>NC_133658.1:331203084-331530827 GCF_037893015.1 Macrotis lagotis
AAGGCATAAGGGATAAAACTCTGGTCTTGAAGTCAAGGAAGACCTAAGTTCAAATCTGGCTTCAGTCACTTATTATCTATTGACTTTGGGCAAGTCACACTAATTGCCTCATATCAAGGACCACCCACAGTTGTCCTGATTCATATCTGGCCACTAGACCTAGATGGCTCTGGAGGAGAAAATGAAGCTGGCAACATAGCACAGCACTCAAATTCAATTCACATGCTTATGATGGCATCACCTCCCTGAAGTCATGATCTTCTTTGAAATTGAAAGACGGGCGGCTAGGTGGCATAGTGGATAAAGCACTGGCCCTGGAGTCAGGATCATCTGGGTTCAAATCCGGTCTCACACACTTAATAATTACCTAGCTGTGTGGCCTTGGGCAAGCCACTTGACCCTGTTTGCCTTACAAAAAAAAACCCTAAAAAAATAAAAGAAATTGAAAAACAAACATCATGTTCTAAGCATTTCTAGCCAACACAAGCAGGAGCAATGCTTTGCACACCAAACTTTCCTATTCAATGTTCATTTGACTCAAAGAATGACAGGTCTAGAATGAATCTTAGATTCTAATTTATATTTAATCTTAGATATTATTTCACAGATAAGGCAAAGACAGGAAGAAATTAATTCAAGGTCATACAGTTAGAGCAACTAGTGAGATGGATTTTATAAGGAAATGAATTTCATTGCAATATGGGGAAGAACTTTCTATCAATTAGAGCTAATAGTAGAATGAGCTAGTTTATGGGTTAGTAAGGTTTCTGATAATGAAGATGTTTGAACAGAGGCCAGTTATTTTCTGGGAACATTGTAGAAAGAATTCCCACAATTAATGGGAGATTGGATGACCTGTGAAATTCTTCCAATGACGTGATTCTATGATTGTTTAGGAAGGTAAAACAATGGTTCTCTGGTATTATCACAAGTCATGTGAGGCAGACACCAGGGAGAGCTACTGTTGTGACTGAAAGGACCATGTTTATCATGTGGTTCAGATAGACTTGTTTTTTCAGAACTTCTCCATACTTCTAGTCTATCTGGTTAATAGTTTTTGTTTAAAGGAATTTGAACAGTTCTCAGAATGGCACCTCTGAATGCCATCTCCCTGGTTCTAGTGACAAGGAGACAAAAACCTGCTGACTGCATAGCATACCCTTTTGCACAGTGGGGAGGGTAAGGGAGGTGGGGCGAGATGGACAGATATGGAATTATCTTTTATCTGCATTCATACAGATGTGCACAGCATGGGGTAGGAAGAGGACAGGAGGAGTATTTGCTGACTTTACTCCTAAACATGGTAATTCCCTTCTTCAACAGGGAAGAGAAGGAAGATGGACTTGTGCCAAATTGTCTCGACTTTTATACAGATGTATATAATGGAATTGGGGGAAAGGAAATCAGGAATATTTGCTGATTACATTCTTAAAGGTATACACCTTTGCATGTTAAAAGATGTATACTTCTGTCCACAGACAAATACAGTATTTTATTTAGAATTCAGTCAAACAAATCTGGACTAGATGAACAAGAAAAAGAATACCTAATGACTCTACTCATATAAATATATCTTTGCATAGCTGCAGAGGGGAGAGGGTCAGTAAAAGGATGGTGAGAAAGAGTAGTATCTACTAATTGTATACAAGCAATTATACCCATCTTGGAGGGATGGGGGTAGGATAGTTTTAGGTTATATTCTGACTGCATTTAAAATGCTATGCAATTCTGCAGTGGTGGGACAAGTGAGGGAAAGGAACAAGAAGATGCTGGCTTTACTCATATAATTACCTCTGTATAACACAGGAGAGAAAGAGTACTTCTGATTGCATTCATGCATTTGTACACTATTGCATAGGTGACAGGGGGATGGAAGGCAGCCAGATATTGGATTATGTGACTGTTATGTAGAAGGAAGACTGATCTTGTTTCTTGAATTTACTAGACATGTGAACCCTGGGCAAGTCACTTAACCTCTCTCTCTAAGCCTTGGTTTCTTTAGCTGTAAAACTGAGATATTAATACTTTTTGGAGATATTCTGGGTTGCTATGAGAATTGTAAGGAAAGTGCTTTATAACCTAAAGAGAGCTATGGAAAAGTTATTCTGCCTGTATTCATGCACATGTAACTCTGCATATGAGAATAGTGTATGAAAAGAGGAAGGAAGGCTACATAGCCAACTCCATATATGTCATACTCTTCCCCAATGTCCTATCTGAGGAGCAGATAAGACTCAATGGGAACAAGTTCACTATATGAACAGAGAAACATCTAATAGGGTAGGAAGAGGAAGAGAAATTGATGAAGTCATAACACTGTAGTGAAAACTATTCACTATACTCCTTAGACACTGAAAGATCCAAAGAAAGATGTATTTTGGGGGAAAGCTCCTAGTGTTAGGGATGAGAGAGAGAAGCCACTGGACTTAGGCATGAAGAAGGAAGCATAGCACTGTGGAAAGAAACTGACCTTAAGAGTCAGGGGACATAGGCTTGAGTAGTAGAAGCAAAGAATAAATTACTTTTTTGAGACTCAGTTTCCTTAGTTGCAGAAAAGAAGTTGGAATAGAAGAGAGATTCTTAACTTTCTTTTGCATCAAAGATCCCTTCTCACAACAGTTTTAAATGAACAAAATTAAATTCATAGGATTACCTAGGAAAATCAAATACAGATGTATTAAAATATTGTTGTCAAAATGTTTTTTTTAAATTCATGAACACCAGATTAAGAAATCCTAGAGGGTCGGCTAGGTGGCACAGTGGATAGAACACAGGCCCTAGAGTCAGAAGTATCTGAGTTCAAATCTTGCCTCAGACACTTAATAATTACCTAGCTGTATGGCCTTGGGCAAGCCACTTAACCCCATTTGCCTTGCAAAAAAAAAAAAAAAAGAAATCCTAGAGTACATGATTCCTAAAATCTTTTATAATTAATCTTCTACTTTTGATCCCTATGGAATTTCCACCATCTGACAGAAGATCACCCTATTCAACAACATTGTTTCCAGTTGATTAAAGTTCCTTTAAACTCTGACATTCAATGTCCTTTTATTCTACAATATACAGATCCCATATAGGTCTAACAATTTATGTTTCTTTGGCTAACAAAAGAAAATTTAGTATGAACCCTGCACATTTCACAAAGATGTGACAATCAATAAGAAAATGAATATGAAAAGTGCTCTGTAACCAAAGAGTGCTAAATAAGTCTGATCTACTACTCTTACCATGAGTGGTACAGTGGCTAGTGTGGGGATGAATCAGAAAGATTCATTTTTCTGAGTTCAAATACAGACTCAGAACATTTATTAGCCATGTGACCCTGAGCAAGTCACTTAACTCCATTTGCCTCAGTTTCCTCATGTGTAAAATGAACTGGAGAAAAATGATAAACTACTCCAGTATCTTTGCTAAGAAAACGCTAAATGAGGTCATTTAGAGTTGGACAGGACTAAAATGAAACAACTGCTGCTACTACTACTACTACTACTACTACTACTACTACTACTACTACTACTACTACTACTACTACTAGAAAGGAATGAAGAACTAGTACACCCTACTCTGTTCAGTTGGAGCAGGTGAATTTAAAATTCTAAGGTACTAGTCTGGTGACCTATCTAATTCAAGCTTTGTTACTAATTCAATGGGAAAATCATTTCCCCCTGATATTTGATATCTGATATGATATTTCAGATATAGAAAGCAGTTGCAAGAATTCATAGGATTATGAGAGCTAAACGTTAGAAGGAACCTCAGAGCTCATAGGTCCAATCCATTCTGCAATTCCTTCTACAATACCCCTCAGTGGTCATCCATCTAGATACCCTTTGAAGACTCTAGTGAAGGAATTTTTCATTATCTCTCAATGCAGGTCACTGTCCTCTTGGACACTGCATCATTAGATTGTATCATTTTGAATACCTTTGTATCAATAAGATGTTTCTTTTAATACTGAGCAGAGATCTAATTCTTGTTATTTCTTCCAAGTTCTGGCCACACTTTGCTCCCTCTTCTGCATTACGGCCCTTTGAGTACCTGAAGACAACTATCATGTCTGACTCCCCTCTAAAATCTTTTCATCTCCAAGCTTTACATCTCCATTTCTTTTAACTATTTCTCATTTAGCATAGTCCCCAATTCCTTTATTATCCTGGTCGCTCTTTTGGATGTGCTATAACTGGTCAGTGTTATTTAAAAAAAAAAGACACCCATAAATAAGATATTCCAGGTCTCATGGGACCATAGCCTCACCCCTCTTTTATTTTTTGTTTTTTGGACATTAGACTTGTATTAATGCAGAGGAAGATTGCATAGAAGAGCAGATTAATGTACACTATATAGAGATCTGGCCTGGGTCAGGGGACCTAAGTTCAACTTCTCCCTCTAACACAAACTGGCAATTTGATGCTAGGCAAATCTTTTAGCCTCTTAATTCCCAGATAGTTCTCTAAAGTTGCATTCCCTACAGTTATTGTCCAGGGGAAGGGAAAAACAGAATCTATTATTCTACCAGGGGAGAGGGGAGAAGGGAGAAGGGGGAGGTTACAAATGTGCTTATTTGGAGTTTATGTCTAAATGCTCAAATCACTTGCCTATCTCTAGGTAAGGAGTCTTTAGAATTTGTTTACATTCAGAAGTGAGGGAATGGGAGAGGAAGGATATAAATTTCACTCAATCCTATCACTATTTTGGCTCTTGGATGCCTAGAATAACACCCCTGAGGTTTCAGGTATAGAGCTAGGCTAGGGACTGGAATACCTGCTTGGAGAAGAACTGGACCTCAGGTGGCAACAGCCCTAAGTGGTTGAGAAGCATCATCAAGAAGCTTTCAGCATAAAATACCAACTAACAGACTTTGATGTTTGCATTATTCCACTAACTTTATTGGTATCACTTTAGAGTTCATGAAGTCTACCATTAGTTCCCTGATTTGCTCAATATTTCTGTGAGGGATGCTTGACAGGAAAAAAAGAACATAGCTTATAACTGCCCTTGGTTCAAGTTATTTGGTTCAGGAAAAAACAAAAATTACATCCCAGAATGTTGAAGGAACTGGCAGATGTGATGACTGAGCCACTAGCAATGATCTCTGAAAGATCACGGACAGTGGGAAAGGTAACTGAAAAATGGCAAATGTCCCAATTTTTTAATAAAGGGAATAGAGTTAAACCATAGACCAGTAAGCTTGGCTTGGCACACAGAGTCAGAAAGGCATAGGTTTGAATTCCACTTCCAGTACTTATTAGCTAGGGGAACAAGATCATATCAACTAATCTCAGTGAGCCTCAATTTCCTCCTCTATAAAGAATGAATAAAAATATCTATAGTATATACCTCATGAGGTTGTCAAATGAGATAATTTTTATAAAATACTTTGCAAACTCTAAAGCATTGTATAAATGTCAGTTGTTGTTATCATCATCATTGTCTAGAAAAGGAAAGGGTGATGAGCCAGCATGGTTTCATCAAGAATAGATCATGTCAGACTAACCTTATTTCCATTTTTGACAGGGTTACTAAATTGAAGAGGAATGGTGTACATATAGTTTACCTACATTTTAAGTAAAGCAATTCATGAAGTCTGGAGGAAAAAACAGATATATACTTTAGATAATAATATAATTAAGTGAGTTTTAAGGAGCTGAAGAGATAGGGGTTAGATAATAGAATTATCTACCAGGAGGATTAGTAACTTGTTGAATGGTCAGACTCAAAGTTAGTGGTTCAAGGTCAACTTGAAAGGAGGTCTAGGGTGGAGTGTCCCCAGGGATTGGATTCATCATCATGTACACTTTAACACTGTTATTAATGATTTAGATAAAGGCACAAATGGTATGCTTATCAAAATTTCAAAAGATACAAAGATGAAAGGAATAGCTAACATACTGAATGACAGTTCAAAAAATTCTTGACAAAATAGAACACTGAGCTGAATCAAATAAGATGAAATGTAACAGGAGCAAATATAAGGTTCTACACTTTAACTCCCCCCCCAACAATTTCGTGAGTAAAAATGATGAAGAAGTTAGAAATGTAAGCATGGCTAATAGCAAAGGATTCTCTCTTAACCTCTCTGCAAACTTTGCCACTATTAATTATCCTTTTCTTTTTACTCTCTTCATTTTAGATTTTTGTGACACTGCTCTCTCCTGGTTCTCCTCCTACCTATCTGGTCATTCCTTCTCAGTCTCCTGCCCACTAACCATGGATGTCCCCAGAGCTCTATGCTGACCCTCTTTCTCTTCTTCCTCCAAAAAATTTCACTTAATGATTTAGTCAGTTCCTATGGATTTAGTTAGCATATTTATGTTGGAGTTTCTCAAATCTATTATCTAAGCCTAATGTCTCTCTTGATAGTCTTCCATTTCTATGTATCTACTGGACATTCCAAACTTAATGCCTAAAATCAGACTCATTATATCCCTCCCCCAATCCTCCCCTCTTCTAATCTTCTCTAATATTGTTGAGGGAACCACCACACCCCCAGTTATTAGACTCACAACCTAAGTCATAATACTCAACTCCTTACTCGCAGCACCCCACTCTACATACCCCCAATCCAATCTATTGTCAAGGTCTATTAGTTTTTCATTCATCATGATGTTTCTCATAAACACCCTGTTCTCTTCTCTCTCACTGGTATCACTAATGTAGACCATCACCTCATACATGCAGTACCCTCCTCATGGGTCTCAGTGCCACAAGTCTCTCCTCACTCCCATTCATCCTCTACTCAGTTGTTAAAATAATCTTTCTAAAATAAAAATTTGAACATTCCACCTCCTCCACAATAAACTGCACTGGTCCTCTATCATCTCCAGGATCAAATAAAAAATCTTCCATTTGATATTCAAAGTCCTTTATAATCTTGCCCCCTTTCACTCTCCTCTTTCCAGTCTTCTTAAAAGATTCATCTTTACTTACTCTGCAGTTCAAGTACTCTGGTCATCTTGTAGTTACACCCACAAGATCCTCAGACTCCAGGCATTTTTATTTGCTGTTCCCCATGTATAGAATGTTCTCTGTACTCATCTCTGCTTCTGGGTTTCTCTAATTCCAGCTAAAATTCCACCTTCTATAGGATGTGTCCTGATTCCTCTTAATGTTTTATTTCTACTGATTATCTCCAGTCAACATGTACACACACACACACACACACACACACACACACACACACAGGTGTGTGTATACATATATAAAACTATTTACATACACATATATAATATAAAGATGCATCTTTATATATATATGCATATATATCTTGTTCACACATTTTTTTGCATGTTTTCTCTCATAATAAGCTGTGAGCTTCTTGAGAATAGAGACTGCCTTTTGATTTTCTTTTTAACCCCAGCACTTACCAATGCCTGATATACAGCAGGTATTTAATAAAGGTTTATTGACTGAATGACTTCTAACTCTAAGATTCTTTGGTTTGGATTTACTTTCCCACTTGATAGATGAGGAAAGTGAGACACAGAGATGTTAAGTCAGTTGCTGCCAGTCTATAAACACCAGGGACCCTGTATTTTTAACCTTTTTAGGGGCAGCTAGGTGGCGCAGTGGATAGAGCACCGGCCCTGGAGTCAGGAGTACCTGAGTTCAATTCCACCTCAGACACTTAATAATTACCTAGCTGTGTGGCCTTGGGCAAGCCACTTAACCTCATTGCCTTGCAAAAACCTAAAAAAACAAAAATTAACCTTTTTAACTTTTCTCTGCTAAAGATCAACATTCTATACAATAGATGCTTAATAAGTGTTAGCTAAATTAAATCCAAATATTTAAATCCACATATTATTAAGAGTTGGAAATGAATACAGAAAATAATGTTTCATGTGAAAGCTAGAAGAATCTTTATAGATCATACAGTGAGTGTATTCTTATCATATTAGAGAACACTCAAAGTTGCATTAGAAATCACTTGCAAAAGAATTGGAAATCAAGTAAATGTCCTTCAATTGGGGAATGGCTTAGCAAGCTGTGGTATATGTATGTCATGGAACACTATTGTTCTATTAGAAACCAGGAAGGATTTTCAGCCTGGAGGCATTTGCATGAACTGATGCTGAGTGAGATGAGCAGAACCAGAAAACACTGTATACCCTAACAGCAACGTGGGAGTGATGATCAACCTTGAAGGACTCACTCATTCCATCAGTGCAACAATCAGGAGCAATTTTTGAACTGTCTGCAAAGGAGAATGCCATCTGTATCCAGATAAGGAGCTGTGGAGTTTGAACAAAGTTCAAGGACTATTCCCTTTAATTTAGAAAAAAACACATATCTTATTGTCTGATCTTGTTACCTCTTAGACTTCTTGTCTCTTCTTTAAGGATATGATTTCTCTCTCATCACACCCATTTTGGATCAAGGTACAACATGGAAACAATGTAAAGACTGACAGATTGCTTTCCGTGGTGGGGTGGGGGGAGGGAAGTAAGATGGGGGGGGATTGTAAAACTCAAATAATATCTTTAATAAAAATAAATTAAAAAAAAAAGAAATCACTTGCAAAACCAGAACCAAATTACTTCTGCCTTCTGACCAACTGACCATGGGAAATAAAAAATGCCAGAAAAAAATCTTGAGCCCCTATTATGTGTTTGTGCTAGCCATGACATCTTCATCAAAGACCAGTACATAACCATCATCAATGCCCAAGTATTGCTCTTCTGCCACCATCCCTCCATTGTCCCCTCCACCATCCCCTTTTCCTTCAACTGTCAAAAACCTCAGTTGTGAGTTGTCACTTGACTCCTCAGATAAATTCTTCCTGGAATTTACATGTAATTTCGCACCACCACTTACACGCCCTTTCTAGACTGGACTGTGGCTGACAGTTTAATGATCATGGCTTGCTGTTTATCTATCATCTGTGGTAATGCTCTTATTCTCCTTAAAGTCCATTCGCAAGAAAAACCATGCTGACTTAGAGTCAGGCAGAGGCCCAAATGATAGTAATTTTCCTCTTGGGTCTGAACGGTTTAGCAAACAATTACTTTTCAATTAAAGCAGAATGTTTGGTGGGAAGGAGAGGGAGCATCAGGCGCCTTCTCACTCAACCCTAATAGTAGAGAAGAATATTCACCAAAGAAATTGAGGCCATTAGAGTACAATTTTCATGGCTGAGTTCATAAGCAAAGGCATTTCAAGCTACCTGGAACATTCTGAGTATTGTACTAGCACACAAAAAAAAATCAGGAAACTCTTTAACATGCAATCTCCCACCCTCCCTCCTTTGGCCTTCTTGAATATTCTGGACTATCCTGGGCATCTATGATATGGGATCATGAAAGACTCCCCCAGGTGTATGTGGCTTGGAGACTGCCCCTCTACTTTTTAACTAAAGACAAAAGCTATCTATATCTCCTATATAAGTAAATGGAGACATTAAAAACTAAAGCAAAATTTTAAGGTCGAAGCAAACTTAGAGATCATCTACTCCAACTCCTAAATAGTACAGGTGAGGAAACTGAGGCCCACAAAGGCAAAAATATAGAGAAAAGGTTATGCAGCTTCTTGAAAGCAGAGGCAGAACCAGAGTCCTGGTCTTCAGATTCTCTTCATCTCTTTTTTTTTTAGGTTTTTTGCAAGGCAAATGGGGTAAAGTGGCTTGCTCAAGGCCACACAGCTAGGTAATTATTAAGTGTCTGAGACCTGATTTGAACCTGAACTCCTGACTCCAAGGCTGGTGCTTTATCCACTACGCCACCTAGCAGCTCCCATCTCTTTCTTTTTGCTACTTCTTTTGCAACTGCTGATTTAGTCTTGATAAGACTATCCCAACACAGAACAATTGTTTTAAAAAATGATTGGAAAGTATGGTAAAGGAAAAGCATCATTAACTGAATCAAATCAGTCACTGATTAAATTTGGTTCATGGGATCATAAATTTGGAGCTGGAAGGAATCATAGGACATAGGATGGATGAGCTGAAAGGGACTTTGGAATAATATATTGAATCTCTAAGGTCTGTTCAGTCCCAAAGGTCCAAGTGTTCTGGGAACTGACCCAAAGAGAGCAAACAACTTATCCAAAGTCACACAGATAAACACAAATAGCAAAGCCAGGATTCAAAACCAAGCCTTTTGATTCCAACTGAATGCTCTATCCATTATATTATACAACCTTAAGGCAGGACTCATGGAATTACAGGACATTAATAAAACATTTTATTATAATAATTAGCTAATTTTAATCTAGAGGTGATGACATGGCTCCAAAGGACACTTAGTTCCCTCCTTTTGGGCTTTCGGGAGTCACTTTTTAGATGAAAAATTCTGAATTCAATCACAATTGCCATGAACCTCTAGTAGGAAAAATGTCTAATCCTTAGGCAAAGGTTGGGCTCTCTGCTGAATATTACACTTATTTCTATCTTTTTGTAGTTGAGACAAAATTCAATTTACTGGAAACACTTGGGTAACAAGCAGTCTTCCTCAAACTGGTACTTCCCTAAGACTGAATCCTCCCCTCTTAGATGCCTGAAGAGGAAATGATTTTCCTCATTATCTCTGTTCACTGCACTAGCTCAGTCCTTCCTTAGCTCCATGTTTGCTTTAACCTTTAGAATCCATATATTCAAAATCTTTCCTCTTCTTTCCTCTCAGTTTTGAGATAGCTTCTCTTATATACAAATTGCTTAGGGTATGACCCAATCTCTTACACAATGGCTTCATTTGATTTAAGGAAGATAAGCCCTGATCATAGTGGCTTCAGACTATTAGATTCAGCCAAAAAGTGTTCTTCTTAGTTAGACACTCAAAATTAAAGGGGGTATGGGGAGTTTCCAACCCCACCCTTATGTTAGTAATGTCTCCTTTATGAACTTCAGTTTCCTCACCTGTGAGGTGACAGGATTTAACTATAAGATCTCTAAGAGTGGGATTCCTGAGTTCTAAAAGGAGATAATGTCTTAAATCAAAGAAGTAGACTTGAGATAATGGAGAGGAGGGACATGTAGAGATGGGAAATTATTGGACAGGATACCTGCCCTGGATCTCATACAAGGTTCTTTGGTATGCACAGTAGTTGCTATGCTTCAGTCCTATTGCATCAAGCTGACCTACATGGCTACGGCATCCAGCTGCCTTCTCAGCACCAGTCGCTTAGAAAGCATTGACCAATAGATGGCAGTACCCTAATGAGATGGGAATGGAATAATTAAAGTTTTGCCTGGGGTCTGAAACCACCTTACAAATTTTCTTGGAGCCTCAGAGAGACATTGTTGGAGACAGGATATTCCAGTGTATCCTATCCAAAGGAACTTTCTTATTTAAAAATCTTTCTCCTCCTGCTTTTATTTTTACTTCTTCCAGGGATGAATCCATAAATAGCTATTCTCCCAAATGAAGAATAGGGAAATTGGAGAAGAAAAGCATGGAATAATGGGAAAAACTCTTGTTTCATCTCCTTTCTTTCTCTTGTTCTTTTCCTCTTCTCTAAAACACAGAGGTGGATCAAGTAGTTGGTCTCTAGAAGCCCTTCCAATTCTAATATTCTTTGTCTTATGTTAAGATTATTTCTGCTCAAAAATTCTGTTGTAAAGTTCCTTCCCAGTATAACATTCTAAGATTTCTTTTTAGCACTAATAATCAATATTTTGATGTACCTTACAGTTTTAACATTTTCTACTCAAAACTCCCTTTTAGTTCTAACACATTTGACTATGTGACACTCATACTCGATGACAAACTGGGGGGGGGGGGGGGGGGAGAATGCTTTTCAGTCCAGGCACATCAAATGATCCAGGACCTGACCAATCTACTAAACTTTTCTAAGGGCTCATGAGAAATAAGAAGAAACTTTCTCTCCTTATCAAAATCTCCTTTTGTTCACTTCCTAGATATTAGACAGACCAAGTCTGGGTCCTGGCCCCCACACTGAATGCCCCTGACATTTATTTATGGACCAATTTCAACACCTATTATGTATTTATGTAACTACTGTGTGTAAGCAATAAGCTAGGTGCTAAGAATACAAAGATAAAAGCAAAACAATTTCTGCTTTCAAAAGAACTTACAGTCTACTGGCAGGATTCAATATGTAAACAAGGAAATTGAGGGTATATACAAAATAATTACAAGAAGGAGATAGCACTAAAAACTCCAGGAATTAGGAAAAGCTTTATGTATGAAGAAGTGCCAATTAATCTGTGTTTTGAAGGACCCAAACACTATAACAAATGAAAAAAATGTACTCTAGACTTAGGGAGGGGGTTAGTTTTGCAAAAGCATAGAGGTGAGAGATGGAGAGTCATATAAGAGGAACAGATAACAGTTGTCCTTTATGACTGGGATGGAGGACACAAAAAGAAGCATAAGATGAAATAGAACCAGAAAAAATTCAAATGTGGGGATAGGATGGGGTGGGGAATGAAAGGCTTTACATTCTAGGCTAATTTTTTTTAATTATTATTTTCTCCAACAGGCAATAAGGAAACATTGAAGATTTCTGTGTATTGGGGGAGTTTGCAGCCCAGGTAAAACTATAAGACTGGCTCAGTCTCAGGTTCCTTATGTGTCAAATGGGGATAATTATCCTTCCCCTGACCTTTTCACAGGATGTGCTTAAAAAAAATACCAGTAAGCTAGTGGATGCCAAAATGCTTTCTAAAGTATTAAACTCTGACTCCATGTAAAGAATTGTTTCTAATTACTATTAGTCCAATTATAAGATTAAGCAGCATAAAAAGAAGTTTCTGCCATAGAGCCTTAGTTCCTAAAACAAGATTCATCAATCCTATGCATACCTTACCCTTCTCACATTATGTCTGCTCTTCCACAGAGCAAAAAATAGCCCTGAGACCTAATTTCAGACAGCCCTTCAAACATGATTCTCTAGCTTTAAACTTCCTGTGAAGGAATCAGGTTGGATCAATGAGTTGTCTAATTTCAAAGCTTTGCAATCACTTCTGCCTCCCAGACCTCCCCTCTGCAACTCCTTCCCCACCACTTTCTCCTCAAACCCACTAGGCTCAACTTGTCTGAAAATCTGCTAAATAAAGGGTAAAGACAGTGAAAGGAAAAGGGGCAAGTGGCAATCACATAATATTATAGCTGGGGAAAGGGAAAACATCAAAACAGAAAATGTTAGTGCAAAGAATATAGAATGTTCAGAACTAAAAGGAATACTAGAC
This sequence comes from Macrotis lagotis, assembly GCF_037893015.1. Classification (NCBI taxonomy): domain Eukaryota; kingdom Metazoa; phylum Chordata; class Mammalia; order Peramelemorphia; family Peramelidae; genus Macrotis; species Macrotis lagotis. Next base: position 331,216,229 of record NC_133658.1, read on the forward strand.
CACTTTGACCATGATTGGAATATCACTTGGGTGAAGACCAGCAGGTTCCCCTGCAAAAAATCGGAGAGTAAAGTAGCATGTTTAGGTATGGTCAGGACTTCCTCTTTGTTCAGTTCTGGCCTTATAACCATGAACCTTCAGGCACAGGAATCTGCCGTTCTAAAGAAAATAAACTAACCAATAACATCCTTTACTTGCAAACTGCTTCAGATATGATTTGATCATTTTCCTACTCAACAAAACTTAGGATTTAGTAGAGAGAGTGCTGAAATGATTCAGGAAGATTTAGATTCAAATTTCCCTTTGTTATTTATTAGATGTGAGACTGAACATAATCACTTAAACTTAGGTTAATAATAATAACAATTGCTGTTGTTCAGTTGAGTCTGACTTTTAGAGACCTCATAAGAGGTATTTTTGGCAAAGATACTAGAGTGGTTTTATCACCTCCTTCTCTAGCTAATTTTACAGATGAGAAAACTGAGGCAAACAGGGTTAAGTGACTTGCCCAGAGTCACATAGCTAGTAAGTGTTTGAGGCCAGATTTGAACTCAGAAAGAGGAGTCTTCCTGACCTCAGACCCATTGCACCAGATACCTACCCTATAATAGTACCTACCTCACAAGATTATACTGTTGAACAAGAGAGATAAGGCATAGAAAGTGCTTTGTACACTTTAAATACAGGGTATCCCAAGCCTTTTTTCAGCTTTAAACTTTGGTAGTTTAAATAATTATATTAAGCTGAACTAAGCTGAAAAAATGTACCAATTTAAGCTTAAAACTGCACAAAGACTTTTGGGACATCCTGAATAAATGTGAGCTGCCACCACCGCCTCTACCACCAGCAGCAGCAGCAGCAAAGGCAGCAGCGGCAGCATCACTACCACCATTCCAGTTATAAGAGCAACAGGTTACCCAAAGCAAAAAGGTGGGGCTGGGAACATTTTTAATACTTGACACTGGCTGGGATGGAGGCAGTAGTAAAAGTGCATTACATAAACAAAAACAAATTTCTCTGGAACTGAGTAGACAAAGGTGGAAGAAAAATATCTCATAGACTCAAAGACAAAATGAACCCCATTCCAATCACAATGATAATCACTTACATTTGATATAATTTATAAAGCTCTCTCCCACTCATTATCTCACTTGAGTTTCACAGAGTCCAATAAAACATGCATAGTGAAAATTATTTTTTTCTTTCTTTCCTTTTATTCTCTCTTACTTAACCACTTAAACTAGCTTCAGTTTCCTCATCTGCTGAATGGGTTCAGTATTTGGATGACTTGACAGGTTTGTTATAAAAATCAAATGAGATTATATATGCAAATCACTTTGTCAACTCTAAGTGCTATATAAATCCTAGCAATTATTAATAACTATTCTCATACCTCTTCTACTTCCCCATTCTCTATCCCCAACCATTTTTGAAGAAATGGGAGGTTCACTACTGAGTAATGATACAGATTTTCAGACTTTTTAGTGACATATTGATCAGTTTTACTAATAGCTTTTTTCTCTTTTTTTTGTTTTTAAGAAAATTTTTTGTTATATGACCTGACTCTCTGGGAAGGATGAATAAAAAAAAAAAAAACAAGGGAATTGTATGCTATGTGAAAACAAAAGATATTAATAAAATTTAATTTTTAAAAAAATAGTCTTGGAAGCATCTCTGCCTCACATTCAAAAAACCCCAATTAACATCTAAGTATTTGGAAAAGATCATTGCAGCAAATGCAACATCCACATTTCACAGATGGGAAAACAAAGTCTCAAAAAAGCAAATCACTCAAATTATTATTATTTTTCTTTAGGGAAAACCACAGTAATTTGCTTCTCTGCAACTAAATCTGAATGGAACAAAGGATCATGTAACTTCTGACTTCCAGCAAAGAAGCACCCCTCCCCAATCCCCGCTGAAAGCCCTTGCTTCTCTCCTCCCCTGCACAACACTGGGATGGGGGTGGGAGGGAGGGGAAGATCACAGAGCAGAGGAGGCAAGATTATTGACCAAGGGTGAATTGGTACAAATTGGTCCTGTTGGACAGCCTTTAGAGAACTTAAGGAAAAGGTAGTTAGACTAAGAATTCCAGGCTGCTCCAGGAAACCCTGTGTTTGGGTGGTAGAACTCTGGAAGGATTAAAGACAATATCTTCCCACTGGTCACAAACAAATGAACATTTTCCCTGCTTATCAGTGAATCATTTGAGGACAGAATCTCAAGGTCTTTTTGCCATCCCTTGTCCAGTCTGTTGAGCCGGTATTACCAGTTAGTTTGATGAGGCTAAGAAAACTCATTGACTCAGAATATGCCTTACTATGATACCAAACTTGATAGAGCAGCAATATGGGATTGGAGAAAGGATATAAGACTAAAACTAAGGGAGACCTTTGTTTCAATCCCAATTCTGTTATTTTAGCATCTGTGTGATCCAAGGCAAACCACTTATTTACTCTGGGCCTCAGTTTCAGGTTCTGTAAGGTTGCCATGATTTTGTGGGCCTGTGATTATCTTTCTTTTTTTTTTTAAATTTTTTTATTCTCATTTTGTACAAATGTTTTTTTACACTAATAAAATATTCTTGTTTACAAGTAAACAAAATACCCCCTCCTCCCCCATGAATATAGATAGACTTGCTTGGGCAAAAAAAGTAAAAGGGAGAGAAAAAATTAAAATAAAAAAAATAATAGTAATAATTGTAGGTATGGCCAGGTGGCGCAATGGACGAAGCACCAGCCCTGGAGCCACGAGCACCCGAGCCCATATCCAGCCTCATAAACCCAACAATCACCCAACCGTGTGACATGCAAGCCACCGGATCCCCGCTGCCCTGCAAAAAACAAAAAAAGAAAAGGAAAAAAAAGACCCAAAATAAAATAAAATAGTAATAATAGTAGGGGTGGCTGGGTGGCAGACAGAGCATTGGCCCTTGAGCCAGGAGCACCTGGGTCCAAATCCAGCCCCAGACACCCAAAGATCACCCTTCTATGTGGTCCCAGGCAGGCCATCCAGCCCCACTTGCCCTGCACCCTCCTCCAAATAATAATAACAAAAAATGTGCTTGAGTCTTTGTTCCAACACCAACAACTCTGTCATGGGTGGATCTCATTCTTTATAAGTCCATCACAAAAGTTACTTTCATATTTTTCCACCGTTGCCATTGCTGATCGCAACTCCCTCCTTTCTTATTTCTCCACTACCATGTATTCTATTTTCTCTCTCCTTTCACTCTGACTCTGCTGTAGGGTCGTTGACTGGCTCAGCATACAGATCCCTGGTCCTGGGGCCAAGTGTGATTATCTTTCAAAGCATTTTCACAAGCCACACAACAATCTTGTGTTATAAGAAGGAGAAAGATAATTATGCACATCTTACACTTCAGGGAACTGAGGGTAGAAGGTCCTAAATCACAATAGTGAAACTCAAACCCAGGTCTTCTGCCTCTGAGGCCAGTGTTCCTTTTTGAAAAACAATGAGGGAATAAAAGGAAGTATACTTGGTATTTAGTAGTTGGAATACTGGGGTTTGGGGGCCATGATCTACCACTGACTTTTGCTGAGTAACTTTGAAGAAGAAAATTTCTTGGAATCTTAGTTTTCTCATTGCAAAAATAAAGATAGTAATTTTTGCCATGCCTACCTCATTGAGTTGCTATGAGGATAAAGTGAAATGAAAGATGGGAAAGCCAAAAATACCATACAAATCCAAAATGAGAGAGTTATTGTCTCGGGGCTAGAAATGTCAATGGAAAAATGAGCTCAAATTTGTATTTAAAGGTTTCTCCTCCTTGAGAGAAAATCCATGTCTCCCATAGTTTAGTCCCAAAGTCCAGACTTAAAATTTTTGGTCTCTGGTACTTTATGGTTCCTCTTTTGTCTTTGAAAGCCACATTGGGATGTGGTGGAAGGGGCCATATTTTTTTTAATGAATGTTAATCTCTGGGAAGCTAAGTTTGAACCAAGATCTCTGCCTCACCCAAAGATCTCTTGGTTCTATTCCTCTCTGCCATTGACAAAAGTCAAATAGAGAAGGCTGAACAAGAGGCTGTTGTAACCATAAAACATAATCACTGAAAGAAATTTTGATACATAGAATTTTAGGCAGAGTATGAAAATCCAGAGCATAAAATGCTAGAACAGAATATGCCGGAGCTATAAGGGACCTTGAGAGAATATCTAATTCAACTCTTTCACTTACAAGAGGAGGGGTCCCCTCTATTCTTTCTGGTTATAGCTTTTTGAAGAGCAATTCTTCCCATAGTGAGCTCATTTCTTTGAATGTAAACACCAGATTCAGAGTGGGAGATACTGCACATTGCTTTTTAAAAATGAGTTGCAGAAGCTCAACTAGTCTAGAATATATGAATATTTGAAAATCCAACCTATTTACTTTTCTCCCTTTGCCATATTTGTGGTGCAGGTCAGGATAGATTCCCCTCCTGAGTCTAGTGAGTCTGGACACCAGGGTACAGGGTTCAGTGTCCAGGGAGTATGCCCTATTGTCCCCAACTCTGGAAAAAGGCCCACTACCTGCTGGGAGTTTTTTTTCCCTTCTATACTTAACTGCCTGTGGGACTTGGGGCTCAGCTCTAGGGAAACAAATGAATGGATACCTAGATGGAGGGAGGCCAGAAAAATTCCCTGTTATGTAAACTTCCACAAAGAGGTCCTGCAGGGACTGCAGTAACACAAAGATAGTTACCGTGACCCGGAATGGTGTAGTAGCTGAAGGCTCCATGCTGGGGCTCCTCTCAGAGAGGTTGCTGGGCATGGTGCGCCACTGCCCTGACCTTTCTTGGGGTGAGTCTGCAAACAGAGAGTAAAAATTAAGTGTAAATACAATGTAAAGAAAGCAACTTCATATAATGGAAAAGAACATCAAATGGACGAAAGGTGGGAGGACAGGGATTGGAATCATAGCTTTGCCTCTTACATATCTGGGTAACCTCAGATTCAATGAATCTATTTTCTCATCTATAAAATGGGGATGATAATCTCCTAGGGCAAGTAACTTTTTCAGGGGTGAGCCTGTTTTCCCATCTCCTCTTATAAGCTGCGTGATTCTGGATAAGTCACTTAGCATAAAATAGAGTTTAAAAATAGCACCTCACAGGGTTGTATAAGGATCAAATGAGATAACACAAAAGTCTTTTGCAAACCTTAAAACACTATTATTTCTGAATCTTGTTCCAAAGGACTGACAAGAAGCAGCAAGGAATAGGGAAAAATGCTTGAAACTTAAAGTCCAGATGTTGGTCACTGAACCTGAGCAAGTTCCTCTCAAGAGGTTTAAATTTCCTTTTCTGTAAAATGATATTAATAACATTAGCACCACTTATCTCATAGGACTGTCATGAGGAATTGATGAGCTAACAAACCCAAGAACACTCTGGAAGGCACCATCATAATCAAAAAACAACTCACATTTGTAGAACCCTTTAAGATTTATCAATCACTTTCCCCACAATGACCATATGATCTATGTAGAACAAGTTATATTTCACTTGTTCAGAGCACTGGATTTAAGCTTTAAGGTTGTTATCTTAAAGGACACTTAATTCACCCCTATAGTTTAGTCTATGTGGGCTGATGGAGGTGAATCACTTTATTCAGGGTCGCCCAGGTGGTAAAAAGCAGAGCTAATATTTAAACCTCAGATTTAACTCTAAATCTCTTGTTCCTTCCACTACATCAGCCTTATTTTATAGATGAGGAAACTGAACTTCTAAAAGTTTCCATGACTTGCCCAAGGTCACACAACTATTAAATATGAGAACAAGGATTTGGTTCCTCTAATCCATTCACTGAAACTCTATCTTGCACCTTATAATTTTTTCTCATACCTAATCTGTGATTTCATCAAAATAGGAAGCTCTAAATGAGGAACTCCTTCTGCCTTTGCAGATTGGAAATTTCTCTTAGAGTCTAAAGAGATTTGCCCCAGAACAAAGAGAGGTTAAATGACATGTCTGGGTGATAAAGTTAGAATGTGGCAGAGGCAAGATTCAGGGGTTTCTGATTCCCAAGGCCTGTCCTCCATTCACTTCTTCCCACTACCTCTCCTGCCACTGAAATATACATGAATTGAAATCATGAGGGATGGGATTTCAGAAAAGCCTGGAAAGATTTACATGAATTGATACTGAGTGAGATGAGCAGAACCAGAAGAACATTATATATTAACACTATGCACTGATGATCAACCTTGATGGACTTGCTCATTCCATTAGTGCAATAATTAGGGACAATTTTAGGGGATCTGTGATGGAGAAAACCATCTTTATCCAGAGAAGGAAATGTGGAGTTTAAACAAAGACCAAAGCTTATTAACTTCAATCTTTAAAATATATTACATAATTACATAATTTTGCTACCTCTAATGTTTTCTTTCTTCCTTTTGGATCTGATTCTCCTCTCACATCACATTCAATTTTGATCTCTGCTTATCATGGATGCAAATGTAAAGCCTATATCAGATTGCCTCCCTCCCTTTTGGGGGGGAGGGGGAGGGAAGGGAGGGAGGGAGGGAGAAAAACTTGTAACACTCAGAACCATGCCAAAAAAATATGATTGGTAGAAACTACCATTGTATATAATTTGAAAACAAATGAAATATTTATATATTAAAACAAAGAAATATAAATGAACTTCATAGCATTAAAGATTTTAAGTTTGACTGGAGTAAAAAGACAAAAGAAATTGTTTCCTCCACCAAGACAGAAACACATAGAAACAGATACAAGTATATCCAATCACCACGTTACTCTACTTTGAGAGAAGCTTTTTCAAGAGCCTGAGACAGGTTTATTTTGGGAGCTTTCCACACTTCTCAGTCTAATCTCCTGGAACCTGCCTGTTGTGGGACTCTAATGACTGCAGAAACAGCTGAGACTGAGGTTCCAGTTCATAACAGTAACCCACATTTCTATCTTGCTTTGCAGTTTACAGGGCACCTTCCTTTCAACCACACTGTGAAAGATGAGTACAAGCACCATAGTACCCACATTAATGGATTAGGAAACTGAGTCCCAGAGTGATTCCTGATTCACACAAGGACAGACTAAATCAGACTAATTTATAGGCTGGTTTTCTAAGACCAGAATCTGTCCCCCTTTTCCACATTCCTTTTCAGATCTTATCCATGATTCCTGAAGTTGAAGACGGAAAAGATGAATGATTTCATCAACTTCCATTTCTACATTTTCAGTACTATGAAGCACTATCCAGGCAGCAACTCTATGAAGTAAGTAATACTGGCATTACTCCCATTTTACACTAAGGTTCAGAGATATAGAAGAGCATTTCCAAATTCATAGTACAGTATCAGAGTCACAATTCAAACCCAGGTATCTCTTGGTTTCAAGTTCAATACTCTTACTATGATGCCTCTGGTCATAATAGATATTCTAAGGAGGCAAAAGTCACTGTCAGCAAACATTGCTTTCCAGGGGATAAACAGGAGGAATGAATAGACTGAGTTGTGGCATAAGGGAACCCCCTGAGGTCCATCTCTGTGGACTGTGGGGAACAGATGGCATTTCATGATAAGACTAACAAGTCTCAGGTCATGTGTGGTCAAACTACCAAATGCCCCCATCTCTAAGATACTCACCCACAATTCTGGTGTGCCCCAAAACTGAGGTCAGTCATAACCAAGAACAATGGTTACTTAGGGCCAGAAGATCACAAATGATCAAAACACTGGATCTAGAATCAAGAGAACCTAGGTCCAAATTTTGTCTCATGTGCTTATTAACTATGTGACTGTGATCAAGTTACTTAACCTTGAGAGGCTTCTGTTTTCTCATTTATAAAAAATTCAGTACCTCCTTCATAGATTAAAAATAAGATAATCTATGTAAAGTGCTTTATGTGAACTTAAGTAACTTTACTTCTCTATATCTCAGTCTCCTCATCTATATAACTGGGGGCAGGGAAGAGCTGAGCTAGATAATCTCTGAGGTCCTGAGCTCTAAAGATTGTAATGCAATATCTAACCTGTCTCAGCATGAGGCCATTGGGTGGCAGGAGAGAGTCAGTCAGGATTTTCATGTACTCCCCTTCTCCTACTCCATAACATCAATCTGTACAAAATGACCCAACCATCCCCCAATTGCAGCAATGTGATAATCTCTTAGGGCATAGTCTAGAGAATAGAACCATTATTCCAAATCTGAGGTATGTGTTTGCCAACACAACAAACCCTAAGACTTTTTTCAGGCAAGGACATGAACCTGTTCTGCATCATCCATCTTTCTAAGCATCCAATTTAAATCACTTTAATAAAACATTTATCAAATCCATATTATATGTGCCCCTCTGATAGACTCTTTCATTGTCTCAGTGTGGCTTGGCGATTTTGCTAAGATTATGCCAGACTGGGGCAGCTAGGTGGCATAGTGGATAAAGCACCGGCCCTGGAGTCAGGAGTACCTGGGTTCAAATCCGGTCTCAGACACTTAATAATTACCTAGCTGTGTGGCCTTGGGCAAGCCACTTAACCCCATTTGCCTTGCAAAAACCTTAAAAACAAAAAAGATTATGCCAGACTAGTGCAACCTTTGACAATTCTTTCCAAGCCATAAGGGCTTTAAATAGAGTTCTAGAATGGACAGGGTATGTTTTTCAAATGAGGACTTGTCTAAGTTATCTTAAACCTACCTCCATAGAGCTTATGAATCCTTTGAGTCAAGGTAACTCATGAAAACCATACACAATGATGGCCACCACCATCACAGGACTTTATCAACTTTTGTAAAAGACTACAAATTAATCTTCCTTCCTCAAGTCTGTCCCCTCCACATGACTGCCAAAAGAATATTTCTAATAAACAGATATAACCATGTCATCTGCTCCCTCTCTTATTACACCTCCCCATTACTCAAAAAGCTCCAATGACTATTATCTTGAGGATCCAATACAAACTATTCTTTTTAACATTTAAGAGGCTTTCCAATCTGGTTCCAATATTCCATTACAGGCTTATTACAAATTTCTGACTACAGTGAGCTGTCTTTTACAGAGCAGTGAAATATTCAGCTGATTAGTCAGTCAACAAGCATTTTTGCTAAATGTTTACCATAGGTCAGATACTGTACTAAGCACTCAGTATATAAAGAAAGGTAAAAACATAGACCCTATCCTGTAATGGAGTAAACAACAAAAAAAGGTGCAGACAGAGTGGGTAGAAGGTTATATCAGAGAGAAAAATACTGGCAGTTGAGGAAATGGAACAGGCTTCCTACAGAAGGGTCTGGAGTTGAAGTCAAGGAATCTAAGACAGAAGTAAGGAAGGACAATATTTCACTAATGGGGGACAGTTGCAAAGACATGGAAATGAGAGAATGGACTATTATGCTTGAGGAACAGCAAGAGGGGCAGAGTAGCTGACTCATGGTGTTTGTGGAGGGGAATAAAAGGTAAGAATACTGGAAAGATAAGAAGGGGTCAGGTGATAAAGTTTAAATGCCAAATAAAGGAATTTCTATTTGATCCTACCTCCCAGGCAGTCTCTGCTTAGTAAAAATCCCCAGAACATGATTAATCACCTAGAAAAGCCAGGAAACATTCCAGATCTCTGAATGATGACATGGATGGCCTAGAAACAAGTGAAGCCCCTGTCTTGACAAGAGGATTAACAACATCTTCCTAGATGGAAAGTCATGACAGTCACATCTTCCTATGATCCTGTATGTCCAGATTAGCCCAGATAGGGCAGAGACAACAGGTTCAAATCAATACCTACTGGTTTTTCCTTGGCAAAACACCAACTTTCACACTATAAAATGGGAAACTTGGATCATTCCAGGGATCCAGTATCATATTGGTGTCTGCTCTCCTAACAGTGCCCACTGATTTCACAGAATCTCAGAAGGGATCTGGGAAGTCATTTAGTCCAACCCATGCTTCAATCAGCCAGTTAAGCATTTAGTAAACAATTATTATGTGGCAGACACAAGCACTCGAGAGACAAAGAAAGGCAAAAACACAAAATGATTTCTCCCTCAAAGAAGCATACATACTAATATAAATTCAAAGATATATATACAAGAGATTTGCTAAGCACAAAGAAAGTGACTTAGAAAGGAAGGAAGGTTCAAGGGACTGGACACTTGCCAAAAGTTCTCTTGCAGAAGGTGGTGCTTGATCTGAAACTTGGAAGAAGTCTTGATATCAAGAGGTAGAGGTGAGAAGAAAGAATACATTCCAGGCACAGAGGACCACTCTTACTAAGGCTAGGAATCAGAAGATAAGAATGTCACGAGTGAGGAAGGAGCAGGCAGGCCATAGTGGCTGGAGCATAGTGTATATTCAAGGCTCTATATTCTAAGAAAACTAGAAATGTAGAAATGATCCAGGTGGTAAGAGCTTTAAACACACCCAAAAAAGGAATTTCATTTGTGATACTAGAAATAATCAGGTATTATAGGAATTTATAGAATTGAGGGATTAGGACAAAGCTATGGCTTACACATTAGGGAAATAATTGTGGCATCTGTGTGAGAAGAGATTTGATGCAGCAAGACCAATGAGAAAATTATTGCACTAGTTCAAGTTTGAGGTGATAAGCTTTGAACTAGATGGTAGATGTGTAAATAGAAAGGAGACAGAAAGAGAGAGAGTGGTGATGATGATGATGTTGACAATGATGTTTTGATGGCACAAATGGCAAGATTTGAACATGAATTGGAATGTGGCATAAGTTCAAGTGAGGTGTTCGAAAAGACACTTAGGTTACATGCTTGGTAGACTAGAACAGTGCCCTCAAGAGTATGAGGGTACTTCCAAGAAAAAGGGGAGGAGGGGTGGCTAGGTGGCATAGTGGATAAAGCACCAGCATTGGAGTCAGGAGTACCTGAGTTCAAATCTGACCTCAGACACTTAATAATTACCTAGCTGTGTGGCCTTGGGCAAGCCACTTAACCCCATTTGCCTTGCAAAAACCTAAAAAAAAAAAAAGATAATATCATTTGGGGGTGGCTAGGTGGCACAGTGGATAGAGCACTGGCCCTGGAGTCAGGAGTAACTGAGTTCAAATCCGGCCTCAAACACTTAATAATTACCTAGCTGCGTGGCCTTGGGCAAGCCACTTAACCCCATTTGCCCTGGAAAAAAAAAACCTAAAAAAAAAGAAAAAGAAAAAGGGGAGGATTTGAAGGGAAACAGCTATTTTGGATGTGTTGGTTGTTTTTCAAGGCAGGGTTAAGGGACTTGCCCAAGGTCATATAGGTAAGCAAGTATTAAATGCCACATTTGAACTCAGGTCCTCCTGACTACAGAGTCAGTGCTTTACCTGCTACATCATCTAACTGCCCCCAAATGTGTTGTTTGAGATATCTTTGGGATAGCCAGTTTAAAATGTCCAATAGGCAGTTAGTAATATGGAATTGGAGCTCAGAAGAAAGACTATTACTAGATAAATAGTTTGCTTTTTGGATAGATCTGTTCAATAGGATGTCATCCCTTACAATCAATAAATCAATCAGCAAGCATTAATTAAGGACCTCTCTGCAATTCAAAACTTCCAGCCACTGCTCCTAGTTCTATAATTTGGGTCCAAGAAGAACAGTTCTAATCCCAAACTCATCCTACACAATTCTCCTCTGAATCTTAAGTATTCACCTGACAGACTGGAAGTCTTTCTCTAGTTTGTTAAATATCTCTCAAGTTTATAACATTGAGAATTACATCTCAAAGTAACCACTGAATATTTCTCTTTCTCACTCCGTGACCAATCTATGTTATGTGTCCCCATTTTATACCATTTTCATGTAAATCATCATGTGTACATATACATGCATATACATGTATAGAGCACCTGCATCTATACATATATAAATAGGTACATATTATATACATGCACATTTAGAGAATGCATGTACATGTGTGCACACACACAAAGATAGATAGACAGATGGATAGATAGTTTTTCCACAACTAGAAACATTTCAAAAGTTCACCTTGAATAACAACATTAAAGACAAGGACTATATGATTATTTATCTCTCTATCTCTTGAGTTTAGTACAAGCTCTCATACACAGTAAGTAGTTTTTACACATCTTTGAATTGAATTGACAATTCAAGAATATCTTTTCAAAACTTCTCCATCTTTTGGCCCCTCTTCAGTTTCCTGTACCCCTTTTCTTTGAGGGTCTAAAGTCTTCCTATCAGGGAGGATACAGTCAGACATTCTTTCAAATGGAAATAATGGCTTTTCTTTGAGATTCATAAAGACTAAAGTAATGTACCTAATGTCACATGGTGACCATAGCAGAGGCAACACTAGGGAAAGGATCACATTCAATTCAAAAGAATGAAATGTCAACGGAACAATCATAAATAGTCAAGAAACATGAAAATAAAACCTGGTTTTGCCAATAACTAGTAATTGATCTTGAGAAAAGTTATTTTCTCTGTCTAGGTCTGTTTCCTCATATACAAATTAAAGGCATTAGAATAGATGATACCTCAGAATTATCATTTTAGTCTTTCTAGCACTAACAAACTAAAGAAGCCAGAATTCTGGGCTTAATTACTGTATGGTTCAGTAGCCTTCAAACAGAAGAAAATTCTGTTGCCTAGCAAAAAGTAGCATGCATTATCTTAGTCATCTAATGTGGACTGCTTAGGACACTGTGGGATTCAATGTGACCTAAACTCACTCACAGAGAAATAACTAGCCCAACATTGTCTTTGTAGAATTTCAAAATCTCTCCTGAGTTATTTCATTTATGGGTAAGAACTTTACTAGGGTGTAGAAATATAAAAGAGAGCCTGGGGAAAAAAGCTGCTTTCATCAACTCCTCCCTCTATGGGACATTTTACAAACATCTAGGCCAGTGAGAAGGTGGTGAAATAAGGAGTCTTTCATGGTTTTGTGTATACATAAAGTCATAAATTTGAAGCTGGAAGGATTGTCAAGTCCAGTCCCTTCATTTTACAGATGAGGAAACTGAGACCAAGGGAGTTGATCAAGACCAAGTGACTTCCCCAAAATCACAAGAGTATTAAGTGGCAGAGCTAGCATTCTAACTCAGGTCCACAGATGCCAAAACCAGCATTCTTTCCTCACCAAATCTCTGGACAATTAAAATGCCACTACATCTTGCCCTAGCCCAGCACATACAGGAGTGACTCTGAACAAAACAAATCAATTTTCATGATCTCCCTAGTCAGTAAAGAATTGTACCTTAGGTATAACCCTTTATTTTCTACTTCTCTAATACACAAAGGACTTAGGATGTAATATCATGTATTATGTTTATCTGTTAGCATTTTATTCACCTACTAAACTCTGAACTTCTCAGACTGTGTCATCTTTAAATTTTGAATCCTCCTCCAGTACTCAGCAAAGATCTCTGCATATAATATATACTTAATATTCATTTGTGAATGAATGAATGAAAAAATGAATGGCAAGCAGAGTTGCCTGCTATAATTCAGGAGGAGTTAAGTTTGAGGGATTTCATTGAAATAGATGATATATTCCTTCATGAAAAGAAAGCTGCATGGTCTCTGCAAAACAGTTCTGCTTCTATTGCTAAATGGAACAGACCCACTACTTAGATTCAAACTTATGGAGGGACACATGGCTTTAGAAACCTTTAAAAGACCTAAGTATATTTAAACAAGAGTTAGCATTCTGATTCTTGAACCACCTGGACATCCATCTAATGTTTGCAAAACCACAAAGCCCATACATTCTAAGGACCTGGGTGATGCCATTTAATAACAATACTTCACAAGGGCGGCTAGGTGGCACAGAGGATAGAGCACCCACCCTGGAGTCAGGAGTACCTGAGTTCAAATCCGACCTCAGGCACTTAATAATTACCTAGCTGTGTGCCCTTGGGCAAGCCACTTAACCCCATCTGCCTTGCAAAAATCTAAAACAAAACAAAACAAAACAAAAAAATACTTCATAAGGTCTGTGATTTCATTGATGTGCCTTCTCCACCAATCAAACCAGAAAGAAACATCTCCATTAGCCAATACCTGGTCTGCTTAGATTGTCATGGACAAAAAGATTTATGCCCTAGTTGCCAATGATGATGAGCCTCTCTATAATAACTGGGCTCTTTGACCAACAGATACACACCGTCCTTCCATGTCCAACTTAAGCACAAGGCACCAAAGTATGGTCGGTCTCATGCTTCACTAGAGTGACCTTCAAAGAATTTCCCCCTTTAGGGTATCTGTGATGGAGAATATCATCTGTACCCAGAGAAAGAACTGTGGAGTTTAAACAAAGACCAAAGATTATTACCATCAATTTAAAAAAATTGTCTTATGTACTACATAATTTTTCTAGCTCTAATATTTTATTTTTGCCTCAAAGGATATGATTTTTCTCTCAACACATTCAATTGTGATCAATGTATAACATGGAAACAATGTAAAGATTTTCAGAATGTCTTGGGGGGGGGGGGAAGGGGGAGGGAAGGGAGAGTGGGGGAAAATGTAAAATTCAAAACCTTACCAAAAATGATAGGTAGAAACTACTATTGTATATAATTGGAAAACAAATAAAATATTTATATAATAAAAAAGTCATTTCCCAGATGTCATATTATAATGGAAGTATGACTTTGATGGAAGCAAACAATGTAACTGTAATGAGGATAGAAAAGTAGTGCAGTGGATAGAGTGCTAGCCTTGGAAGTCAGGAAGACTCTTCCTGAGTTCAAATCTAGTCTTCAGACTCTTACTTGGTTTGTGATCTTGGGCAAGTCACTTCATCATGTTTGCCTCAGGTTCCTCACTTCACTGGAAAAGAAAATATCATACCACTCCAGTATATTTGTGGCCCGTGCGCCACCTAGCTGCCCCCACTCCAGTATACTTGCCCAGAAAGCCTAAAATATGGGCATGAACATCTATATCAACAATGTAATATCACTTCTCATTTGCACTGTTGTTCATTGTTTTGAGTTTTCACCTCTATTACTGCTCAAGGAAAACTGATATAATGGAAATAGCACCTGGGTCCAAATGCTGACTTTGCTAATGGGTACATCTTCTAACCTATAAACTTTAACTTCCTCTTCTGTCAAATCAAAGAAATGAATAGAGTTTTCTCTAGGGTACCTCAAAGTTCTGAATCTTATAATGCTATGATCTGGTTTCCCCAGTATCTCTATATCTAAAATGACTACTTTCCTCCTTCCAACCCCACAGCTCCCATGGCTTAGAATGAGTGTAAATAACAATTGTTTCTGTTATGGTCAGAAACTTCAAGTCTTCCCCTTCCAAAATGATATTTTTGGTTATGGTAAATTAGTAGGTCATCTTTTGTCTCAATTTTTACCTAGCCCTTAGTCACTAAATGGACTTTGTCAAAAACAAACTAAAGCCTGGTTAAGATTTTAATTTAGAAAGCCAAAGATCATCCAGACCATCATCAGTCCTTTTGACTTTTATCTTGCCACTAGACTGGGAAGGAGAAAGTGATACTGAAGACTTTGTGCAGCTCTACCTCACTTAAATCCAATTCATGAGCAAGTCCTGGTCCTCTTCGAAAATGAAGAGTCACCAACAACAACAGCAGCTAAATATGGGTCAGTAAGTCCTGAGAGATAGGTGAGGGATAATCCAGAGGTAAAGGCAATTTTAAAGGGAAAGGGAAAGGTGATGATCTTTGTTGCTCTTGGGCATAGAAAGGGAGTCAGATTCAGAACCCCAAATCCAGAGTGGCAGAGACAGGCACCTTGAAGCATACAGTGAAGTTAACACAACCAATGCCAGAGAAATTCTCTTCTTTGTGAAGGGCACATTGAAAGAGAGGCCTGCACCTTGAAAGCATCATGGTTCTGGCAGCATCTGGTGAGTTCAAGCTCTAGGGAGGAATAACAGAGCAGAGCAGCATAGACCCATGCAAGCTTACATTGTCCTAATGCTAAAGCTGTTACCACTCATATCATACTGTTATATAGGGAAAAGGTGAAAGTTCTGAGAGGACAGGTCATAGTGACAATAAATCCATTGAAAAATGGACTTCAATGTACTGGGTTGTCATTTTCTGTCACCAGAAACCACATGCTTGTGCTTATAGAGCACTTACTTATACAGGAGAAGGAGAAAACAATTCAAATGCCCAAAGCATACAGACCATCATCAATAGTCCTGTTTCCTATCAATTAGACCAGGGGATGGAATGGTTATGGAAAAGGCAAGTGAGAAGGATATATTTGGACAACACTCCCATCACTAGAATAAATATGTGTGCAAGCCTTGTCTTCATGTATATGATGATTACAAAAGATGAACATCATGTACATCTCATACATTGTTCCTTGTCTAATTTGTGCTATTCATTTATTTTTTTTATAATTTTTTTTTAGATTTTTGGCAAGGCAAATGGGGTTAAGTGGCTTGCCTAAGGCCACACGGCTAGGTAATTATTAAGTGTCTAAGATCGGATTTGAACCCAGGTACTCCTGACTCCAGTGCCGGTGCTTTATCCACTGCGCCACCTAGCCGCCCCTGTGCTATTCATTTATAAAAGTGCTTTCTCTCTCTCTCTCTCTCTCTCTCTCTCTCTCTCTCTCTCTCTCTCTCTCTCTCTCTCTCTCTCTCTCTCTCTCCTTGAAATCCTCATGACTGGGAAACTATCTTCCCTAATTTTTCACAGAACTCCAGATGTTTTTTTTTCTAGTCCTCCAGATAATAGTCACAAAATCAAGGAATCTCAGAGTCCTAGAATTATAGAAGTTTAGAGCCAGAAGAGTTCTTAGAAGTGATTTTGCCCAAACTACTCATTTTACAGATGTAAATACTGCCCAACAAGCTAGAAGAAGAGGTATGTGGTAGAGCACTGAAATTTGGAATACCCAGAATACCCCCAAAGTACCTGTTTAAATTCCTTCTCTAACTGTTCATTACCTTTAATCATGGGGGGGGGGGTCTATTCTCAGTACTATTTCATCCATATACATAGTGCTTCTATCTTACTTAGTCATTTGTACATTTGTACAACTTTCAAGCTATCCTTTCCTGTCAGAGGAATAACTTCTCTCTATGTGCCCATAACTTAATATCCTCCTACATGCTTTGCTCTGGATGGCCACAAGTACCTTCCCTTTCACAGCATCATAGGATTCTGAACCGGAATTGGGGATCTTAGGCATAATATAATATAACCCTCTAATTTTAATGATAAATAAAATGAGGCCAAAAGGACCTAGGCTACAGGACAAAGAGGATCTTTGTTGACCATTGGATAAATTGGAGTCCAAGAGAATTAGAATCAGTCTCTAAACTAGTCTGTGACAAGGGCAGTTAGAAAACAGCAGTCTCTTCATGCTTGTGAAAAGAAAAGAACAAATTAATAAATGAATGAGGTCATCAAGACCCTTGAGAGCCAGAGTAAAAATAGCTAACACCATTTGATGAATGAGAAAAATGAAGCAGTAGATAGCCATATGTGCCTGTCTAGGTTCTATCTTACAACATGTTACAGTTGATGGTCTGGATCCACATGAGCCCAGAAGACAAGATAATGTTCTTTGTAAAATGAAATGCCAGTAGCACCTGTTTGAGGCTGATTTGCTTTTTGTCTGTGTCTTCTTCAGTTGACCTGGGACATTAACCTTTATGTCAAAGGACTCTCTGCTGTTTGAGATTATGTTAAACTTCAGCCAACACATCTGGCTAATGTTGGACACCTGCCTACTGGGAAATGTTGGCCATAACATAATAGGAGTTTAGGTATTCCCGGTGTGAGTGGAAAGAGAGCATTCCCTGATTATACTAGCATACCCTCATCTTCCTTTTTTGTATCCCTTCTCTTATAGAATTTCTAGCCTATCTATACATTTTAATAAGTAATAGTTCTCTGATTCATAGAATGCTAAGATTTAAAAGATCTTAGAGATCATCCAGTCCAAACTTCTCATTCCAGATAAGGAAAATTGAGACCCAAAGAGAAATGACTTACCCAATGTTATATAATCAATTATTGGCAGAACTAACTAGAAGTTAAAAGAAAGAAGAAATATATTTCAACCTTCATCTGCCCAGAGACAGCCCTACCAAAAATAAATAAATAAATAAATAAATAAACTCAGTTTCATGTAAATGCTGCTAGCTCCGTTGCCATAGATACCCCCTAATCATGAAGGATGACTGTTACCAGTTCCCATGGCAACCTGGAGGCCTCAGGAACATCCTGTAATTCCAGGCCAAACAACACATTTCAGTTCATGGGCACTGCCTACAGCTGAGGGTCTGAGACCAAGGGAGAAGTTTGCCCTTCTCTTCCTCCAAGCAGAGGGCACCCTTAGGATACTGGCAGGAGAGGAGAGGAGAGGAGATCATAAAGATTGCATGATACAGAGGCTGGAGCCTAAGATGTCCAGGAGGTGAAGAATGGAGGCAATGTTCAATTGATTATCACCCATCTGATCACCAGGAATCAGGTCAAAGTGAGAAGAGCAGCACTGAACTATCACTTACACTGTGCCTTTTGTAAATACACAAGACTCAGTATCACTGCTCATAGAGAGTTAGGAACAATGTCCTGGAAGTCAGGAAGACCAGGTTCAACTCCCAACTGAGTTTCTTACTTGTTATATAACTGGCAAAAGCATTCTCCCTCTCTGGACTGCAGTTTTTTCCTCTTGTCAAATGAAGGGATTAAGTTAGATGGTTGCTTCCAACTTTAAAAAGACTACATTAAATATATCTGACCCTGTGCAATTCAGCATTTTTATCAGTGATTTCAATGAGCCTTAGAAGACATGCTTGTTAAATATGAAGGTGACTTCCAAGAGATTGCTAACCCACTGAAATGACAGTCAAAATTCAAAAAGATCTTAATAAACTACAGCCCCTAAGTGGCTGGATGGCAAAATGAATAGAGCACCAGTTTTGGAGTCAAGAAGACCTGAGTTCAAATCTCTCCTTAGACTTTTACTAGTTATGTGACCCCACACAAGTTTCCCTCATTCTCACTTTCCTCATCTGTAAAATGGGAATAATAACAGTACCTGCTTCATTACATTGATGTGAGCATCAACTGCTCAGTATTTCTAAAGTATTTGATATGTATGTAGTAGGACCTATATAAATGTTTATTTCCTCCTTTCTTTCACCAACAAGAATTAAGTGAAATATAAAGGGGATCTCAACAACAACAGAAATAAAAATAGTGAACACTTTAAGGTTTGCAAAATGTTATTTAAATATTATCTCATAACCCAATAAAGTGGGTTCCATTATTATTCCTACTTTAATAGATGAGGAAACTGAGGCTGTTAGAAGTTTGCCCAGAGTTACATAGTTCTTAAATAACCAAGCAGGATTTGAACTTAAATTCAGTAACTATTGCAGGAGTCTGTTTTTTAAATGTAAAGTTTAATAACAGCATCTACCTCATAAGGATGTTGGTAAGGCACAAATGACATAAAATTTGTAAATCACTTAACACAATGCCTAGGTTGGAGTTAGGTACTATAGAAATGCTTATTCCATTCCATTCCACCAGGAAAGAAAGGATTGGAGAATATGCCATATAAGGATCATCTCAAAGTATCTGGGCATGTTCCAATTATGAGATTTTGACATATTCTGAGATTCTCCATTTCTAAGAAGAATGCAGAATGAAACACTTCTGCAGTAATCCTCTCAGTCCATATTTGCAGAGACCATCCATGAGAGGTTGAATGGGGTGTTTTTACCTATCTTTCATTCCCTGGGGATTCCTTTGTACCACCTTTGATGGAGCTAACAAAGATTTGGGAAAATAATCCTGGATCACAGAGAACAGAACCCATTGCAGCTAGGAACTTGACTCCCTTTGAGGATATTGCCCCTCCCTTCTCTCCCACCTGTATCTAAGCTCTCAGAATACTGGGTATAGAGCCAGGAAGAGAAGGAGAGTAAGGACTTATAAGAGTTGGTATTATCTTTTCTAGACATATCCTATTAGAATCACGATTACACCCTGTGATTAGTCCCCTTACATTCAGTGATGAATAGATAATAATAATGATTAATATTTAGTATAATAATACCTTACATTTGTATAGTATTTCTAACTTTGTGAAGCACCCTCATACACTATTATCTCACTTGATCTTGTGGCACAGGGAGATTATGACTGGCCTAAAATCACACAGTAAGCTGTGGGCAGAGTTAGGACCCAACTCTGGGCTCCTTTACTGGGGACTTTTGGCCTGCACTACTAACTATGAGTTCTGACTCTCTTTGTAGCTATAGGATAGAATCATAAAGCTTTTGAATCAACCCACCAGAGATCAACCCATCTTTATTCATTTTATAGATGAGTAAACTGAGGTTCGGAGATATAAAGAGATCTGCCCAACTAGCTTGCTCTATTTAGGATCTTAGAAAAGGCTGTCTGGGCTAATTTCTTACTCTGTGAAACAAATCAATTAGATTAGAAGGAACCTTTCCCCATCCAACTTTAACAATCTTCATTCTCTGCACCTCAGGGATTTAAATTCAGCCCAGGGCAGCCAATGAAGGGTGAGAGATTCTCTTGGAGAGTAAATGACAATTATCTCCCACATCCATTCCACTGCTTGCTTCTAGTAATGAAAATCCCCAAGCCCAGTATCTTCCTCCTAGATTCCTTTTCCCTGCCTGTGGCTCTAAAACCTTCACCCAAGCTCCCTCAATTCAGTCTTTTCAATTTCACCAGCATATGTCAGCACATCAAATCCAAGGTCTAAGAAGAAAGCCAACCCCAGAGCTACCACTGAGACTGTCAGGAAGAGAAGGGGAGGAAAAAACAAAAGGCAAAGAAGGCTTCTTTTGGAAAACACAAGTCACAAAACTGCTTCTCAGACAGCCAGTGCCTATCAAAGTCAACAGAGGAAACTTGGAGAAGGTTGACAAATGCTGTTATTCTAAATAAAAAAATTTTGGTTATTTTTTGCATAAGAGGCAGGAAAATGAAGTGGAAAGACTACCACTCCCAGAATCTGGAGACCTAGATTCAAATCCTGATCCTGTCACTTTCTTTTTTATGTGACCTTCAGTAAGTACTTTGACCACCATACTCTTTTTTTTTCCTGAAAAGTAAGAATGATAACCCTTGTAATACCTACCTCAGGAGGGAGAAATTAGTTGGTAAATTATAAAGTACTGAATAAATAGAGCCATTTATTGTTATGGTTATGATTTCAGTAAGATTTACAATCAGCACCCTCCATTTCAAAGGGTCTCAATTGACATAACTGGCATAATCTGTAGAATTTTCTTCTCTACACACTCATGTGGTTGGTTCATCTGGTCCATGGGACCAAGAATACATTTTCCTCTATTTCTGTTTTTCCTCTTTTTACTTTTCTCTTTAATTCTCCTTTTCTCCTTCCTTTCTCCTTTCTCCCCCCTCAACTATCTGTATCTGTTTCTGTCTTTGTATCTGTTTCTCTATCTCTTGTCAGTCATTTCTCTTTCTCTCTCTCTTTCTCTATTGAGATCTCCCTCACTTCCTAGTTATGAAATCAAATCAGAGGAAATAATGCCACCAAGGTCTACTTCAAAACTCATGGCCATATGGGCTGATTTTGGACAGATAATTAAATATTGAACAAATGTTGCAAGCCTCCTCTGGAGTGCAGTATCTAAAAATAACTGCTCTACCCTGGCATAACTCTCGAGTACAAACACCAGGCTCTCTCAATCTCTTCCTTGGATATTCCCTCCCAGAAGCTTCAACTGATTCCATTTCAGTGCTAACATTGGGTTTTGGGGGGGGGGGGGTAAGAGGAGGGAAGTAGGAGAGGAATTAGAGGAAGAACTTCATGGGACCCTCCCTAAAAGAAAACAAAACCCCAATTCCCGATGTGAACACCTAATGTTCTTGACCAGGAAAGGCTCTCCCTTTCCTGATATGTCAAGCAGCCACCCTAGAAGGATAAAGGGGAAATTACTGGCTTTTGTGAATGTTTAAAAAAATCCTTCATTTTTTGAGATGTTTATATGGTGTGTGTGTGTGTGTGTGTGTGTGTGTGTGTGTGTGTGTGTGTGTGTGTGTTTTAAATTATACTAAAGTTTAGAGGAGAGCTGGTTGGTATATCAGATACAGTACTGGGTCCAGAGTCAGGAAGACTTATCTTCATGAGTTCAAATCTGACCTCAAACAATTACTAGCTGTGTGACCCTGGGCAAATCATTTTATCTTGTTTATCTCAGTTTCCTCATTTGTGAAATGAATTGGAAAAAGAAATGGTAAATCACTCCATTATCTTTGCCAAGAAAACTCCAATTGTGGTCACAAAGAGTTGCATGCAACCGAAACCTCAATATAAAAAAAAATATTCAGGCTCTATGGAGTTGGGTTTATAGCAAATCTAATAGTTTGCCCATTACTGATTATTTGCACAATGTAGTAATTACAGGAGTGCCTGGATCTTCTGAACTGGAGCCTATAGCAGGGGCCACCCCATGGAGCTTCTGCCAATTCATCCTTACAGCCCTTAGTGATGAAGACCGTGAGGTTCAACCAGGAGCCTCTGAGCAGGTATGTGCATCAGCAAGAGGCCCACCAGAAAAGCCAAGGACAGGCATCATCATCAAGCAAACTTTTGGGGGGTGAAGCTCCCCCACTCTCTCTTATGCCCAAAGGCAGTCCCTAGTCCAGTAGATCAGAGGGACAATCCCCTCATTATCCTCTGCTACATGGTTGTCCTACCTTAATTTTAAAAGCTTTTACTGAAGCAATAGACAATACATTTTGATTTGCCATTTTAGTGAGAGCTCTGGGTAGCTGGGCTTCACTAAAGCATTTAGTAAACCCACAGGTGGAGTGAACAAAATTGCCCTGCGGGCCACAAGCAGCCTGTAGGCTGTATTTTGGACAACCCAGCTCTACTATATTTGGAAAGGTTATAGGATCAGGGAAGGGAATAGCATTAAGGGGGTTCCAGAAAGACTTCCTGTAGAAGTGAGATTTTGACTGAGATTTGATGGAAGCCAGGATGCAGAGATGAGGAAGGAAAGAATTCTAGGCATAGAAGATGCCCTGCACTGAAAGATGGAGTGTTTGCTCATGTAACAATAAAGATGCCAGTGACATTGAACTGCAGAGCATGTGGTGGGGAGTAAGGGAATTAAAAGCCAGGTCTGCAATCTAAGACAAGTACTCTATTCTGCCAATGTATTCTGTCCTGCTGCTTGCCCCCTCTCCCCCACTTCCCTAGAGTGTAGGGAAAATTCAGAGTTCCTATAGTTTTATGAATTCTAACTGAGATGAAAATGACTTGGCTTTGTGGGGATAACAGAATATGATTAAACATTATATGCTCTCATCCTCATTTTCTGGTGATGCCTCCACTCTGGGAGTAAGACATAGAACCCCGACCTCAGCTAACTGGCATGGTGAAAGAATGAAGCTGACAGTGTAAGTCAACAAGGCTGAGCCTGGGGGTGGGGGTGGGGGGAGGAATGTATCTTAGGATCAGAGGATTTAGAGCTGAAAAGGACTTTAAAGACAATTTACTTCAACTCCTTCTTTGACTGGGAACTAAGGGAGGCCCAGAGAGGTGAAGCCACTTGCCCAAGGGCATACAGCTGTTAAGTGGCTGAGCCTTCTAAATTTTGCTTTGTCAGGTTTAATGTCCACCCTAGATGGTGACATGCAGAGCTTATAGGAAACTGAGTAAAGTTCAAGGATTAGTATTATTTCCAGCATGTGAGTGGGGTGGGGGGAGGGGAGGCAGGGGTGCAGAAGAGTCAGAACACAAGTCCAAGGAAGTCATTCCACCCTACCCCCCCATTTCCTTCCCTCTACACTCTATCCTTTGACAATATTGCTCCCCCACTATCAGTTCTAACAATATCTTTGGTACTTTGCCAAAAAAGAAGGGAAAAGATCTCTTTCAGTTGGCACACAAAGATCCTCCCCAAACACACAACAGCTGGTTAAAGTTTAGACTCTAGCAGACTATCTGTTTGTAGCCAGGCACCTTTACTCTGTTCCCCAAACCCAGACAAGGACCCTTCTTCTCATCCCAATGACTGACTAAAAAGTCAGTCAATAAACATTTACTAAGTATCTATAATATGATACAAAGAAAAGCAAGACAGGCCCTGTCCCTGAAGAGCTCCCAATATAATGAGAGAGACACCATGGGTACAAATGAGACTTATTTAGGATAAGAAATTAAAAAACAGAGGGAAAGCCCTAAATTAAGAGATTAGAAAAGGCTTTCTGTAGAAGGCAGGATTTTAGCTGGGATTTGAAGGAAACCAGGAAGGCTAGGGCAGAGATGACGATGGAAAGCATTCCAGGCATGGGGAAAATGCTGGGACTGGGAGATGGAGTGTTTTATAGGAGGAACAAGAGGTCAGTATCCCTGAATCAAAGGAAATATATAAGATGTTAAAGGTGGGGGAAGAGGGGAAGGGCAAGCAGTTTATGAAGGGTTTTGAATGCCAAACAAAGGATTCATTCATTTGATCTTGGAGAAGATAGGAAGTAACTGAAATTTATTGAGTAGAGGGATGAATGGTCAGAGCTGTGCTTTAGGAAGATCACTGACAGCTGAGTGAAGGGTGAATCAGAGGGAAGAGAGACAAGAAGACCAACCAGTAGGCTATTGCAATATTCAAGGCATAACAGAACCTGAACCATGTGGTAGTGGCCTCAGAGGAAAGAAGGAAACATGGGGGAGAGATGGTATGAAGGTAAAATCAAAAAAGCCTTGGAAACAAATTGGATAGAGGGTTGACAGACAATGAAGAGTCAACCTAAATTATTAGCCTGGGGGCCTAGGAGGAGGGTGGTGGTATCCTAGTCTACAGTATAAAGAATTTAGAAAGAGGGAGTAGTTTTGGAAAAAAGAAAATGAATCCAGTTTTGTAATGCTTGAGCATATCTTGTTATATTCACACATCCAGTTTAAAATGTCCAGTTGACAGAAATGTGAGACTGGAGGGCAACAGAGAATCATGGGAGTTGGAGAAATAGATTTGAGAGTTATAAACCCAGAGATGAAAATGAAATCCATGGGATCAATAAAGTAAATAGTATACAGGGAGAAAGGAAAAGAGCCCAGGATAGAGCTTTGAGGGATATTTGGATTTACTGAGGATGAGATTTAGCAAAGAAGACTAAGGAGTAGAAAGAGACAGGAGGAGACCCAAGTTAGAGTATGGTCAAGAAAACCTAGAAAGAAGAGAATATCAAGGAGAAGAAAGTGATCAACAATGTCAAAAGCTACAAAGAAGTCAAAAGAGATTAGGATTGAGTTATGGAAATTAAAAGATAAATTTGCAAAGAGTTTCAATTGTATGTTCACTATATAGAGTGAAAAAGAGAGTGAGAAGAAAGGAAGTGGAGGTACCTTTATATCTATAAAGACAAAAGAGATATGGGATAATAGAATGAAAAAGATAAATCAAGTAAGGGGTTTTCTAAGAATGGGGGAGCATATTTACCAAAGGTAGTTTAAGGAAATTGAAGACAAGTGAGAAAATAGAAATAATAGAAGGGAAAATCTGTGAGAGAAAATGGGATGAATGGGCCTTGCCAGTTCCTACAACTCATCTTTATATGATTTGAACTTAGAACTCTTTGGCATTCTCAGATCTTCTCAGATCACTCTAGTATTGATGTCCTCACAAAAATATGATACCCAAGACTGAATAGATTATTGCAGGTTTATTCTGACCAGTTAAGAATTCAGCAAGACTTTTGTTTCTTTAGTCCTTACTTTCTGCCTCTTTTAATGTAGTTGAAGATTACAGTTGTCTATTTGATATACCATTGATTCACAATAGGCTAATAACTGTAATTCAATAAATGCTTCATTCTTGGCTTGCTCTCAGTTTACCTAATTCTTGACCTTGATTCAGATGCATGATTTTCCCTTGACCAAGATCCTATATCAACTTGAAATAACCTCTGTATTCTCAGAGAGTCTAGAAGCATTAAAACAATGGTAGGTCCCATTTCTATGGCAATTTCACCAAATGTCTTCCTCACAACTGTATAAAGTTGGTTGTATGAGGATTATCACTATCATTTTGTAGAATAGCAATCTGGGGGAAGGAAAGATCAAGTAATTTACCTACGTTTACATAACTAATGAATAGTGGTCTCCATTTCCACCACTATGAAATTCAAGGTTTGAATTTAAAGGGTTGATGATGGTCTTTAAAATTCCTTCCAGCTCTAATACATCTAGTGCTATGAGTCAGTCAATAGTGAAACCAGAATTTGGACTCAGTTTCCTCACCCCAAATCCAGTGTTCTTTTTCCTGGAGTATGCTATCTGAATGCCTCCTCCCTCATTCAAGGAAAATGCAACCTGAGTAAGGTCCACAATTGTTGGCTCCTTGCCCAGCTCCTGGAATGGAAAGGCAAAGGCAGTAAGGGGGCCCTTGGCACAGAATATCTTAAAAAACAAAAACCTATGGAATAGAACAACCTTTCTGGAGAAGAGAAGACAATTTTCCTGGACAGATTTGTCACTGTTTGAAACAGAAATCTAGATTCAAATAAAAAACCAGGAAAATCTTGATGGGACAAATTTCTGTTTGGCAGGATGTGAGTCAAAACAGACCAGCAGGAGGGAGGTGGGCCACTGAAGCAGGAACTGAGAATGTTGAGACTAGGCTCTGTTCCTTGGTCTCCGGTGGGGGGGGGGGGGGATGGGGGGGCAGGCTGTGAATAGAGGAGAGAATGAAGGGGAGATGGGGGAGGGGAGGAAGATAACAGCTTTAGACAGACTCTGTAGAGACTGCTTGTATTATAATACCTCCTCCCTTCCTTGACTTCAGAAAATTGGCCTAATCATTGTTCCAAGAACACATCAGACACATTCCCATGTCCATGTCTTTTTCCAAGGCATTTCCCGTCTGAAATGCCTTCCTCCTACTAAGTGTTACTTTTCATTCAATGATAATAACAATAATTATCTTTTATATAGTACTTTGCAAAGAGCTTTATATATGTTATCTCATTTGATTCTCAGAACAATCCTGTTAAGGGTAGGTGCTATTTTTATCCTCATTTACAGCTGAGGAAACTAAGGAAGGGATAGATTAAGTGACTTGCCAAGTATCATAGAGCAAGTAAGTTTGAGAAAATATTTGAACTCAGGTCTTCTTGACAGCATTCTACCTACTATGTCACCTACTTGTCTAGGCAAGATTTAGCTCACCTTACCCTGCTCCTCCACTAAGTCTTCCCTCAGTGTCCCTCACACAATTCCCTCTTCCTCCTTAGTATTCCCAAAGCATTTAATGGATGTGCCACTCCCTAAGCTCTCTATCTCATATTGTGTTTATTAGTTTTCTCATATGTGTCCTGTCCCCCCCCCCCCGGCAATCTGAGAGCCCTTTCTGGTCTAAGAACAAGTCTATATACCCTGCCTCCCTGTATATGATGAATGCTCAGTAAACATAGGATGGTGATGATTTCAGCAGAAAATGGGGGGATGGATAATTTCTACTACCCTGTTCATGAGAAATGTACTGCTTTTACCCAATGATTGTTATCATTTTACCCAATATACTGTTCTCACTTCTGATCCGAATACTTTAAGAGGGTTTTTTTTTCTCTCCTTCCTTCAGTCCAGTCTGTCCAAATCTACCTGATTTGAAAAACAAACAAGCAAGTTTTTCTTACAGTGAGGTCACTCCTAGTTAAAGGAGTGAGTCCTAAACTCAGAACTACAATCCTGAGGGGTAGGGAGGGAAAGAGGGATTAAGGGAGGAAACAGGAGGAAAAGAGAAGGCAGAGAGATCCTACACATTGATCAAAGAAAAACCCACTATCCTTCTGAATAGAAATTGCAACCCTTTATTTCTCAAGACACATCCTAGAGAGACTTTGACCAACCCTGATCTCTGCCACAGGGTAGGGAAAAGTGTGTCAAAATCACTGGTCACTTTTCCTTTCCCTCTGCCTCTAGACAGAACCTTCTTAGCAGTTTTTTTATTCTCATTTTATAGAGGGGAAATTTGGACCCAGAAATAGGAAATTGCCCAAGGTCTCACATTCAGTGTCAGAACAGTGGCACATTAAGTTGACACCAAAATCATTACCTTAATCACTATATGAAAACAGTGATATTTATAGACCCAGTCCCTCCTCCTCCTTGGTGCTCCTCTTTCTCTAGCCCACCATTTTCAGCAACAAAACTTACCTTGCCAGGTATACCTTTCCAAGTAACTATATCTGCTTTTTACCCCTGTCTTGACTCACCAATCCATCCTCAAAGACAGTTAAGCTGGAAGATGGGAGTCCTAGAGAGATGACTAGACACAAAGACAAGCATTGGAGAGGGGGCATCAGTCAACAGGGAAGAGGGAATATGACTTTTCAGTCTATGGTCATTTGCCCTGGTATAGGCCAGTTAGGTCCTTATAATCATTCTTAGACATTCTTGTTTTTTGAAAGACATCTGCCTTTCAATAACATTTTAATGCTTACCAGATAATTTCCTTAAAAATTTTACTATTTCCATTTTACAGATGTGGAACCAAAGTTTCAAAGAATCTGAGTAACCATTGGGATCTGATGATTTTGGGGTCAAATGGGATCTTAAAGAATATCTGCAAGGGAAGAATTCGTGACCAAACAAGTGTTAGAGAGCATTATGAGATGTAAAATGGATAATTTTGATAATATTAAATTTAAAAGTTTTTACATACACAAAACAAATATACCCAAAGTTAAAAGGAAAACAGAAAACTGAGAAACAATTTTTACAGCAAGTATATGTGACAAAGGTCTCATTTTTTTAATATATAGTGAACTGTTTCAAATTTATAAGAAAACAAGTAATTCTTCAATTGATAAATGGTCAAAGGATATGGACAGTTTTCAGATTAAAGAAATCAAAACTATCTATAGTCCTATAAAAATGCTCTAAATCATTATTGATTAAGAAATGCAAATTAAGGGGTGGCTAGGTGGCATAGTGGATAAAGCACCGGCCTTGGAGTCAGGAGTAGTACCTGGGTTCAAATCCAGTCTCAGACATTTAATAATTACCTAGCTGTGTGGCCTTGAGCAAGCCACTTAACCCTATTTGCCTTGCAAAAACCTAAAAAAAAAGAAAAGAAAAAATAGAAATGTAAATTAAAATGACTCTGAGGTATCCCCTCACCCCTATAAGACTGACTAATATGATAGAAAAGGAAAAAGATAAATGTTGGAGGGTATGAGGAAAATTCAAGCATTAATGTACAATTGGTGGAGTTGTGAAGTGCTCCAACCATTTTGGAAACCAATTTTGAACTATGCCCAAAGGGCTATAAAACTATGCATACCATAGCAATACTACTCCTAGGTCTATATCCCAAAGAGAGTAAAAAGAAGGAAGGGGGAAGGAAGGACCTCAAAAATTCACTAGAGTTTGATTTCCTTATTCAGAGGAGCTACTAGCAAAGCCTTCTCTTGAGGAAGAAGGCCTCTAGATGGTGCAGTGGAATTAGGATGATGGGAGTTCGAATCCAGACTGAGACTTACTAGCTGTGTGATCTTGGGCAAGTTACTTAACCTTGATTGCCTGGCATTCAGGACATCTCTAGATGTCCTGATTCATATCTGAACACTGGACCCAGATGACTCTGGAGAAGAAAGTGAGTCTTTGACTTAGCACAGCACCCCCTCACTCAAATCCAATTCACATGTTTATCATGGCATCACTTCCCTAATGTAAAGCACAAACATTTCCTCTTGAGGAAGAATAAGAGTGTACCTCTAGAGCTTGATCTCAACATCTTCCATGACACCTTTTTTTTTAAGGGTTTTTTTTTTAGGTTTTTTTGCAAGGCAAATGGGGTTAAGTGGCTTGCCCAAGGCCACACAGCTAGGTAATTATTAAGTGTCTGAGGCTGGATTTGAACCCAGGTAGTCCTGACTACAAGGCTGGTGCTTTATCCACTACGCCACCTAGACGCCCCCCATGACAACTTTACCCAAAAATATAACTACCAGATTTACCAGGCAGTCACCCACCCAATCTGGTCTAAAATTCATGAATACATACAATGTTTTTTGTAGAAAGATAACTTGAAATATAGAATGCCAGGCTTTAACAGTAGCTCCCATTTACATGACACACACACTAAGGTACATAAAACACTTTAGTCACAACAATCTAGTGAGGGCAATGATGCAGGTATGATCATTACCATGGGACCTATAAAGAAACTGTAGCTCTTAGGACTTGAATGCCTTGATCAGGGTCACAAAACTAGTAATATCCAAACCAAGTCTCCTGACTCTATGACTTTACTGCACCCTGCTGTCTCTATAAGATGGAACACTAGAACACAGAATATTAGAGCTGGAATGGACCTTAGAGATTATCTAAGACAACCAGAAAGGGGAGAAACTTGCCCAGAGTCACCTAGCTAATCATAGCTGAGCCAATAACAGAACCCCAGTATCCCGATTATGAGACCAGCACTCTTTCCACTGTGCCAATTGTTATCCCCAGAGGTAATCTTAAAGTACAAACAATTTGAACCTTGTTTCTCATTCCTGAACCTTCCACCTCTAAACACACACACATAAACACATACACACAAACCTTTCTTCTAAGTTGGTCTCTCTGGGCCCCCTAGGTTATCTTTCTCCTCACTTAAGCTCCAGGAAAAGGAGGACCAACAACTCCTTCCTCCTCCTCCTCCCAGATAAATGTCTGAATCACACATGTTTTGAAAATGAGGATCTTGTTACTGAAAAGAAAGCTTGGTTCCCCTTTGCTTTTCCCATTCTATCACCAGCTGCCTCTAATGTGAGAAAAAAAAAATTATCTTTTTTAAGGATATGCAATGACCAGAAAGAAAAGATATCCAAACTCTCAATCTTAGCAGCTGTGATCCAGGATTCAATACCCAGGAGGAGTATAATACAGGGGAACCTTTTAGCAATTAATTCCCATAAACCCCCAGTAGCTCCCTCCCCAAGGACAGGAATGATTTGATGCCTCCCTCCAGCAGAATTTCCCAGAAGTAAAAAGCAGCAGCAGCAACAACAATAACACACACACACACACACACACACACACACACACACACACACACACACAAACACACCCATATCCATAGTCATGAAAGGTTAGGAATTAAGACTTAAAATAGAGAATGTTAGAAAAGAGGATATTAGAATAAGAAATAACCTTTGAGATACAGTAAACTTTTTCATTCCTCAGGTAAGAACTAGAAGTCAAATGGTATTGTCAAGGTCCTAGAAAAAGTGAATGGCAGAATCAGACTTGGATTGCTAGACTAGCACTCTTACTAATTGCAGATAGGATGTCACTAACAAATATGCCTCTCTCCCTAAAGGAAGAAGTCATCCAGGTTTTCTATTGTTTGCCCATTCCATAACATTGAGAGTAAAGGGTAATAGGAGCAAAGGAAAAAAAAAGAAAAAAGTTATCAAAACAGTGGCATTCCAGTAGCAGGAGATGGTGAGAGAGAAACAGCAAGATTACTCACCCTAAGCTAGCTGACTATCAATCACTCTGCTTTTGTGTTTTATATCCACTGAATAGTAAACTGAGTCCAAGAGAGGTTTTTCACAATTACCCTCAGATGTCACTAAGCAGACAAGAATTCTAGTCCCCTCCACCACTCTCAGCACTAGTCATAGCATCAAGGAATACTAGAATTATAGAACTGTGGAGATGGAAGAGATCATACCCTATCCACTTATTTTTTATAGATGAATAAACTGAAGCTGAGTGTCTTTTCTGAAAATGAATTTCCCAAGTTCATTCAATGACTTTAAGACAGATACAATGTGGGCACAGTAAATAGAACACTGCATTTAAAGTCAAAGTTACTAATTTTTAAACCTATCTCAGTTATTTATTACAGTATGCCTTTAGACAACTCTTTGTAATTCTTTTTGGTCATAAAAGAAAAGTGTTTTGAGTGAATATCATCTCAGGTCTCTTCTAATTCTAATTTTATGATTTGAACCCAGGTCTTCTGACTCCCATCCCAGCATTCTTCCCATTGTAACGTGCTGCAGCCCCCCTCCCTTCCCATTCCCACCAGACAGAGAGCCATTGTGTTTGTTTTGAAGCAGCTGCTGATCAGATTCTGGGAAGCAGAGTGGGTCATTACAAGCAGAATGAAGACTGAGACCTCCCCTAGAAGGAGGGTACTGAGGAGGGAGGGAGGTTGCAGGATAGGGATGGCAAAAAAAAGCCAAGCTCCAGTTCTATTACCCCGACTGGCTGGCCTGTTTCGGCTCCTCGACCGGCTCCTCTGTCTCTGCAGACGCGATCGCCTCAGTAGCCGGTAATAGTAAGATGGTCTCCCAGCACTTTTCCTGCCGCCGGTCGACATGCTGCTCCCCCTCCTAGAGAGACCCTAGCTGCCAGCCCTGCTCTACAACCCAGGCCAGCACTTCAGGGGCCAGGGGATGAGGAGGACAGAACCCCGAACCCCAGGTACACATCCAAGTCAGGCATTGAGGATAATTTGAGAAACACAGAGAGGTCTCTCTCTACATTATCAGCCTCTGTGGGGTAGCACTCCTGGACCCCCTGCTTGCTTAACTTAACTGCCCCGTTAAACTGAGGAAACAAATTCTTCCTCCAACGATAAGCCTGTTGGAGTTGGAAAGAGGAAGGCAGAGTTGGCATTGGCTCCCAGTTGAATGAGAAGGGGGTGACGACTGAGTAGGGGGGAGTAGGTAGCCGGAAAGTCAGTTTGGAAGAAATCCCGGACTGGATTATTGTGTTGGTTGAAACAATGAGTTTGGCCAAATGGGACTCTCCTTGGCGTGATGCCCACAAAGGGAGGGGAATGGGGGGGGGAGGGATTCTAAGCCAGCAAAATGTTTATTATGGTGTGGGAGCATTATTGGAGAACAGTTACCATCCTTCCCCTTCTCATTATCCCTCCCCAAGAGAAGTCCCTTCCAACTCCAAAATCCTAGTATTCTAAGATTCAAGAAATGTATGAATGATTCTCAGAAAAGATGCATGGTCTGTTAAAAAGAGCAGTGTATTTGAGGTCAGATGACCTAAATTTGAACATGTGCTATTTCCTACTAGCTGTGTGACTTTGGTTAAGTCATTGCCTCCCACAAGGTGTGTTTCTTTACCAGTAAAACAAAAAGGAAAGTAGGAATAGCTGATGTCTAGGGTCAATTTTGTCTTTAGATCAACTGAGTCTAGAGTCATCCTCCATTTGATAGCCTCCAATTTAAATTCACCTGTTTAAAACCTCTCTCTGGGGGCAGCTAGGTGGCGCAGTGGATAGAGCACCAGCCCTGGAGTCATGAGTACCTGAGTTCAAATAGGACCTCAGACACTCAATAATTACTTAGCTGTGTGGCCTTGGGCAAGCCACTTAACCCCATTGCCTTGCAAAAGAACTAAAAAAAAAAAACCTTTCTGATTGTCTGATAGTCTGTGACATAAAACCAAGAAGAAGGCAGAATTGTAAGAGTGTAAGAATTATAAGACTTTGGAAGCTCTGTCCCCTCTCTGAGTCCTGGGGTAGAGGTTCTTAAACTGGGTCAATGACCTTTAAAAAAAATTGATAACAATGTTTTAATATAATTGTTTTCCTTTGTGATACTATATGTGTTTTAAACATTTAAAAATATCATTCTGAGGTGGAATCTTTAGATTTCCCCAGATTGCCAGTGTGGCCCAGGACATAGAAAAAGAATAAGAATCACTATTTTAAAGACAGGGGGAATGGAGTAAGGCCAGACTGGAGTTCATTGATCATCATTAGTCCAAAGATTGAAGAACAAACCCTGTGAAAGTTACACACACACACACACACACACACACACACACACACACACACACATACACAAACACACAGAGCTTCAGAGATTTGAGTTCAAGTCTCAACCCCACTGCCACTCTCCAGGCTTCACTTTCCTCCTCTATAAAGTGAAAGGGTCAGACTAAACTATTTTAAAGATCCCTTCAATTCTAAATCTTGTGATACTCTACACATACATGCATACAGTAGACCTGAAGCCCCAAGGGAATCATGAAATGGGAAAACTTTCATTAGAACTTAAAGTATCCGTAGTGGATAAAGCACTGGCCTTGGAGTCAGGAGTACCTGGGTTCAAATCCGGTCTCAGACACTTAATAATGACCTAGCTGTGTGGCCTTAGGCAAGCCACTTAACCCCATTTGCCTTGCAAAAAAAAAAAGAACTTAAAGTATCAGACAACACCAATATCCCCCCACCCAAGTTCATAGTGAATAATGGTGTACCTCACAGGCTGGAAAGCAGAAATAAGGAAGCAAACATCCAGGAAAGAGGATGAGGACCATAAGCAAACCAGATGAGATATTCAGCTGGGGTTTGAGAACATTCTCAACCCGCCTTTATCTTTCAGACTGATGATTGGTAGACTAGGTGACACTACACATTACTTCATATACTTAGGTGAAGTAATCTAAGAGCTAGAAGAGACCTTGGATTAGAGAATGCTGGAGGCATAGGGAAACCTAGATCAAAGAATACTGGAACATACAATTTCAGGGAAAGAAGAATCCTAGTAGAAGCCAAGAAGCCATCTAGTCAGGTTGTTTCACTGTACAGAAGAAAAAAGTGAAGCTTAGAGAAGTAGTAAATTCCTATCTATCAGGGGCAGCTAGGTGGCATAGAGCACCAGCCCTGGAGTGAGAAGGACCTGAGTTCAAATTTGACCTCAGACACTTAATAATTACCTAACTGTGTAACCTTGGGCAAATCACTTAACCCCACTGCCTTTCAAAAGAAAAAACAAAAAAAATTGTCATCTATCAAAAGTATTATCAAAAAGAGATACTTGTACCAGATGAATGGAAAGAGATAAGCATTTATTAGGCACTATATGCTAAACATAAATATTTCATTTGTTCTTCCAACAACATTAATCCAATTTACAGTAGAGAAAATTGAACAGAGCTTAAGTGACCTGCCTAAGGACACATAGCTAGTAAAAATGTTGGAAGTTGGATTTGAAAGTAGTTCTTCCAGACTAGAGGTCCAGGGCTCTATCTACAAAGTCACTTAGCTGCCTCTATCCACCATCTGCTTCTCATAACAATTGGAGGAAAAACATTTTGTAAACCTTAAAGTACTAAAAAAAAATATAAATTTCTGTTATCTTATTGTTCAAGGTTATACAGACAGTTTCAAAGTTGAGATTCAAACAGTTTTTCAGATCACCCTTTCAATTAAATGTAAGGGACTCTAGTGCAGGAATATTTATAGCTCAATTCCATGGTAAAGCTGATTTTAAAGAGGAAGAACAAAATCTTGTGGCCTTTTTGAGGGAAGGAAAGGAGAAGTTAGACTCTGGATCCTCCAGTAGCCCCAATGGCTCAGGAAAGGGCACATATTCAGGGAAAGTATAAGATGTATAAAGAAATATAATGTTTCCACTCTAGGTAGACTAATATCTTGTAAAATTAGAACCCATATGAGAAAATTACAGAGATAGATTTCAGCTCAAAAGGACAACGAACTTCTTAACAAGTAATGCTTCCCAGTCAAGGAACTGGTTGCTTTAAAGGTAATGAGCTAAACTTCAATATAAATATTCAAGCACAGGCTAGATTACCACCTATTAGGCATCTTGTAGAGAAGATTCATGCTTAAGGTAGAGTCAGACTAGATCAGTTACGTCAAATATAAATAGAAATGGGTAAAACAGACAACTAAACAATTTATGACAATCTCTGCAGGTTGAATATGATTTTAAAAACTATATCCTAACTTTTTTTGTACTTTTTGTTTATTGTACTTTTATTTTGTTAGATATTTACTGTTAAATATTTCCACCTCTGAATTAAATGGCTTCTGAGATTCTTTCCAACTTCAAAAATTCTTGATGACAGGATGGTTGTTGCCATTGCTGTTATTGTATTCTCAACACTTCCACAATGCCTAGCTTATAGAGGGGGTTAGGCAAACATTTACTGAACTGTGTCTAAAACCTTAAAAGAATCCAAAGTAGAACAGTTTATAGTCCCTTTCACACCTATATAATTCATACTTAAAAAAATATTACCTATCCTCAAATTTCTAACATCATAATTGTTTTTCTTCCAATATAATGTCCCAAATTAATAAGTAGGATAATTGAAACTTGCACCCAGTTCTCTAAATTCAATTTTGATCCTTTTCCCCCCACTTCACTTTTCTGGTTATAATAGAAAAATTCCCCTCTCTGTTGCTTTCATAGTCAACCAGTCTTTGAGTTCTGCCCAGTTTTCCTTTGAAAAGTTACTAAAATCCATGCCTTCTCTTCCATTCCCAGAGTTGCCACTGTCATTCCATTACTCCCAGAATTACAGGATTATCATACTGCCCTCATAATTCAGGGTCTTCCCACTCCAATTCCTCCTTGAAAAGATGGCAGGATCTTATTCTAAAGGTAGTATTTTCATATTATTCCTGAGTAGAGGAGTAATAGAAGGAGGAATGCTATTTATAGAGCATTTTAAGATTTACAAAATATCTTATTCACTGCAATCCTATGAAGTAAGCAATATCAGAATTATTGTTGCCATTCTGTCATTTCAATCATGTCCAACTCTTCATACCATTTGAGGTTTTCTTGGAAAAGAGTGGTTTGACATTTCCTTCTGCAGATCATTTTATAGATAAGGAAACTGAGGCGAGCAGGGTAAAGTTACTTTCCCAGAGTCACACAGCTAAAAATTATCTATGGTCAGATTTGAACTCAGGAAGATGAATCTTCCTGACTCCAAGTCTGGGATTCTATACACTGAGCCACCTAGGGGCCCACAAATAGTATTATCTCCATTTTAAAAGAAGTAACTGAGGGTGGCTAGGTTGCGCAGTGGATAGAGCACTGGCCTTGGAGTCAGGAGTACCTGAGTTCAAATCTGGCCTCAGACACTTAATAATTACCTAGCCGTGTGGCCTTGGGCAAGCCACTTAACCTCGGTGCCTTGTAAAAACTAAGAAAAAAAAAAGTAACTGGGGGCAGCTAGGTGGCTCAGTGGATAGAGTACCGGCCCTGGAGTCAGGAGTACCTGAGTTCAAATCCAGCCTCAGACATATTACCTAGCTGTGTGGCCACTTAACCCCATTTGCCTTGCAAAAAAAAAAAACCTAAAAAAAATTAAAAAAATAAGTAACTGAAACTCAAAAGGTTGTATATTGATCACCCTCACAAAGCCAACAAGTGGCAGAAAAAAGACACAAACTCCAAAATTCTAAGGTTGGTATCCTTTCCCCACTATCATG
Source organism: Macrotis lagotis (assembly GCF_037893015.1). Taxonomy (NCBI): domain Eukaryota; kingdom Metazoa; phylum Chordata; class Mammalia; order Peramelemorphia; family Peramelidae; genus Macrotis; species Macrotis lagotis. The sequence continues at coordinate 331,253,418 of NC_133658.1, forward strand.
AAACTTAATGACCTGACAAATAAAGTTCAAATTCCTTAGCCCTTTCCACACTGTGATCCTCTGTTCCCTTTTACAGACTGTACATGCTGACTAGACTATCCAATACATGCCAAGTTCATTCTCATCACACCTATTTGCTACACCCACTCCTTTATTCCATGTCCTCCCAAATTCTATTCATCCTTTAAGGTCCAGTTCTAGTCCCACATATCTTTTTATAAAGTCTTTTTTCACTACCCCAAAGTCACTGTGAGTGCTCATCCCTCTGGTTTCTGTGCCACTCACTGGGGGTTCAGCATGCTTTCTGAACATGGTTGGCTATCTGAGTTACATGTAAGTCATTCTCCCCAAAAAGTCTTTGATCTTCTTCAGAGTAGGGACCCTCCTTTTGCATTTTTCTACTTCTCACCTTGACCAGCATGGAGCTAAGAACATTAAATTATAGAATCAAGAGATTGTGATATAGAAAAGCACAAAGCTGATACTCAGAAAATTTTCTAGTCTAAACCCTTTATTTTTATAGATGAGGAAGGTAAGGGTTAAAGTTGAAGTGACTTAACCAAGATCCCACAACCATTAGGTTACAAAATGAGATTCAAACTAGGTATCCTGTCCAGTCCATTATACTAGCTGCCTTCCTTAACTAAAATTTCTTATGCCCCATAAGAACTTCAGCCTGGCCTCCAAGTAACCTGGAAGGAGGGTATCCTTGGGCATTTACACTAGAACCTGACACTGAGAGTTCATGAGGTGGCCTTTGGTCTGGTCAGGCTGATACTCCAGACCCTGGACAATATTCCAGGCCAGGTTTTCCAGTCCCTTCTCCTGCCTGGCAGTGAAAGGGGAGGGGAGCAGAACATGACAAGGTCAGGTCAGGCTAGGGAGATCGCAGATGGATGGCAGAAGGCTTTCCCTGTACCTTAACTTCTCCATTCTCATCCCTTTCCCCACTCTCCAAGGAGAGGGGGGGAAAGTCCTTAAGTCCTAGAATCCCCAAATAATAAATGTTCATACATTTAGAGCTGGAACAGAGTCAAGATCTTATATAGTCCAATTTCCTCATTTTAGAGATGAGTAAACTTCAGAAACCCTACTAGGGAATGCCAAGACCCTAATGGGGAACCAACTTGAATGCTGAAATAGTCCATCTTGCTGGGCTTCTTCCCGCCACATCTTCTAAGGGTCATCAGACAAAAAGGCAAGAGGGGCTTGAAACAAGTCAAAAGCATCCTCTCTACTCATTCAAAGAGAATTGCATAATTACCATTTTGGTCCTTGGGGTTTTACATTGTCCTTTCCTTGAAAACTCATCACTTCTTCCCTTCCTAGGAGAGGTCATAAGTTCATAGGATATAAAGCTGAAAAGGATTTTATAGTTCATCTAGTTCAGTTCCCTCATTCACCAGATGAGGACAGGTCCAGAGAGATTACATGACTTGTCCAAAGTTACATAGCTAAGAAGTAGCTAATTTAGGATTCAGAAACCCTCCCATTAAAACTACAGGAAACTTTACATCCCATCAAATCCAACCCTCCTGTTTTTACAATGAGGAAACTGGGAGCAGGAAGAGTAGAATAACTTGTTCATAATCACACAGGTAATAAGATACAATTCCAACCTGAATCACTTGATATCATATTTAGCAATCTTTTTACCATACCACTCTGCCTTTCTTTGAGGAAAAAGAGAACACTACACAAATGTGCCATGCCTTCCCAGTTGTATGTCCAAGGACTGGACCAGCCAGTTGCTCTGGATCTATCAGAAACAATCTGCATGCCCTCAAAACCCAATTATTCACATGTGAATTACTCACAACCCAATTCAACATCGGGTTCCTCTCCTCCTCTCTTAGACAGGAAGAATAATCAGACTGATGCTGAGTATAAAGAGAGCAAGGAGAAGAGGCAACACAGAACAAAGGGCAGTTAGAATGTAAAGAAAAAAGTGACTCAGAATTGTTTTTCCTAAAGGGGAAAGGAGCTCTAGTGGAATTCCCCCTGTTTTCCCTGAGGGGGCTGGGTTTGGGACAAGGGAGACCCTGGTATGAATCAAATGATAACAGGGCATATGAATGAGGAAGCTCCCTTCCAGAAGTGGAGTAACAGTTCTCTGAAAAGACATATTTTTCCTCTTCTGCCTGAAGAATTAGAAAAGCAAACATCTGGCAATAATTCAGTAAAAAGGAACCAGTCCTTTCCCCCCACCCACCCCATCCCCCTCTCCCTATTCTTCTCCCTTCCTCTCCAAGCCCAGCTCTCTTTATATCTCCATCAGCTTTAAAGTTTTCGCACAACACAGACAAAACAGTTAGCAGGGAACTTAGAATCACTTGACAGAATAGGAAACTGAGGTCCACGGAATTGAGTAACTTGCCCCAAATCACGCAGTAAGTCATTTAAAAAAGCCAAAATCCCATGGACCTATCCATAATAGGTGTCTGGAAAAGCTTGAACATCACAAGGTTCCTGATGCTCAGGGGAAGTCCCACACCAAGCAGATGAAGGGGAAACAACTACACAGATCCTCTCTCCTTGTCTAAACAAAAGAGGCTAAGGCAGACCAGCAAGGAGGTTCAGGTTACTGTTAGGGGCCCAGAGAGACAGCCAGTCTGAGTCTACAAGGCACACTGAACAGCTTCCTGAATCTTGGAATGAGGAAGGGCTCTGGCAGAGACCCCTGTTGCCCCAGGACATTGATGGAGAGAGGTGAGGAGGATAGGTAACAGGGAATGTGAAGAAAGGATGAGGGAATTAGAGCAGGACCACTACTACTGGCTCCAAACTATGAAAATAGCATTACCTTTCATATTAAATGTAAGGGACATGATTTCCCCAATAAAAAATTTCTGGTTATATTTCTCCCTTAATACATCCTTACTTCAAAGCATTGTAATTTCATTGACTATCCCCTTCCAGCTAATGAATGCCTTCTGTACCTAAAGTAAGGTACCTTCACAAGTTTCTACAACAAAAAAAGATTCATCCTGCTATGGACAACCAAATGATGATGCTCTGTCTCAAAACTTTTCTAGACTAGTGCTGGGACAATAAGAAATGAAAATAGACCTACCAGAGCTCAGACTATTGCTAGTAAAGACTTCAAGAGCCTATGATCACACACATACATTACAAGGAGGCATCAAAGGAAGACTATGAAGTAATTTAACCTCACTTTGATTCCTCAAACATTTGCTAAGCACCAGCTTTGTGCAGGGTCCCATATGGACTTGCCACCAAGAGAAATACTACCCAATTTTGTGCCTCTTGTAACTTTTCATGGAAGATCTGTGCTACTTGGTGTACCAGAGCAGCACTGGATTTGGAAGTCTGATCATTTCTATTCAGATCCTGATGCTGATGCTCACTTTAGTCCAGTTGAACAAGCACTAAAGTGTGTCCTTAGCTAGGTGGTACAGTTGATAGAGTATAAGCCTTAGAGTCAGGAGGACAGGAGTTTGAATACGGCTTCAGACACTTGACTCTTATTAGTTGGGTGACCTTAGTCAAGCCATTTAATCCTGATTGCCTCACATCCAGGGCCATCTCTAGTTATCCTAAGTCATACTTGGTCACTAGACTCAGATGCTTCTGGAGAAGAAAGTGAGGTTGGTGATTTAGCACAGCACCCCCTCCCTCAATCCAATTCATGTGCTTCTCATGACATAACCTCTCTGATGTGGTCTTCTTTGAAAATAAAGGACAAAAACCATTATTATTAAAGTGTCTTCTATAGACCACATACTCTGCAAGGTACTGGGGATTCAAAAACAAACAACACCTTCCTTGAGGAATTTGTATTCCAAACAGGGAATAATGATGACAATAGATAATGATTGATGATGATAGTAGCATTAAGAGAATATTTTAAAGTTTGCCAAGCCCCTTAATCTATTAACTCATTTGGTCTTCACAACAATCTTGTGAGATTGGTTCTATTATTTTACAGATGAGGAAAATGATAAATACAGAGGTCATTTGATTTGTCCAGGAGGAAAAGATCAAGCATTTACTAAAAGTGTTTACCATATGCTAGTCATTGTACTAAGTGCTTCACATTATTTCATTTAATCTTCACAACAATCCTAAGGCAGAAGAGTGAGGGTAAGGGTCTTGTCTAGGACTACACAGGTGGTACCTAAGATCATATTTGAATTCAGGTCTTTCTAGCTTGAAGTCCAGTATGCTACATTATACAAGCATCACCTAGCCACCTCCTAACATGCAGATAAGCATGAGTTATATATAAAATATATACTAGGGTGGTTTTGGGTTTGGGTCTGGTTTTTGGTAGAGAAAGTATTGAAGTGTTTAGATGGAAACAAGGGGTAGATTTGAGATATGTTATTAAGGTAGAACTGACCAAGATTTGACAACTGATCAATACAGGGAATAACTGAAAGTGAAGAAACAAGAATGGTTCTTACATTCCAAACCCAGGTGACTGGAAGAATAGGGGAGACCTTAACAGAAATAGTGATGTCAAAAAGCAGGACTTGAATCCAGGTATTTATATCCCAAGAGGAGAGTCCTTCCCACCATATCACAGATGTGAAGGAATGATTATCTGACATTCTCATGTCCTTCATTATAAAATGAGATAATATTTGTACAGCAATTGGCATAATGCCTGGCACATAGTAGGCACATAATAAATACTTGTTTCTTCCTCTCACTGACCAATAGGATTTAAAACCCTAGTGCAAGTGTGAGGAATCTCTTTTCTACCAAGGGTCAAAACTTAAAAATTTATTTGCTATATTAATTTTGAGTCTCAACTACAATTGCCTTGTCCCATGGGCCAGAAATCCCTGCTCTAGTGCCTCTGGTTTTGTACTGTTAAAGGTATTCTAGCAGAAGAATGCTGTCTTTAAAGTCAGATGTCAGCTATATCCATTGTAAAAGGTGTTTTCTAGACATGGCAAAGGGGAAGGAAAAGTCAAAGAATAAGGGGTGAGCTTTAGTGAACATGATGTAGTAAACTGGGGCAGGTGAGCAAAGTAGCTTATATACATGATCTAAGTAACTAGGAAGCAAGGGAAGAACAAAGAAAAAAGAAACAGCTCTAAACAAAATCTTCACCAGCTTCCCAAATTTTATAAAATCCTAGAGAGTTGAAAAGGATCTTAAATGTTATCAAGTCAATAAATTTATCCTTTCTACAATGTCCCCTAGCAAGTGGTAATCCAGACCCTTCTTGAATATCTCCAGTAAAAAATGAACTCATCAATGAGTCAGCCTGTTCCATTGATGGACATCTAATATTACTGGTATTTTCTTATTTAGCTGAAATATGCCTTCTGTCACTTGCCCCATCTTAGTCCCAACTCCATCTGGAGCTAAAGGTTGGATCAAATCCCATTGCCACAGTTGAAGAATTAGTCAGAACTGATCTCTGTGGCAAGATCTCAGAACTGGGCATAATGCTCAAGGGCAATCAAGTAGATCCCAAACTTTGAAGAAATACTAGGGGTGATGCCATCCTTCCCAGTAACAAGGGGACCAGCCAAGCTTCATTAATCAGTCTTGGAGAAATGCACAGAACAGATGATCTCATAGAAAAGATTGTTCTTTACTTGGAAATAAGGAAGGAGACAAAAGAAATGAATCAGGACTTTAAAACAATAGCATCATAGCCCCTTTCCTTCCCCTTTGGGTAGTAAATTCCTTTGCTCCCCTTTCTCCTTCACCTAAGAAAGAAGGAATTAAACTTCACTATGTTTTCAGCCTGATTGTATTCAATTGTCTAACCCAAAAAGCAGAAAATAATTTACAAATGTACTCATATAATGAGGCAATTCCATATATTCAATATTTGTCCTTATTAGCCTCTATACAAGTCATCTCCCAACTGAGAGCATTCTCACTATTTTCCAAATGTGAAATTTTCTCACTTGTCATTTCTATCTCATGCCTTCCCTAACTCCCTTCAAGTTCCTATTTTCTACAAGAAACTTTTCCTGATGCTAGTTCCTTTCCTCTCTTGAACTTGCCCAATTTATGCTACATATACCTTGTTCATAAACTGTTGTTTTACTCGTCTCCCTCATTAAACTAAAATTGAGAGAAGAAATTAGCCTTTTTCTTTGCAACCCCAGCTCCTTAGCACAGTGTCTGACACATAGTAGGCACTTAATTACTGCTTATTAACTGACTTAGTGACAATACAATCTTTTGCAAAAAGCAAGAATTAGGGCAACCTCTTTAGGCCATAAGCTCCTAAATGGCAATGAGGTGCTTATTAACTAAGAGGTCTCTTCCAACTCTGAAAGCTATGATTATATAGATACCTTGCATGCTGCTTAGCAACCCAAGGCAAGATTCAGGCAAGTCTGTGGTCTTGGCCAGGACTATCTCCTAAGATCTTTGCACCTGTTTCTGCACTTCTTCTCCCTGCCCCCAACATAAAGTACAGCTCCCATCTGCAAGTCCTAGACAACAAAGTAGAGCTTGACCTCAAAATGCTGGTTTTTGCCTTCTCTTTTTCTATAATATCAACAAATCAGAGGCATTCCATTCAAAATGCCCATCTTCTCTCCCAGTCTCCATTACAATTTCCAAAAGTGGGAAATTGTATATTGTTCAATTACAAAACTTGGTTGGACATCCCCAGTTCCCTCTTTTTCCAGGTTTCTTCTTTAAACCAGCCCTCCCCTTTCATCATTTTTTTTTTTGGTAATCTTGAGGCCAAATGTAACCATCTGTGAACAATTATGGCCTGGCACCAGTCAGACTATGGAGAGAAAGGAAACACTTATTTCTTGATGAAATGCACTGGTTTATACACTAGGGAAATAGGGACAAACTCCTCAAAAACTTTGCCACATCTTCTTAATGCCAGCTAGATCTAGGCCCAGTTAAGGTCCCATAGTTTGCCAGCCCTTTTCAGTTGCCTCATCTGTAAAATAAGAAGTTTAGACTTGAGAACTACTAGGGTTCCTTCCAGTTTTAACATTCTAGGTTCTGAAGTTCCTCCTTGTTCTTAGTTTTTACATATGGACGTTCCATGAGTTCTATGACAGATCAATCAACAATCATCTATCGTGTACCTATGATAATTTTGGTCTAGGCTGTAGAAAAAGATACAAAGAAATCTGAAACAACAGTCCCAGTCCTGAGAGAATTTATAATATATTTATGGAGAAAAAGATACACAGGAAAATGTAATAGGTAACAATATAGATTCATATTATACATTTCCAATGAGAAGTATATATAACATACTAAAAACAAAGTGGCTGTTCATCAGCTAAGAAATGTCTGAACAAACCATGACATATACATGTAATGTTATAGTACTGCCTATATAAAATGATGAATATGAAGAATTCAGAGAAACTAGGGAAGACCTGTGTAAAATGTTGCAGAGCAAAGTAAGCAGAAACAGAAAAACAATATACACAATACTATAATAAATATAAATAAAAAACTCAAATGAAATTGAACACTATAACTAAAAATCACAGCTCCAGGGAAAAGATAAGGAAATACTCTTATCTCCTTTCCTCAGAGAGGTGAGAAACTATGGGTATAACGAAGTTATATAAATTGAGACAAGGTTGCTGTATCAATTGCTTTTATTTTCTTTGTTACCCAGAAATGACTTACTAGGTATATTTGAAAATGAATGAGTTTTTTAAAAACAACAGACAAAAATAAAATTTTCATTAAAAAAAAGACAATATTTTGCATGAAACATAGGGGAACACTGGAGTGGTATGAAACTGGTGTTGGGTCTGGAAAGATAGATTTAGAAAGATAGGAGGGAAAAGAACATTTTAGGGGGGAGGATGGTGTGAACAAAGGCAGGAAGATAGGATTTAATCTAGGATATTTGGGAAACAATGACTCATAATAGTGGCTCATTTCTACAATGCTTTAAAAAGCACTTTTCCCACAATAATTCATGAGAAAGGTAAAGCAAGCATTACCATCTCTATTTTACAGATGAAGATCCTAAGGCTCAGAGAAGTCAGTGAAGAATCAATTTGGCAGAAATAAAGCTAGAAAGAGCTATATGATTTAAAGTTGGAAGGAGCTTTAGTGATCACATATTTCAAACCCCCTTTTACCTACAGGGTGGAGGTGGAGGAATGAGAGAGAAAATGAAGACGAAAAAAGTGGAATACCTTGTTCTGGCCCCATAGTTAGTATGCAGCAGTGCTGTGATTCATACCGGGGGCAAATTCTACTACAAATATGTTGCTTCTCTATGGTAGAACTTGAAGAGGAAAAACTTTGTAATGCCACATTAAAACTAGAGAGAATCACAGTTGAAATTGGGCTAAACTATAATTTGCTCTTCTGTGAAGGGAAAAACTATAATTGAGAATGAGTGGAACCCAGATTGGATAACTGGTATTAGAGAGAAGTGGAGTAAGGAAGCTGGTAGCAAGAGAGCCCAGAAATGGGGTAGTGAGAAATAGAGTTTGTGACTGCTTCCCAGTTCCTTCTTGATCAGCTTATATTATTGCCAGAATCTCCTAGAAGGAAAGATTGCTCCCATATATTGGCTTAACTGCTACTGAGGAAAATAGGGTAGCATCAATTACATAGAATTAAGACAATAACCTTTTAAGCTTTCTGCAGACCCTGTTCTTCATATATGAAGAAGCTGAGCATAGAACTCTCAGAATGAATAAGAGGAAGGCAAGTCAATACCAAATTAACAGTAGCTTGTAGTCAGGAATTATGGGTTTTCCAGAAAATATAAGGTAATTACAACCTTTCAGAAACAAGGCCACAACCTAATCCCACTCCTTACTCTTTCAACTGATAAAGCTGAATAGACCAAAAGTTGGGTCTATTTAAGTTTTGCCTTAGTCATTCATATGAAGATCTCTAGATACCACCAAAGGAGCCAGGGGAAGATAAAAGTAAGTGGGGGAGTATAATCATTAACTTCTTGTATTTGAAGGTGTGCCCAGAGAAAGAGGATCAAAATTATTCATGGTGTAATGGGAAGAGCCCTAGGTTCACAAACAGAAGATCTAGATTCAAATTCAAATTCCTTCACCTCTAAATCTGTCATTCTATAATAATATTGCAAAGATCAATTTAGAGTTCATAGGGAGGAAGAAGTCAGCTCTCTATAAAGAAAAACTTTGTAAATGTGGTACCCTGCAATGAAAGATGCTTTAAGGACATAGTGAGTTCCTTGTCATTGAGAATCTTAAGTATCCAGGGGAAGAAGAGATCTAAAGGTCAAGTCAAATTACCTTGGAAATCTCTAAACTGAAGAAAAAAGACATAGATCTTTGACTGGATCTGGGGACCAGAGAGACTGTGTTAAAACTTCTTAACCTCCCAGATAATGGTATTAAAACTGGATTCTGAAAGCTCGGATTAACTGTCTTTATACTGCACCTGCCCTACTCCAAATAAAAGCAAGAAAATATTTAGAGTATTAGGTAACAAATCTAGACTCCCCAGGGGGCATACCCAATCCCTGGACATTTTCCACACTGTGGGTGGGAGGAAGAGGGATGTTATTGATCTGCATTTCTAAAGGCATGGCAGTGTTAACTTTTCTATAGCATTCCAGCTGAATTCTTAGATCTTAGCAGAGATGGGTTTAAGTGGTGGTGGGGGGCACAGAGAAGGAATCTTTATTTATGACAGAACTTTCTTCATTAGTCAGAAATACAAAATAATCAAACATCAGAGCTGAAAAGCTTTAGAACAGAAACTGTTCTAAACAGAATATTAGACCTGGGAGAAACCTGAGAAAGCATCTAGTCCAATGTAGGAAAATCAGAGTTGCCTTAGCTTCAGTGACTTATTAGTATTAGTGATGGGACTGAACTCCATAATTAAAACTCCAAGTTCAACTGTGATATTTTGAGCTTCATCAAAATGATGTGCTGATTTGTTGGACAGGAAGAAGAATAGGAAATAAGCATTTCTATAACACCTACTATGTACCTGAACTGTACTAAGGGCTTTAACAAATTTTACATTTTAAACAAACTGTAAGAGCCAATCCCCAGCTCATAAACCACCCCAGAACTCACAAATACCTCAAAGAGTAGTAAAAATAGATAATTTCTCCCAGGTCCATCTCTGCTCCCCTCCCCCTGCCCGACTATTCCTGGGTTTCATCTGGAAAAGTCACACAGCATTAGGAAGGGCTTGAGTAGGCCACATTCCTCAGCCTGTTGAAACAGGAAACAGCTAAAGCTCTTAGCTCAAACCTGAAGAAAAATAAACACAGAGGGTCTCCTGGCCTGCCCATTGCCCCCTCAGGCTGGGCCCCATGCGGCCCTGCTTCTGTGACTGACCTCAAGGCTTCTACTAGGGTTTGGCAGGCATGGAGATTAATGATTCACACATTGCCCAGGCTGGAGAATATGTGTGCTGGAATAGGGCCACAGTTAAGCCTGAAGTGAAAAGAGGGCCAAAGATGCCGAGGGGGTGGGGGTGGGGAAGGGGGAAGGAAAGATTGAGGGGGAAAGGGAAAGGAGAATTTGAGGGAGAAAGGAGAGATTGAGGAAATATTTCACCATAGGTGGGTTTGAAGTCTTGCCCACACATCAAAGTCTAGATTATTCAAGTCAGAGAAAAACCTCAAAATTTACACAATTCATCTTCTCCACACTTGTTTTACATAAGGAACTGGAGGGTCAGTTTTGGCTCTCCCAGTAACTGACTTTCCAATGTTACACACAGTTAAGGACAGAACTATATAGAAGAAGAAATCAAAGAAAAAAAGAAACATGCATTTTATTCATTGCTATTATATACCAGAACTGTGCCAAACACTAAGGACATAAATACAAGCAAAAGACAGAACCTGTTCTCAAGGAACTTATTTTCTAATGGAAGAAAAGGACCTATTATAAGAAACTGAAAAGAGGGAGGAGAAAGATGAAGAAGGAAAAGTCAAAGTCCCCTATAGATATAGTTGTGAGACAGAATGACTGAACCCCCTGAGTCTTCCCCAAAATGAATCTTCAGAGGACCTCACTAAAGGATGATTTCCTGTAATTTTTCCTCATTGCTTCCAATTCTGCCCTTTGGGAACAAAAGGGCAAATTTAATCCCCTTTACTCATGACAGTTCTTTAGACACCTGCAGGAACTATAACCTAAAAGTCTGAAAAATCATTTGATTATTAAATGTTCTAACTTTGGGAACACTGAGCATAATAAGGGTTATAGGGGGGGATATGGCAAATCCCTAGGGTATGACTAACTCAATGGGAGTAATAAGACAAAACAAGTATGAACTATGGAAAATAGACATATTGTTAGGACTACCCTACTCCCTCCCCACCAGTTCCGTGCCTTCTACACACACACACACACACACACACACACACACACACACACACACACACACACACAAACAATCGCCAAAGGTTCTACTAATACCCCTTAAAACCTACCAACCATTTTAGTAGATACCTTGGATGAAAAAGAATGAACATGGAACTAAGAGTAAAGGGGCCTGGCTACTCACCCAGGCTCTGTCACTAAATTAGCAAGGAAAAAATTTGTCTTAATGCCATGAAGCCTTGAATTGCTGTGCAGTCCTGGGTTGGTCACTTCATCCTTTTAGGCCTCAATTTCCTCAATGTAAAATGAGTTACTTAAAGGACATGATTTCTAAGCTTCCTTCCAATGGTAACATTCCATGAATTCTCTTCTGTCATGCTAAGTTGATCCTAGTTGCAATTAGCTTCATCATATATCACTCCCAATCTTAAAGGATTCCCTTCAGAGCAGGTTGGCACCTGTTTTAAAACCTCCTCCAAAAAAATGAACAAAAGCACGGAGATGCTGCCAATGCATGGAAGCAGCAGTTGTTTCCCAAGAGGGCTAAAGGTTGCTAAAAATAGTCCTAAGTCCCATAGTCAATGATGAGGCATGTATCTCTCTGACCAATATCTTTAGAAATGGAGAGGAAGGGGGCAGCTAGGTGGTACAGTCATTAGAACACCAGTCCTAGAGTCAGGAGGGACCAGAGTTCAAATCTAACCTCGGTCACTTAATAATTTCCTAATTTTGTGACCTTGGGCAAGTCACTTAGCCCCATTGCCTTAAATAAATAAAAATTTAAAAAACAGAAATGAGGAAGAAGTAAAAAAGACAACTTATATATTCGAAAGCACCCCTCCCTCCAGATTTATAATAAGGAGTAGAGCAACAAAGTGGGAGCATATTGGTTAGGATAGCTTAATTTTTCAACTTTGGGGTCAAGCCCTGCTAAGAATTTCTGCTTCTTTCTCTCCTCTCTTCATCAGGCATCTGACCCTGGAAGTCTCTCTTTTCATTTAGATACCACAGATACTATGGCAATAACCAGCAAGAATATTTGAAAGGCAAAACACTTTCACATCCATTTAATCCAGAAAAGAGCAGAGTTTATCAGTCCCATTTTACTTTGTGAGGAAAACGAAACACAGAGAATTATAAGTTGTTGAATTGAAAGGACTAAAGAATTTTAGAACAAAAAGTATTAGACCTGAAAGGTATCAGAAAAGATATCAGAGCTGAAAGGAATCTTAGAGATCATGTAGCCTGCTCCTTTCCCCATATTTACAGAGAAGGAAAGGTCAATGAGACCAAGTGACTTATCCAAGACCACACATTTTATCTCTGAGGGCACTTTAGCTCAGGTGCCTTGATTTCTAAACCAGTCCTCTTTCTACTACCAATATGTATATGGAGGTACAGTTAGCTCCAATCTTGTTCACAATTTTGCAGACATAAGTGGACAAGGGAAGATGACATACATAGTCCAGTTGATAAAACACACTCATACAAATACACATACACAAACATACACACACATACACACACCAAAAAGGGCAGAGTGCCAGAATACTTGGATTCTATTTTTTCCTGGGCTACCACTTTGCTTCACAGCCCTCAACAATCAAGTCTCAGTTTCTTAAACCCATACAACACATTGATAGAGAGGAAGAAGAATCCAGCAGGTGTGTCCAACCCAGGGCCCTCCAGTTGCAATTGTAGTTGTGGTGGCGGGTGGTGTGGGTTGCATTGTATTCATGATTGGGTATGGAATTCTTCATGGAGCCCTTGACTGGTTTTTGTTGAGCAATGGAGCCCAGAAGAATTTAAAGGTTGAATAGCCCTGCTCCAGAGAGAGAGAAGAGTTGTTTCTTGTCATCAAAGGTATCAATTCTAGAACCCATGTTAAAATTGGTGCAGCTAAGTATCCAACCTACCCACAATCTCTAAATATAAGGACAGAGCTGCAATTGTTTTGGGAAGATGGATTTGCGATCAGAAGGGGAAAAGTTATTCTTTAGCTAGTCCTAATGAGATATGCCTTCAATCAGTCCCTAAGAAGTAGCAGGGAACTAGGGTTTGCTAGATATTACAAGACAGCCCACCCTGATATCTCTATAAAGAAATGTAGTATGGTGGAAAGACCACAGCCTACAGGATTATAGTCAAGAGACTGACTGTCTCTGTGGGCAACTTACTTTCTCTGACTCTCTTCTCATTTTTATAAAGGGTACAATGATACACTACATTCATTTTAAGATATTATGAGGGAAGTGTTATTTAAACTTTGAACTCTATAGAAATAGAAGTTGTTACTGCTCTTTCCTGTCAAAGTCACCCTGGGTATTCCTAATAAGTTCATTTTATGTGTGACTAAGGATTTGCTCTGACCTCCCACCTCCCTTCTGCACACAGATAACATGGCCCTGGATCCTCAAACCACAGTACCTGTTGAGCCTCACATTCAACTCCAGAAATCTCCAGGCCTTTCACACACACCCTAGGGATCTCCCTGGTCTCACATACTTCACACTCCCTTCAGAAGGTTACCCTGAACTCACACCCAGCTTCTCCAGGGAAAACCTTAGGCCCCCCCCAAACTCTTGGACTTTGCCAAAAATCCATAGGCCCCTTGACTCCCACCATTCAAGGAACCAAGTCAAACTCCACACCACTTTTTTAAAGAAGTTCATGACTCTTTAGCCCTTCAGGATGATACTTATATAACTTCAGGATGAGACAGTACATTCTTCATTAATGTCCATAATACTATATACAAGAAATCCCTATAAAGGGAGTAAAATGTAAGTTCTTCAGCAGTCGAGGGGCAAAATAAATAAATAATCATCAACAACCCCACCAAAAACCTTCCAGGGAGGGGACAAAGTTTACAAGGTCAGATGGTTCACCAAGTCACCAGTCTACTGAAGGCAAATCAGCTTTTAAGGGCCAAGCAGCTGCTGCCCCCTCCTGGGAATCTCTAGCCAGACACACTGACTTAACTCTGAGAATCTATCACAGCAAATTCTTCCCCTAACTGGAAAAACCATTCCCCACCATCTCTTGGTGGCAAGGTACTGCATAAGTGAAAAACCCATGAGAAATTCTTTTCAGTGATCTTGTGCAACTTGCTTTAACCAAAATGCAGTATTTGTCTTTAACCCTTCTTTCCCATAATCATCATCACTATACTAACTAATTACTGGGGAAACAAAGAAAGGCAAATGACAGTCTCTACTCTTGAAGAGTTCACAACTTAATGGAAGTGACATATAAAAATCACACACAAACTTGCTGTATACAGGATAAATAGAAAATAATCATCAATGAAGGCACTCAAATTAAGTGGCATCAAGAAAGACTTCCTATAGAAGGTGGGGTTTTACCTGAAATTTGAAGAAAACCAAGGAGGCAGAGATGAGGAAATACCATTCCAGGCATAGAAAATTGGGGGGGTGGGTAGAGGGAGCATACAGAGAAAATGTCAGAGGAAAATGTCACCTTGTAGACAATCTCTAGATTATTAATATCCTTATTAAAATGTGATGCCCATAAGTGAACATAGGATTATAGTGCTAAAGAAAAAGGAGCTTTACAGGTCATCTAGTTCAATCAACACTCAGGGAATGAGAATGACTTGTGCCACTGGAAAAGAAGAACAATGCCACATAATACATGTTGCTTCTGGGGGAGAGGGTTTAAAGTATAAGAAGATTGGGAAAGCAGAGGGAGGGCCTTGACTGCCAAACAGAGGATCTTATATTTTTTTGGGTAGATGACAGGGAGCCACTGGAGATTACTACTCCCTCAATTAGTGATCTTCATCAGTAAGTTAGAACTTGGAGCACAGAATCTCAGAGTTGGAACAGACTTCAATGACCACATAGTCAAACTCATATCTAGTCTGAAAATTCCATCTACTAACATAGGATCATAGATTTAGAGATGGAGGAAACAATGGAAGATCATTCAGTTCAATTCCCTTATTTTACAGATGATTAAACTGAATAGTTAATGACTTGTCCAAAGTCATGGCAACAAATAGGGATTCAAAACCACGTCATAAGATCCCATACCCAGGCAGAGCCAAGATGGCAACAAGAGAGGATCTTCTCTTAGGTGCTCTCTCATAAAACTTCTAAACTAAGGTCTCTAACTAAATTTTTGAGAGACAGAACCCACAGAGGGACCCAGTGAGGCAGTTCTCCTACTCAAGGTAACCTGGAAAAGAGCAGAAAGGCTCTGCTCTCTGGGGTCGGAGGGGCAACCTGCCAGAGCGAAAGAACTTCAGCCTCTGGGAGGCAGCCCCAGGGCACTGGGAGCCCGGCTCACAGCAGCAGGGGAGTTTCCTGACCTAGGCCTGGGGAGCACCAGGCACAAATTGGGGGAAGGGGGGGACCTCTGCCAGGGCTAGCATGTGAAGCCCAGCCCTCAGGGCACACAGCAAGCAGCTTAGCCAAGGCAATCCAGATCCAGGAAACAAGAGGCAGAGCCAGTAAGCAGAGCCCCCAGGGCATGAGCCCATTGAACCTAGGGAGGGGAGTGAAGAGAGACTGCCAAGCTCTGCCCCTGGAACAGGATTCTGGGCTTCTGACCACATCCAGATCTTCATCGCAGTCTAAGCCCCACCCCACAGAACAGCAGAGCCCCCCCCCACCTCAGCCCCATGGCAGAGGGGGGCATATATGGTCATTCACAGCCCAGAAGGGAGGACAGAGCCTCACACACTGAGACCCTTGTGGGAGTGTCTCAAAAGCTCAGGAAGCACTCCCAAAAGAGGCTAAAGCTAGGAAAATGAGCAAGCAGAAAAACAAGAGGAGCACCATTGAGAAATATTTTGCCTGTGAGCCCAAGAAGGGTCAAAACACTCAGTCTGAAGATGAGGAAGCACAAGCTCCTGCATCTAAAGACTCCAAGAAAAACAGAAATTGGACTCAGGGTATGATAGAGCTCAAAAAAGAGTTTGAAAATCCAATGAGGAAGTTAGAAGAAAAACTGGGAAAAGAAATGAGAGAGATGCAGGAAACACATGAAAATGAAGTCATCAGCTTAGTCAAGGAAATCTAAAAAAATGCTGAAGAACATAGCATGCTAAAAACCAGCTTAGGTCAAATGGATAAAACAGTTCAAAAAGTTATTGAGGAGAAGAATGCTTTAAAAAGCAGAATTGGCCAGATGGGAAAAGAGATAAGAAAGCTCTCTCTCTCTCTCTCTAAGGAAAACAAATCCTTCAGACAAAGAATAGAACTCAGGGAGATTGCTGAATTTATGAGAAATCAGGACTCAATACTTTAATTTAAAACCAAAAGAATGAAAAATTAGAAGAAAATGTGAAACATCTCATTGGAAAAACAACTGACATGGAAAACAGATTTAGAAAAGATAATTTAAAAATTATGGGAATACCTGAAAGTCATGATCAGGAAAAGAGCCTTGACATCATTGTCAAAGAATTACTACAGGAAAATTGCCCTGATATCCTAGAAGCAGAGGGCAAAATAGAAATGGAGAGAATTCACAGATCCCCCGAGAAAGAGATCCAAAAAAACCAACCCTCAGGAATATTATAGCCAAGTTCCAGAACTTCCAAGTCAAAGAGAAACTATTATAAGCAGCCAGAAGGACACAATTCAAATACCGTGGAGCTGTAATCAGGATCTTATGGGACTTAGCAGCAACTACATTAAAAGCTCATAGGGCTTGGAATATAATATACCAGAAGGCAAAAGAGCTTAGAATGCAACTAAGAATCAACTACCCAGCAAAACTCAATGTCCTCTTCCAGGGAAAAAGATGGACTTTCAATGAACCAGGGGAATTTCAAATGATCCTGTTGGAATGACCAGAGCTGAACAGAAGGTTTGATCTTCAAATACAGGACTCAGGTGAAGCACAGAGAGTGGAGAAGGGGAAAATATGAGGGACTTAATGATGATGAACTGCCTGCATTCCTGTATAGAAAAATGACACTGATAATACTCATATGAACCTTCTCAGTTAATAGAACAAGTAGAAGGAGCTTTTATAGATGAAGCACAGGAGAAAGCTGAATTTGAAGATAAAATATGGTGTAAAAATGGAGTCAGAAAAAAAGGGAAATGTAATGGGAGAAAGAAAAAGGAAAGGGGGAATAGACCAAGATATTTCATATAATAAGATTTTTCCTTATTACAATGAGCTATTGCAATGATATGGAATGAGGAAATCTTCACTCTCATCAGAGGTGGCTAGGAGAGGAAACAGCATATATACTCAATGGGGTATAGACATCTGGAGTAAGAAGGAGAAGGGGGTGGGGACAGGGAAGGGGGGGATGTGAATGAAGGAGGAGAGGATGGACCATGGGGGGAGAGTGGTCAGATATAACACATTTTCTTTTTTTACATCTTGCAAGGGGCTGGGATTGGATGGCCGGTCCAGGACCATAGGGCTAGGTGGATGCTGGGCCTAAGGGGTGGTATGGGGGCTCGGGGTCTCTTGTCCCCAGGGCCGGGGATCTGTCTGCTGTGCCACTCAGCTACCCTACAGCAGAGTCAGTGAAAGGAGAGAGAAAATATAGTAAATGGTAGTGGAGAAATACAAAAGGAGGGAGTTGCGATCAGCAATGGCAACAATGGAAAAATATGGAAGTAACTTTTGTGATGGACTTATCATAAAGAAAGTGATCCACCTGTGACAGAGTTGGTTGTGTTGGAACACAGACTGAAGCACATTTTTTATTATTATTATTATTATTTTGATGGAGGTGCAGGGCAAATGGGGCTGGGTGGCCTGCCTGGGGCCACATAGCAGGGTGATTCTTGGGTGTCTGAGGCTGGATTTGGACCCGGGTGCTCCTGGCTCAAGGGCCAGTGCTCTGTCTACCAC
The DNA here is from genome assembly GCF_037893015.1 of Macrotis lagotis. Lineage (NCBI taxonomy): Eukaryota > Metazoa > Chordata > Mammalia > Peramelemorphia > Peramelidae > Macrotis > Macrotis lagotis. The sequence goes on from NC_133658.1 coordinate 331,271,540, forward strand.
CCAGCCACCCCTACTATTATTACTATATTTTATTTTAGGTGTTTTTCTCTTTTTTTGGTTTTTGCAGGGCAATGGGGTTGGAGTGGCTTGCATGTCACACAGCTGTGTGATTGTTGGGTGTACGGGGCCGGATATGGGCTTGGGTGCTCCTGGCTCCAGGGCTAGTGCTCCATCCACTGCGCCACCTGGCCATACCTACAATTATTACTATTTTTTATTTAAATTTTAATTTTTTTTCTCTCCCTTTTACTTTGACACTCAAGTGAGTCTATATTTTGGGGGGAGGGGGTATTTTGATTCTCTTAAACAAGAATTTTTATTAATGTCTAAAAAAACCATTATTTGTACAAAATGAGAATAAGTAAATAATAGATAAATAAAAATTTAAAAAAAGCGATCCCATACCCAGCACTCCTTCTCTTGTCCCATGCTAGCTCATAATAAGTAGTCACCAAACTTTCATTCAATGAACTGAGGAAGAGTCCACTGCCTCATAAGCCATTTGGGACAGGTCACTTTAGAATCAGATGAAGTAATATTTGTAAAGTGCTTAGCACAGAGCTTGTCACATAGTAGGGGCTTTAAAACTGATTTTTACTTTCCCTTCCTCTCCTCTCTGCTTATTTGTTTCTTTTTTTTACATCAGGTCAAATTTGCTTCCCAGCAATTTCCATTCATTAATTGCAACTAGTTCTGTCCTTGAAGTTAAGCTGAGCAAAGCTGGTCTCTCCTTCCACATGGTTGCCTATCAGATAGTTATCCCATATAATCATCTCTCTTCCATATCTTCTCTTATCTAAGATAAATATTCCCAGTTTCTTCAATTTATTCTTGAATTCCATGATCTCTAGGATTTTCGTGATCTTGGTCACCTTTGTAGAAACTCTCTAGGTTATCAACATTCTTATTAAAATGTGGTGCCCATAAATGAACATAGGATTATGGTGCTTAAGAAGGAGGAGATTTAGAGGTCATCTAGTTCAATCAACTTATTTTTATAGATGAAGAAACTGAGACCCATTGAAGTTAAGTCCCTTATCCAAGGTCATACAAGTAGAATGGCTACAATACTCCAAATGTGGTCCGAGTAGACTACAGTATAACAAAATTATAAACTTCCTTATTCCAAATTGCTCACTTCCCTGAATGTCTAGTTCTAAGATTGCATTAGCATTTTTTTGGCTGCCATGTTTATGGATACTTTGGCTGTGGTCCATTAAACTACATCTTTTTCAGATATGTTGCTATCTATCCTTACCTTCCCCATCTTGGATATATAGAATTGATTTTTAATCCAATTGTAGGAATTTATATTTATTCATATTAAGTTTCATATTAGATTTGACCCAATATAACTTATCAAGGTCTTTCAACATTCCGATTTGCCCCCTGCCAACATAATCTCATCACAGATCTGATAAGCAGACCATTTCAGACCCCAACATAAACATCAGAATGGAAAGAGACCTTGGAATATACAATAGAAAATGCTGGAGCTGAAAAAAGACTAGTCTGACTGAATTAGAAGGGTGTTTGGGGGAGTGATATTAGAGAAAGTCAAATTGGAAGATTTAGAACAAATTGTCAAAAACTAGAAAAGTTGACAATAGAGATCTGTGAACTTCAGGAAAGATGTATTAATCTTAGAGTAAAAGAAAGTAAAAGAAGACTAGACAGAACTTGTCTGAGCATATTAAGTATGTTTGACCTTCACTTTTGTAGAAGACCATGACATCAGGGAGGTGATGACATGACAAGCACATGAACTGTATTTGAGTGAGGGGGTGCTGTGCTAAGTCACCAGCCTCACTTTCTCCTCCAGAGCCATCTGATTCCCACGGACAGATATGAATCAGGACAACCAGAGATGGCCCAGGATACAGGGCAATCAGGTTTAAGTGACTTGTCCAAAATCACACAGCTAGTAAGTGTCAAAGAGACTGCAGGCAGAAGATAGATTAGATAGATAGATATAGATAGGTAGACAGACAGACAGACAGACAGCATTTATTCAGTACTTACTATGTGCCAGGGATTATAGATTAAGAAATTATCTTTATAGAAATTATAAAACAGAAGAAGCTAGGGCATCCTGAGGTAGTTAGCTTCAAGAAGAAGGTGGAATAAAGGTGGAGCACCTCAGAGATTCTTCAATCAGAAGACTTATTAAGATCAGCTCCACTCCACCTGATTTACTAATCTTATCTCTCACAATTCACACCCTCTACTCCAGCCTGACCAGTCAGTCCATGTGTCCCATGCATATCAAGTTCATTCCTACTCCTCAATCTTTGTTTATGTTGTTCTCATTTATAAAGCTTTCTGGGAGCCCTATCCATTAAGAAGCAGGGTCACATAGTAAAAGAATATTGAATTTGGTGTAAGACCTGAGTTTGAGTACTGGACTCTGCAACTTCTTAGGCCCTATGATCCTGGACAAATCACTCATCCTTTCTGGGTCTCAATTCACTCATCAAATTTTGAGTTAATTAATGACTCTTGTTCAGTCTACTTCATAGCCTCATTGTGAGAATGAAATGTTAGCAAATTTGTAGATACTCTTATTTTTAACTATGAAATTATGATTTCTAGTATTCACACAATGCAACTGCTCCAAAGCCTCCCAATGAAATTCTTTCCCTTCCATCCTTCCCCCCAATCCATGAATAAGTAATAGCTTAGAATTTTTTTCCTTGCAGGTTTCTATGCTTTTCATCCCATGATGTATAGTCCATCAAATAAATCTTCCCATTATATTTCAAACACAGTGTGCTGCCTTTCAGACTTTTAATAATATATTTGTTCCATTGTTCCTCTTCCCTAGAGAAATCTTAAGCTTCTCTCCAATATAGAGCCTGCAAGAGATGAAGTGGATAGTCAAACATTCATTTAAAAAATAATAAAAAATACAGAAGATGCTGCAAGTTGAAGCTCTCCCTACTTTGCCCCAAGATGGCTCTAGACTCATTTTATTTTCACCTTTTGGGATGGGGAACAGTTAGGATTGGGTTGAATTTGCTAGTCAAAGAATATTAGAGCTACACAGGCTTTATCTAGCTCAACTCCCTCTTTAGACAAGAGAAGGTGACCAAGGCTCATACATATTGTATAACTTGTCCAAAGTTGACTACACAGGAAGTAAATGAAAAAAAAGGGGGATTTCAAACAAAGTTCTACTTTTACCCAATCCTAGGCTCTTATCATTATACCCATCATGCATTATAAATTCAAAATCTATAAAGAAGAAGTGATTTGTCCAAGATCACAAAACATATAAGTAGAACTGCAACTCAAAAATAGCTCTTCTAAATCCATTACATTTCTTTCTTGATCAATATGCATTTATCAAATGTCTATTATGCTGCCAGGAATTCTGCTAGGTTCCAAGAGTACGAGGACAAATGGACCCAGACCTCAAGGGGGTTACCTTCAATCAAGCAAAAAAAATGTATAAGTAAATGCAAAATACATTCAAAGTAAATCTAAAACATGGGGAGGGTCAGAATGGTAGCAGTAGGGCTCATCAAGAAAGACCTTATTTAGTTGCCCCTAGTTGAGCTTTAAAGCAAACTAGGGAGAGGTGAGAAGGGGAGAATATTTCAGGTGGACAATCTGTGCCTAAGTACATAAACAAGAGTTGGAATGTGATGCACAAGGAATAGTAAATAGCCCAATTTGGCTGGAATGTAGAGTGTACATAGTAGAATAAGGTGTAGTTAAGACTGGAAAAGTAAATTGAATCAGATTATAAATATCTTTATACACCAAACAGAAGTTTTAATTTTTACCTTAGGGTATCAAGAAACCCTTAGGTTTTTAAGGAGGTAGTAGTGACATTTCCAGGCCTCTGATTTTGGAAGATCTATTTGGAACTAAATAGAAAATAGATTAGAAGGCAGAAATTTGAATAAGGGAGATCAGTTAGGATGATATTGCTATAATCTAGGCAAGAGATAATGAATTAGTATAGTAGACAAAGGAAATATGGTGGAGAGAGAATCTTAAGACCTGGCAACTGATTTAAGATGTAAAGGAGGGGGGATGCAAGATAACATGTAAATCTGGGTGACCCAAGGAATGATGGTGCCCTTGAAAGAAAAAGAGATATTAGGAAGGGACTGGGGAGGGGTAAGATAATGAGTTCTAGTTTAGACATGCTGAAGTTTGATATAATTATAGAATTGTCTCCTAGTATTTGAGCTGAGCTTTTTCAGAAGACTGGGGTCAATCAAAACACTCTTCCACATGATAATGCAAAGATTTTAAGAACAACTTTGCTTCCCATCTTAATCTTCTCCAAGTCAAACATCCCCATTTTCTTCAGGCTCAATCTTCATATGGCATAGTATTCAATCCTATCCTCATCAGGGTTTCATTTTCTCTGGACTATGCTCCAGTTTCTCCATGCCTTTCTTAAATATTAACTTCTCTTAAGTATAACCACAGACATCATTTGACTAGAATAGAAGATAGTGGGTTTATCACTTCCCTAATTCTAGATATTTAATATTTGACTAATGTAACCCAAATTCACTCTTTCAAAAAAAATTTTTTTGAGGTAATCAAGGTTAAGTGACTTTCCCAGGGTTACATTTCTGGGGATCAGTTTTTCTTATCTATAAAATGGAGATGGCACATCTACATTGCATTCCCTCTACCCAAAATTTTTGATGGTCAAATGAATTATTGAGCTTTATAAATTATGAAGCTTTGTGCACACATGCCATAAAACTAGTCTGACAACATCACTCCCCTCCCCAAGAAACTTCAGTAGCTCTCTAAATTCTTTAGAATATAATACAAAGGCCTTCTTTTAGGCATTTACAGTCTTTTTTTCCCAATCTTGCTCCAACTGATCTTTCCAGATCAAGTTCATATTACTCTCCCTCACCCACTGCGTTCCACTCAAATTGGTCTATTTGCTTTTCCCCCATAGACAACATTCCACCTCCCACTTCTGTGCTCTGGACATGCTATCCATGCTTGAAATACTTTCCCTGTTCACCTCTTCTAGTTGGAATCCCTAATCCCATTCAAGCTCAGTGCCACCTTCTTCCCAAGGTCTTCATTGATTTTTCCCCCTCTGCTTGGGTATCCTCTCTCCATTCCCTCTCCTTCACTGTCACTGCTTTTACTTATCTGAGTACATGTCCACCCCATCCCCATGACTTGTTCAGTTGTTGTTGAGTCATTTTTCAGTCTTTGTGACCACATTTAGGGCTTTCTTGGCAAAGATACAGGAGTGCTTTGCTATTTCCTTCTCCAACTCATTTTAAAGATGAGGAAACTGAAGCAAATAGGGTTAACTGATTTGCCCAGGTCATCCAACTAGTAAGTGTCTAAGACCAGATTTGAACTAAAGAACAGGAATCTTCCTGACTCCAACTCAACCCACTTAGCTGCTCTTCCTCGAGGGTAGACAGAACATTGAACCTCTGGAGAGCAAGGACAAGTTTTTGTTTTTGTTTTCCTAGCACAGTGCCTGCCACATGGTAGAGTTTAACAAATACTTATTGAGTTAAACTTAATGAACTAGGTTAGTAGTTATAACATAGGGAGAAGGCTAGTCCCTGCCCTCTGATGGTTCCCAGTCTTAAAGCTATGCTCCTGCTAAAAGTATAACACATAAAGTATCAGAATCTAAAGAAAAAATCAATCAATATTCATTAGATAACTAAAATGTATCAAGCTCTGTGCTAAGGACTAAGGGAGGGGAGGATACAAAAAAAGAGGCAAAAGACTTCAAGGAGCTAAAGTCTAGTATTTCAAGTCTACTGTATCCTGTCTAGTATTGAGCATTCCAGGGAGCCTAAATTTGTGATAGAAGGAAGATATAAGGGCAGTTCTAGAAGTTGGGTTTTGGAGGTTCATTCAAATAATGAAAAAATTGTACCCTTTGTACCCTGGATTCTATTCAGCTCTACAACAGAACCGACGTTGGTCACATCACGGTTACTCTCCTGGAACTGTCAAAAATATGGCACTGGATTTAGAGTCATAGACTCTATGGGTTTGCCACCTGACTCTACTATTTACTACCTATGAAACCCAGGTCTTTACTTAAGCCTCAGTATGGTGGGGATGGGGTGGGAACAGAAGTTGGACTGGATTATCTCCAAGGTCTCTACCATCTCCAAATCCTTTAAGGATCTCCAAGCACAAGAGTTGTGGGAGCAGGAATATTTTTTTCTATTTCTATAAAGGAAAGAAGAATGGGGCTAGAGGGTACTATGGCTCCTTGCCAAGCCTCACCACTTTTGAGCTACTCAAGCCTGGGGTTTCCTCCATCCATGGAAAGTTTCTGCTTATACTTTGCAGTTTCCATAGCAACCACATTTCTTCTTTTGTATGAATTTGACTGCTTCTCCCCTCCCCCCACTCACTTTGCTTTCTTAACAGACAAATTTTCTCTCTTTCTCTTTTTAAAGGAAAAATATAGTTGGGAAGAGGATAAGAATAATATTTACCAGGCTCTTTCCAGGACCTTCTCCCCCACCCCAAGGCTACTGTAAGGACAAGAAGGGCTAATACAATCATTGGACTCAAAGTCCCATTAATCTACTTATAATAGTGGAGAGAGCAATGGATTTGGGGTCTGAAAATCCAGGTTAGGATCACAATTCTATCACCTGGCACCTGTGTGGTTTTGGGCAAGTAAATGCTATCATGTCACTGCCCTGCTCAAAATCCTTCTGGGACTCTCTACTAATTTAACAATAAATTTCTAAGCTATATGCTCTTACATTCTATCTTTCCAGCTAGATAGCATAAAGGATAGAATGCTGAGTCTGAAGTCAGGAAGATATGAGTTCAAATCCAGTCTGTCTCGGTTTCCTCAACTGTAAAATAGGAATAAGAAAATCACCTACCTTGTAGAGATGGTTGTGAGGATCAAATGAGATATTTGTAAAGTGCTGAGTACAGTATCTAGAACACAGTAGGCAATAAATGGTTGTTCCCTCCCTCTCCTTGGGCTTATCTTGTACCATTCTACATAAATTCCTTCTTCTCAGATTAATTTCTTTGTCCCCTAAAAGTATTTTGCTCCTCCTTCATTCTCCACCCTTCCTGTCAGCCAAACAAAATCTTTTTCCTCTTTCAAGTCCAAGCTCAAGTCCCACATCCTCAGGGAAATTATCTCTGACCACTACAACCTATAATATAACTCCCATTCCTTTGAATTCCTCTAACAATCACTCACTCTCTTTTCATTTGGCTCCTATCATACACTGCCCTCTATTGTTAGTTTTCATTTCACCAGAATATGTCTTAACTCTATGAGGAATTTCAAATGAGATAGAGTAAATTCAACAAAAATGGATTAAGTCCCTACTCACTGGGTTACATCTAAGGAAGACACAAAGCATAGATCAGGGAATGGTTCCTGCCATTACTGAATTTATAATCTAGTAGGGAGATAAAACAGCAACAAAAATACCTAGGATGCTAAAAAATAATATTAGAGAGTTACAGAACAAAAAATTATATGGGATCCAGAAATGTAGGAAAATCAATTTGGAGGAGAAGGAATAAAAGAGGGTTCCTAAAGTAAGTAACCAGCATCTGAGTTGGGCTTTAAAGCTACAGTGAAGTTTTTCAAAGAAGAAGGGTAGGGAAAGGGGAAATCATTTCTGGAAAAGGACCAGTGTGAGCAAACTGCAGGGTGAGGTAGTTTGTGGGGGATCATAAATGCCAGGCAAAGAAATCTGAACATTAATGTTCAGCTAATGGTTGGTTGTTGTTCTTGGCTCTCAAAAAGGATTAAAATGACATCATTATGTTGGGGTTAAGATATAGTCTATCTGACTGCGACTGATTAGACCAATCTGAGATTGGAAGACTACCACAAGCCAGTCACAAAAAGTCCACATGAACATCTGGAATGGAGATGTCTCTAAACTTGCACATCTCACATTTCCCTTCAGCTACTGACATTCTGCTTTGCTCATAGAATATGATTCCTTCTTTGACACAGGCAAGCCATACTGGGAGGTCCTGTTCCAGTATCTCCCACATCTTACAACTGATTATAATATTCTTCAAAGACACCTTGAGAGTGTCATTGTATTGCTTCTTTTGACCTCCATGTGAGTGTTTGCCTCACCTGTGAAGATAATAGAGAACCACTGAAGATTACTGAATGGAAAAATGACTTGACCAGATCTACTGGAAAGAAAATAAAGTGGAAGTTAGTTCAAGTAATGGAATTCATTTAGAAATCTCTAAATATCTGACTCACTGGCTCACTGCAACTGCCAATCTCTGCTCATTGCTCCAACCACACATCTTTTCTTTCCTTACTCTAATTCTGCTTAGCCAGAAGGTCAAGTATACCATTTCTAAAAGTCTTTTTCCAAGTTCAAGAATAAGTTATACAACAAACAATGCAACCACAGAATAATAGGTAATCAAAAGTATAAAAAAGAAATCCACCCTACCACAAGGTATAATTGAAAAGAATGCCCTATTTGGTGTCAAAAGGCTTGCAACTAAGTTCCAACCCATCTCCTTACTAGCTGGCTTCCTTTTAAGTTTCATTTTCTTCATCTGTAAAATGGGGTGGCTCAATGAGATAATCTCTCAGGTTCCTAAAAGTTTTAAATACAAATGAATCTTTGAGAAAAACAAACCTGTCCAAATGTAAATATATGAGCAGTAACTGAATAAGTGCTTATCAAAGAGACTGTATAATGTATTCCTAAACTTGGGGAAAAGGTGGATTAGATGTGATGTCATGATATCCTTGGATCTGCATGAACTGATATTGAGTGAAGTGAGAAGAACTAGGAGAACATTGTCCTCATTAACAGCAACTTTGTGAGATGATTAGCTAAGAATGGACTCAGCTTCTCTCAGCAGTTCAGTGATCAAGGACATGATGGAAAATCCCATCCACATCCAGAGAAAACTATGGAGTCTGAATGCAGACCAAAGCATTCTATATTCACTTTTTAAAACTTATTTTATGTTTTTTCTTTCTTTTTCTTGTTTTTTCCCTTTACTTCTGATTCTTCTTTCACAACATGTCTAACAAGAAAATATGTTAAACATGATTGTATATGTACAGCCTTTATCAGATTGTTCACTGTCACAGGGAGGGGGTAGAAAAGGAAAAGTGGTTAAAATCATTTAACTCAAAAGCTTGAAGAGGAATCCAGGTATTGCAGTGGATAGAGCACCAGTCCTGGAATTCAGGAGGACCCGAGTTAAAATCCTACCTCAGATGCTTAATAATTGCCTGCTGTGTGACCTTGAGCAAGTCACTCTTAACCCCATTGCCCTAAAAAAAAAAGCTTGCAAAAGAATGAATGTTGAAAACTATCTTTGCATGTAATTGGAAAAAATAATTTTTGTTATATAAATGTTTTATTTGTTTTCCAATTATACAATAGTAGTTATTACCCACCATTTTTGTAAGGTTTTGAATTTTATAATTTTCCCCCACCTTCCCTTCCCTCTCCTCTCTCCCCCATAGAAGACAATCTGATAATCTTTACATTATTTCCATGCTATGCATTGATCAAAATTTAATGTGTTGAGAGAAAAAAAAAACATATCCTGGAGGAAGAAATAAAATATTAGAGATAGAAAAATTATGTAGTACATAAGACAACTTTTTTTAAAAAATTGAAGATAATAATCTTTGGTCTTTGTCTAAACTCCACAGTTCTTTCTCCAGAAACAGACAGTATTCTCCATTGCAGATACCCTAAAATTGTCCCTGATAATTGCACTGATGGAATGAGCAGGTCCATTAAAGTTGATCATCACCCCCATGTTGCTGTTAGGGTGTATAATGTTCTTCTGGTTCTGCTCATCTCACTCTGCATCAGTTCAGACAAGTCTTTCCAGGCTTCTCTGAAATTCCATCCCTTCTGTTTTCTAATAGAACAATAGTATTCCATAACATACATATACCACAATTTGTTTAGCCATTCCTCAATTGATGGACATCCTCTCAATTTCCAATTCTTTACCACTACAGACATAATTGCTCTGAATATTTTTGATGTTTTTATCATTTTTCATGACCTCTTCAGGGTATAGACCCAGTAGAGGTATTGCTGGATCAAAGGACATGCACAAAATATTTTTTTTGTCAAGAGAGAGAAAGAGTTCTTGAACCAGGAACCTAAAGACTTTGGGTCAAGCCATAGTTCTGCTACTTATTCCCTTATGCTGACCTTGAATAGATAGTTACTCTCTCTTAGCCTAATATTTCCTATCCATGACATACATGAAGGGGCAGAAGAGATGGGTTCTCCCAATCCTAAAACCAAGGGTTCCCCATTAAGTTAGATGGCTGTCTTCAAAGAGCTTCATCATAATTCTCTAGCCTGGAGTTACTTTCAAATACTCTTACAGAATAACTTGTATATTGGCAGGTTTTATATCTGCTACTGCTTGAGCAGGTCATTTAACCTTTTCAGCCTCCAGTGTCTTCAATTATAAAGTGAAGACATTGAACTAGAGCAGAGATTCTTAACTTTTTTTGTGGCTTGGACCTCTCTGGAAGAATGACAAAACCCATGCAGTCCTTTGCAGAATAACATATATTAAAAATACATAATTGCAAATATGTTACATTTCAATTAGAAATTAGTAAAAATAAAAATGCAATTTCTTTACTATCCAAATTCATGAAGCCCCTTTTCAGAATAATTTTTATTAAAAAAAAATTAAATTGAAAATATGTTACATTTCAATTAGGAAGTTAGTAAAAATAAAAATGTAATTTCTTTACCATCCAAGTTCATGAACCCCCAAAATCTATCCATGGACCCCAGAGAATCTTGAAGGTCCTTTCCATCTCTAAAGTCTAAGATCCAATAAAAACACGCTAACTCAGATCAAGCATCCTAAAAACAAACTCCTATTTACTTAAAAAGAAAAAAATTCTATGAAACCATAACCAATCAGGAAGCTACTTTTGACTCCTGACTCATATATTCCTAGAAAATCATTAACTTGTTGCCTATCCTGCCTCCAACTCAGAGAAATGAAAGAAATAGTTAAGTTATAAAGTTTTACCAACACTTCATCCTCCTCCAAAAATTCATTCTGAACATTCAAAGACAGATCTCATTCATTACAGTCCCCATTTAGTAGTTGGATCATCTTGAGCAAACAAATCACTTCTCTTCTCTGTGTCTCAGTTTTCTCTTCTGTAAAATGAGGACACTGAACACTGATGATCTCCACAGAGCCTGTGAGTTTTACTATTAGGTGTTCTTTGTTCTAAAAATCCTCCAATTTACTCTATTTAGATTTCATTTATGTATAGTCTCCATGCTGTCTCCTATTTACTCTGTGATGTCTTTGTGAGCAAGGACTGCTTTTTTTCTTTTTCTTTGTATCCCCGATGCCTAGCACAGTGACTGGTACATAGTAGGTTCATAATAAATGTTTATTGACTTAATTTGACTTCTGACTTCAATTTCCTCACCTACAAGATGATTACTTTAAGGTCCCTTCCTCCTGTACATTTATTATCCAATCATATAATATTATACAGAATATTACAGTGATCTCAGAATCTGAAGGGACCTCAGAGATCCTTCAAGTCAACTTCTTAAGACCAACATCGAAATTCTACTCTTCAAAAACAAAGAGGACATCTTACTCAAACTTTCTGCCAAAAACCCATCAAGATTTTGTACACAATAGGTATTCACTATTTTATATTTGGTATATTTTATATGCTTTAGGTTTTCATATTCTTTATTTTAAGAGCTGTTCCAACTCTAATGTTCCTAAAAAGAATCATAGAATTTAGAATTAGAAAGGAAATTAAAGATCATTAAGGACAAATCCCTCACTTTACAGTTGAAAAAAGTGAAATTCAAAGAAGGTAAGTGGCATGTCCAAGGTCACACAGTTAATCTGAACCCAGATCATCTAATTCCATACTCAACTGTCTTTCTTTGTAGAAGTCATTCTATCTAAAACTTTGACATTCTGTATTCCATAGTTTTTTTCAGTTCTAACATTATTTATTAAAAGGTGATCCATGACACTGTAAAGTTTACATCCTAAACATTTTATTTTTAAAGGTACTTTACAACTATGTCACCTAGTAGATAGAGCACTAGGCCAGGAAGATGAATTTTCCTGACTTCAGTTCACCTACTAGCAAGTCAACCCTGTTTGTCTCAGGAACAAAGACAAAACCTTACAGTTGTATAAAGAAATTTGATGATTCCATGATTAACTTAGTAAAAATTCTTTACTGATCACTCCTTTCATATTTTCCTTCAAGCAAAGGCAGGCTTGGGGATAGCTGAGTCACAAAACTTGGATTGATGAAAGAGGGTCACTAAATCTTCAAAGAGTATAAATACTCCTTTTGTTCTTCAAGATCTTGAGGGAGAGTTTCTACCTGATCCCTTGGCAGCCTATTCCAGGTATCACCTCCACAGGGCCCCACTGTCAGGAAGTTCTTCAAATCTAACCTATATCTCTATTGCTGAAATGCATACCTACTTCCCTGTGGAGGAACAAGAGTAAAATTCATTACTAAGCATTTCATTTACTATGAGGAGGATTGGGGTATAATAGGAAAAAAAATTTCTGAAAAGACCTAAGGACACAATCTTTGTAGATATGTAAGGGGTTTGGAAAGCTTGAAAAAGTATTTTCTGTGGATCTTGCTTGTTCTCCTGACCCAATTCAAAAGCTGTTACTGTGTTAATGTCAATCATTTTCTTTTTCTTTTTTTTTAGGTTGTTTTTTTTTTTGTAAGGCAAATGGGGTTAAGTGGCTTGCCCAAGACCACACAGCTAGGTAATTATTAAGTGTCTGAGACCGAATTTGAACCCAGGTACTCCTGACTCCAAGGCCGGTACTTTATCCACTACGCCACCTAGCCGCCCCATGTCAATCATTTTCAATGAGGTCTCCATTGCTATAGTTTTCATGAATTTTCTAGCAGCTAACAATATTAAAATCTTAACAATCTAACAATCTTAAAATGATTTATAAAAAGATTAAAAACAACTAAAATTGTTTCTCCATGTTCTATAACACATAATAAATTTATTCTGCCTAATTAGTGGAATCACTGAGGCTCTATCTTGATCATATTCCTTGTATCATTATCAATTAGTGGTCAAAAAACTAGAATCCTAGTGCTCTTGCTACCAAACTATGAAGTATAAGGAAAAATAAGGAAGCTGGGAAACCAATGACATACTACTTAATCCAACAAGCTTAAGTAGTCAACATTCTTAGAATTAAACTGATTTTTTCATCCTAATCAAACCATGCTAAAGTAAAAAGAAAGGAAAAAAGTCAGCATACTGCAATGAGAGGAAAGCACTGGTTTGGGGTCAGAGGATTTGGGTTCAAGTTCTATCTCTGCTTCACCTATGTGGGGCTGTTTCCTCACCTGTAAATTAAACGCTCTGAACTAGATGACTTTTAAGGTCCTTTTTCATTCAGATATTTATAGAACACTTTCTATATAAGGCACATTATGCCAGTCCTGAGAGACAAAGATTAGAAATTGTGTGGTTCCTGCCATCATGAATAAACACAGTGGTATGGCAGAAAGATTGCTTGACTAGGAAATCATAATGAAGTTTGTTCAGGGTGGGGATTATTTCATATTTGGTTTTCTATCCCCAGGGACTAACAACCTAGGGCCTGGTACATAATAGTTGCTAAATAAACATTTATTGATTTACTGATCTGGGTTCAAATCCCAGTTGACACTAGCTATTTGACCCTAGGCAACCTCTCTTGATATCCTTATTTATAAAATGAAGGTGTTGGACTTGGTGATTTCTAAGTCTGTTCTAGCTTTAAGTTTGTGATTTTGAGTCACTGAATCACTGAAAGAAACTTCTCTGAGGGATTGCAATTTAAGACAGAGTCACACTGATATAAAGATCAATGGATGTGCCTGAATTATTTAAATATAAAACTCCATATATAATACTTTATACACTTCAAGTTTGACTCCTCTTTACAGATGAATTTATTGGCAATCTCTAAATAAGATAGAAGTTGTACTATATAACTTCTAAGGTCTCTTCCATGTCTAATAGTTTGTGATAAAACTGAAGTGTGAAGATCTAAACTGTTTGACCCATTTATACACCATACATCTAATCAATCAAAGAGAAGGGGCTTGAGCCCAATTCTTATTCTATATCCAAGGTTCTATTCATTACACCAGGTTGATTTTCTCTGAGGATACTACTGACTAATGCAGGTTACTCCTCCTATAATCATAAGATCTAATTCTGGAAAGGAATTTAGATATTATTGAGTCTTTATAGATGAAGAAACAGGTTCAGAAAGGTAAGTTGCCCAAGGTCTAATAGCTACTCAGTGGGAGAAACAGAATCTGAATCAGGACCTCTGCCATGATATAGCAATTCCTAACTCAGTTAACACATCTCTTTAAGCATCTTCTTTAAAGATCAATTAAGCTTATAGTTTCAAGCTCCTTGAGAGTTTAGTGGGAGAAGAAATTTGGAGGCAACTAATACTTTGGGGGATTGTGTTCAGCAGGCAGCAGCCTACATAGAAAGCTAATTCTGTATACATGCCTCATCTGTTCTGTTTTGAGTTCTGAGTGACAAAGGAGTAGAGGGAAGTAGTGCTTAAGAGTTCTTCAAGTTCTCCTCCTCACCCTTCTCACCCTTTATCTCCTCATCTACTGCCAGATGTGCCTACTTCAGGGAAGCTATCCCATGTAGATGGCCAAGACTTAAAAGATTTCAGAGGGACCATAAAGCCTTAAATTTAAAAGATAGAATCTACTCTCATCTTTTTTTATATTAACTCCAACTTTTATATGAATAGGACAACCCATTCTACCACATCCCTAAGTAGTCATTTAGACTGTATTGAAGACATTCAGTGATGGGTAACTCATTACCTCTTAAGACCATTCATTTCAGTGTTAGGCAACTTAGAAGAGTCAAAAGTGTGACTCTCTGTACCTTTTTCTCGTTGTTCCTAATCTCTGGACTTTTCAGGAAGAACATAAAGAGTCTAATAACTCTTCCACATAAAAGCCCTTCAAACACTTGAAGTAAATCCATTCCTGTAATCTAGTCTTTTCTTCTCTGGGCTAAGCATCTCCAATTTCTCCAACTAATTGTTATGAGGCAGCCATTCCTCCCACCATCTTGACTACCTACTATCCAGAGTACCCCTGCCCATCCAGGTATCACACTCAGAAGTGAACATAATATTCAAAATGTGTTTTGTTTAGGGAAAAGAAAAGCAGAATTACTACTTGCTCCATTCTACCCAAAGCCCTGTGGAATGGAAAAAATTCTCTTTCTTCATAGAATGTAGAGTTGGAAGAAACCTTAGACATCATCTTTTCTAATCTCCTCTATTAAAAATCTTTCTGAATTTAATTTTTTATCTTTTTTTAAATATCACTTTTCTTTCCAAATGTATCCCTCCCACATCCCCTACACAACATATCCCTTATATCATAGAATAAAAAATGAAAATAGGAAAGAGTAGCTTGGCAAAGCTAATCAATACACCAAAAGTCTGCCAAAATATATACAATGTTCCACACTCTTGGTCCTCCACCCTTCTCATGAAGTGAGGAAAATATAATTTTTTTCATCTCTTTTCTGGGATGAACCTTGGTCATTATAATTATACAGAATTCAGTCTTGCTACAGTCATTTCTATTTACATTATTGTATTCATTGTACATACGTATTGTTTTCCTGGTTCTGTTTAATTTGCACTGAATCAATTCATACACATTTTCCTACACTTTTCTGGAGTCTTCTTATTCATTTTTTCTGATGGCACAGAAATATTCCATTATGTACACCTTACCACAATTTGTTTAGCAGTTTAACAAGGAGTGACCATCTTCTTTGCTTCCAATTCTTTTGCACTACAAAAATGCAGATATCAGAAATTTCTCTGATAAAGATTTTATAGGGAACTGAGTCAAATTCAGATGAAAATTGGTAATTGACCAAAAAATAAAACAGGCAGGTTTCAGAGAAAGAAATTCAAGCTCTTTTTAGTGATTTAAATGTTAATTAGATAATTTTAATTAAATGATTTAAATTTAAATTAGAGAAATGCTAATTAAACAAATCTGAAGTGGCACCTCACACCTATCAGAATGCTAAAATGATAAAAATTGGAAAATACAAAGCTGGAGGGATTTGGGGAAAACAGGTGCATTGTTGGTAGAGTTGCAGGACTAGAGTTCAATTATATTAGAAAGCAATATGGAACTAGACCCCCAAACTATTCAATTAGTAATACTATTAGGTTTAAACACAAATAGATCAAAGAAAGAGGGAAATGACTTATATATACGAAAATATTTATAGCAGCTCATTTTATGGTAATAAAGAATTGGGAGACTGAGAATTTGCCAATAGGGGAATGGTTGAACAAGTTGTAGTTTATGATTATGAGGGAATACTGTTAGATCCTAAGAAGTGATGATGAGGATATTTTAAAAAAAATTTAGGAAGACTTAAATGAACTGATATAAAGTGTGGTCAGTAGAACCAGGAGAACAATTTATACAATTACAATAAAATTGATTAGATAATCAACTTTGAAAAAATTAGTGACTCTGATAAACACAATGACCAGCCTTAATTCCAAAGAACATTTAATGAAACATATATCTATCTCCAGACAGAGTTGATATACTCAATTTGCAGGCTGAAAACATATGTTCTTCTCTTTCTTTTTCCTTATTTTTCCAAAGGATGTGGCTAATGTGGAAATTTATTTTGCATGATTATACATATTTTAACTGAGTTTTGATTTTTTTGCCTTCTCAAGGGATGAGGAAGAGGGAATGAGGAGGGAGAGAATTTGGGACTGAAAATAAAATAAAATTGAATTTTAAAAGTATCACTATGAATATTTTGGTGTCTTTTATCTCTATGGTATAACTATGATTAGAACTGGAATTTCAGAGTCAAAGAAATAATTCAAGATCATTTTTTTTTTATGTTTTTTTGCAAGGCAAATGGGGTTAAGTGGCTTGCCCAAGACCACACAGCTAGGTAATTATTAAGTGTCTGAGACCGGATTTGAACCCAGGTACTCCTGACTCCAGGGCTGGTGCTTTATCCACTGAGCCACCTAGCCACCCTCAAGATCACTTTCAAAAATGGTTGAACCAATTTACAATACCCTCACCAATTTATTTACATGTCTGGCTTCCGTGGTCCTTCCAAAATGTGACTGCTATCAACTTTTTTTCATATTTGACATTTTTGGGATCTATCTTCATTTTACAAATGAGGAAACTGAGGTTCAGAAAGGGAAGTAAAGTAAAGTGACCACAGTACATGCATGTTACAAACAAGTAACGGAGCCAGGATTCAAATACAGGTGTTTTGACTCCAAATTCAGAGCTCCTTTCCACACATAGGAATCCCACATAATCAAGATTTGTGTGGGAAGGGAGTGAGAATGAGCTTATGAGACAAAGCTAGGAATGACTGGAGCTTGGCTTCTCCCCCAGAAGCACCAAATGCAAGGCTTTGGTGCATTATTGGCTGTCTCCCAATGAACTTGTTTTATTCTCTGCATAAGCTATGCTGACAGGTGATAAATTGTAAAAGTAATGTTACAGCAGGATTTAACTGTCTGCTGAGTCACACTTTACTGCTCCGGCATTGTGCAAAACAGCCCCAGCTTTCATTACTAATCAAAGCTGCCATTAATTACCCAGAAATAAAGGACGTTTTGAAAATGTTCCCCAATGATACCGGCTGATTGTCTCAGGGCTGGTTTTTGAATGCAACTCTTGAAGCTGGGCCTGTCAGACAGGGTCAGCTGTACAAACTCGGATCTCAGCTGCAGTAATGTTGATGCAGAAAGTCCCCCCCAATAGCACATCTGGCCCATAGAATCATAGAGCTGCAAGGGATCTTAGAGCACAGAATAGAAGATACACAAACCAAAAGGAACATTAGTTAATATCCAGACCAATCCTTTACTTCAAAAGGAAGAAACAGGATCAGAGAGAGGAAGTGAATCAGCTCAACACTTATTAAACACCTACTGTGTATAACACACTGTACTGGGCAAAGACAAACATGGAAAATAGCTTTTGGAAATATAGAGCTTGCAAATCACTGGAACCTCCCACTGAAGATACACAGTTTACATTTGTTGAAGTCAGACCAGACGGCAGTACAAAGAAGATTGACTGAGCCAGAACTAGAACCCAGGTTTTCTGACTGAGTCAAATGTTCTTTCTACTGCAAAATAGTGACTCCCAAGATCCTCCTTTGTCCTCTCCCTCAAATAAGACAGTCACCTCACTCCCTCAATACCTCTTTGCCTTGGGCCAATAAGTTTCTATTTAGACACTGATCTCAAACTGCCATTCCTCCCTATTCCCTCTTTCCCAAGGGAGTCACTAACCTTGGAGGTAGGAAAAGACAACATCTGCATAGATGGCCCTCGGCCAAGGAATCAGGAAGAGGGAAACCACGCCTTAGGAGCCTCAGCTAGGCTAAAGGGTCTGGGACAGGAAAGGAGGAGAAGGGTGAGGGGATGAGGGTAGGCAATGGGTGAAAGCTATGCTATTCTCATGACTCATAGGAAATCTTGGTCCATGGACTTTAGAGTTGAAAGGGTCTTTGGAGATCATCTTATCCAATACTATGTAAATTACAAAGAACTTGAAATCTAGAGGCATGAGTTTAAGTTACTTGACTTCTGGGACTACAATTTACTCATCCATAAAATAAGGGAGTTGAATTAGTTCTCAAGGTCCCTTTCAGCTCTAAATCCTATGAGGAGAAAACTGAGGTTCAGCAAAAGGGAGCAACTTGCTGAAGGTCACGCAGGTATTAAATAACAGAGATGGAATTCAAATCAATATCTTTGATTCCAAAATTTTTTCAGCTATAACATAGACACCTCTCCCAACAGTCATTCTCATGTGAAGTCAACTGTCAAGTTCTGTTGATTTTTCCTTTGAAATGCTTTTTTGCATCTAGGACCATAGCATTTAGATCTAGAAGCAACTCTAGAAACCATCTATAATACCCCTTTCATTTTAGAGAGATGGTTTGAAACTGAGGATCCATGATATTGAGTAACTTGTAGGGATCCAAATCCAGATTTCCAACTCCAAATCTAGTGGTTCTTTTTACTTCACCTTCTCCATTCCTGTGTCCCATCATTCTAATCCTGGCTCTAATTACTTACTTTCAGACTTTTGCAACAGTCTCTAGTATCCTGCTTACACATATCATCAGGTTAAAATTCTGAAAGTATAATAACTGATCATATCACTCTATTGCACAAAAGTTTCCAATGATTCCCTAAAGTCTGCTGAATAAAATTCAAAGTCCTTAGCCTGGCCTTTTTAAAGGCACTCCATTAGCTCTACAAGTAGATATTTAATCTTAACCTCTATTAAAAAACCTCTGATCCACACAGATCCACACCTCCCTCTTCCCACAAATTTACCAGGCTCATTCCTTTATCAGTACCTTTGCTCCAGCTACATTCTATGCCTTTTCTTTCTTTTCTCCTATTCAACTCATTCTAGTGTAATTAGAAAAAGCACTGGAATAGAGATCTGGAGACTTTATTACCATGCTGAACCTCAGTTTCTACATCTGTAAAGCATGAATAATAATTCTTAAACTATTTCACAAGGTAATTTTTAGGAAAACATTTTGTAGATCTAAAAATGCAATACTTAGTGTAGTTATTCATTTTCAAGACCCAACTCCAAACACTGTCTTCCTCAAAGAAGTTTTATCTGACTTCTCCAGTCCACAATGTGAGATAGCCTTCCTCTGAATTACTATAATACTATCATGCCTCTTATTGAATGCTGAACCTACATGGCCTTAAAATATTCTTTATCTGTTCATCTTCCCAACTCACCTATCAGTTCCTTGAAAGTAAAGACTCAGAATCTTCACTTCTTTCTCTTTAGTTCCTACAGTATCAAAGATCAGTGAGACAGGGATGAAGTAACACCCAACAGTGTAGCTGAAGAAACAAAAAAAATTTTGCAATGGTGTATAGTTAAAGTGGTATATTTAAGATCCAATGAGCCCATTGCCAATTGGTTCAAACCCTAACCCTAGTAAAACACTTTGGGGAAATGGCTAGAGTAAAACAAGAACTGGACTGAATATCAAGAGACACAGGTTTGAATGAGTTTTAACTGTTACTAAGCTGAGAAGAGACCTAGGCATGTCACTTTTCCTTTTTCAGTCGCATTTTCCACATCTGTCAAACAAAGGGTGTGTGGTAGATTAGATGATCTTTTCCAATGTTCATATCTCATATGCTATGGTCCCTACAAACTCTCATATTCTATGACCCTATTCTAGGATAATGATTCAAGTGAGAGAAGAATGGGTACATATCCATGTGGTACTACTGCCTAAGAGTATAATGGAAATCCAGAGATGGGAGATGTGAAGGTCAGCCACCCAGCCAAGTCCACAAAAAAGATGGAATAAGAGAAAATAAGATTCACATGCATCAAGAGAGCCTTAGTTGCAATGAAAACAAGAACTTCCCAGCAGAATAGGTTGGTATTCTTTGGACTAAGCTCTTGAAAGAAAAAAGCAGCTTATGCCAGATATATATTTAGGTCTTAAAATGTCTAGATATGTAAGAAGATGAAACCAACAACCCCTAGAGGGGTCAGATGTGAGAATCTGGATCATTCTAGCTATGATGCTACTTGCTACCTCGATGACCATTGGTAAATCACAACCTCTCTGGATTTGTTTCCTATTCAGTAAAAAAGGGGACAAGATCATTTGTGCCATCTATTTCAAAGGGTTATTGTTAAGCTCCAATAAAAGTATGTAAACAAAATGCTTTATAAAGTCTGAAGTGTTGCATCAACATTAACTATTAATAAACATACCAAAACACCCTCAGCCCTGGACTGTTTTTGGAATGGCTGTTCCCAGGCTCTCAAATATGCTTTATAGAACTCATTCCTGTGGTTCTACTGCACTCCAGCTCACCTTGTCAGGCTAAGGGAAAAGACAGGTGGTCGGTCACCTTTCTAGCACAAACCCTTGGGGCAGCTCATTCTTAGAGTGAAGCAGTCTTTTCATAGGTATAGAGCAGGATGAGACTTGTGAGGCATCACAATGTCACCTGACAGGATGCCTCCAATTAGGTCTCCAATTACATTTCCAAATGATCTTCTCATTTGAGCCTGGGGGTGTGGGAGTGTCTGAGATGAGCCAAGAAGGTGGTGGAAGCTAATGAGAGGGAGAAACTTTGGTTCACAACAAAGATGGAAGGAATTCCAACCCTGCCTCTTTTATAATCTCAAGATCCCACCACCCTAGAGTAGAAAGAACAAGGAAATGAAATTAAGCAAGGGAATCTGTTTTCAAATCCCATCTCAGTCAATACTACTTTCTAGAGTTAAGCATGCCACAACCTCTTTGAGCCTCAGAAACCTATCTGGGAAAAGAAGTAATTAGACTACACTGCTGGGGTAAGCTAGGTGGTGCAGTGGATAGACCACTGGCCCTGGAGTCAGGAGGACTTGAGTTCAAATCTGACCTCAGACATTTAATAATTACCTAGCTGTGTGACCTTGGACAAATCACTTAACACCCCCACACACACACACACACAAAAAGACTATACAGCCTTTGTAGTTTCTTATAGCTCCAAACACCTAAACCTAGGGATTCCTAATCTTCCTTATTCACAGAAGAGCCCTATAAGTTTATGGAAAGAAACACTCCCTGTATACTTAAAACTTTAAGGGAGAGGCATCATGGAATAGTGGAAAAAAGACTCAGGAATTAAATATTCTATTACTAACTTTCCCAGGACTCACTAGGTGACCAAAAGAAAGTCAGTTTCCTCTTTGTCTTTGTCTCAGCTTCCTCCTTTGTAAAAGGAGGTAATAATATTTTCACTATCTGCTACAGAAAACTATTTGTAAAATATAATAGCAGTAAATCAATGTAAGCTCTCTCTACTTTAGGAAAAGTTGCTAGCTGGAAGGAAAGATTACAGTGGAAAAAGTACCACCATGTTTCCATGAAATTAAGACCTAATCTGAAAATAAACCCTAGCATGATCTTTTTTTCAGGTTGCTCGTATAAGCCCCAGTTAAGATCTCAGTCAGATAGACACCTGTAGTACATCTGCTGCAACACTTGACAGATATGTTGAATTATAAAATTATATAATTAAATATAAATAATATTATCGACATTAATATTTAAAATAAATTATGATACAAATGATGATTAAGTATTTGTAAATACCCAAACAGATGAACTCAAAACTTACAGCTGAATGGACAGATACAACACATGTGGACACTTGATAACTTCTGGTTGGAAATCATCTCTCTAAGATCAAGAAAGATAGGCTTTAATGTTCTAGAAACCAAAAAAGCCTGGTACACCCAAGCAGTTTAAAGGAAAAGAGTTGATTTAATGCTGCAGCTTGTTTTGCGAGGGGGTCAAAGAAGTGTGCTAGTCAGGGATTCATCCAGCACTCATGGAGCTCAAGACATGAAGAACTTCCTTGCAGAGAGAAGAATAGATCAAATAATGATTCCCCCAGGAATGACTGCCTATCACCACATGTCCCCTGAAAATAAACCCTAAGGTATCTTTCGGAGCAAAAATTAATACGTTCCAGTCTTATTTTCAGGGAAATATGGTAGCCTTGGAGGGCAGAGACTTGGTCCCTAAAGTGACCCTGTCAGTTACTTGCTCTTTGACTACAGGAAGTAAATCACTTTAAACTGTCTTGGGATTGAGTTTCCTAATTTGAAAAAAAATGGGTACAATGACACCTACCCTACTTAACTCAAAGTACAAATGAGATACCAATTTGAAAATACTTTAAAAATGTAATGATTAAATCCACTCATTCTCTTCCATCCATCGATATGTATATATACATATACATGTATACACATATGACTTTAGTGTTGGAAGTGACTTTAGAGTCAGTATTTAGTTCAACCTACTCAATTTATAGATGTGGAAATTGAAATGATTTGCCCAGGGGCAAGAATTCCAATCCACTCACTCCAGGTCACATTAGAAAGCTGAACTCCATTTTCTCCTACTTCACCATTTCATTCTCCCAAGAATATCAAAGATGGCTAGTCTAAGCTAATGTAAAACCTTAAGTATCCTGCTTCCCTAGGGCTGCTTTCTCTAACTATCCAAGTCTACATATAGATCTAACACAGCCTACTGAAGAAACAGTATGGCATCATGGAGAGATAGATGACTTGCCCCTAAGTCAGGAAAACTAGCTTCTAACAATAGATATATGATCCTGGGCAAGTCATTCAACTCCTTAGTCTCCCTAGCATCTCTCTAAAACTTCAAATTTCACTGAGATTTTTACATCTGTCAGATTGACAAAAATGACAAAAGAGGAAAATGACAAATGTTGGAGGAACTGTGTGAAAATAAGCACACTAATGCACTGTCAGTGGAGCTGTGAACTGATATAATCATTGCAGAATGCTATACCCAAAACATCACTAAAATGTACATACCCCCTTTTAACCTAGAAAAATACAGTCTCTAGGAGGCCAAAGAAATTGGAAAAGAACCCATGAAAATATTTTTAAAGCTTTTTCTATTGCAGCAAAACTAAAAGCTTAACTGGAAAACAGAGGGTTCCCCCTATTGTGAAATTGCCAAACAAATGATGGTTTATGAATGTAATAGAATGTTACACTTATATTTCATGCCATAAGAATTGATGAAAAGGACCATTTCTGAGCAAATTAAAAAGACTCATCTGAACTGATTCAGAGTGAAATAGGCAGAACCAGAACAGTTTATATAATGACAAGGTTGTTTTTCTTTGTAATTAACATTGTATTATAGATTGTTCTGGTTCTGATCATTTCACTCTGAAACATTCATATAGGCCTTTTTAGTTTGCTCAGAAACAGTCATTTTCTTATGGCATCTATTTCTCTAGCATCTATTAGCTATGGTTTCATCTCTTTAGACCTTAGTTATTTCTTTTTTTATTATTATTATTTAAGGCAATGGAGTTAAGTGATTTTTACCCAAAGTCACACAGTTGGGCCAGATTTGAACTCAGGTACTCCTGACTCCAGGATCAGTGTTCTATCCACTTCGCCACCTAGCTGCCCCCAGACCTTAGTTATTTCTCTTAGAAAATGCTATAAATTTTAAGATTCCTTCCAGTTCTAAAATTCAATAACTCATTCCTGAATTTATAAATGCCAATTCTTTTCAAGAAAAGTCCCCTTTGCCTCAACCATCATATGCTAATGGGTACTGAGCTAACCTGAACTAGAATCATTTCAAATGATAAAATAATATAAAATAAAATAAAAACCAATGCTGGAGGCAGGAGGAGTACTACTGAAAAACAAAACAGTATTCAATGTCCCCCAAATCATCTAATCTCATAAAGGTGATGGCATGAGGGAATCTTTATTCTGATCTCTTGTAATTTATTGGACATTTATTCTCTTTCAAAATCCAGTGTTTAAATGGGAAGGTATCTGGGGGAGAGGATATTATATCCAGAAAACAACAAGAAGACTATATTCATTTTAGGAAAGAAACCACCTAAGCAGGAAAAAAATAAAAACAACTACTAAGGTAGCAATGAGAATAAAGAAAGCAAGAATTCTAAAAGGACCTTAAAAAAACAGCCTACCTTCAAGGGAAATGTCCAGAGCTCAAGGAAGAATGCGAGTGGAGAGCAAAAAGTTATCTTAATAAAATAATTCAGATATCTTCTTGGTTGAACAATAAATATCTTAACAACCAGTACCTGCTTAACAAATAGCATTCTTATGTCCCTTTCACATTTTTCAAGTTTCACACTCAACTAAGCCTATCTAACCCTCAGCAAGGGAGTAGAGAGTTGACCTCAGAGGCTGAAAGATTTGAGTTTACCTTCAGGCCCAGCCTTTAACACAGAACCGTAGAACACCAGGCAAATTAACCTCTCGGTTCCCTCCTCCTCCTGGTATGCTCCTAGATTATAAATTGAGTTAGAGAGGGAGTTCACTGGACCAAAAGAACAGTAGGTCCTAACAAATCAACAAAAGTCTTCAGTTACTATCAAGCATTTGCACTGAGATTTCTATCAAAGAACCAAAGAAAATGAAAGCTGGAAGTAATCTCAAAACACTGACTTTTAGAAGGGACTTGACAAATCTAGACAATCTCCCTCACTTGAAATCTTTCAGAGTGTTTTCTCCTCCACCATCTGATTACAAGATCATTGATTATTATAAAAGGTTACACATACTTATACATATTTAGAATTCTATTCTTACCACTGAAAAGTCACCAAAATTTCCAAAATATTGAAATAACTGAGTGGCAGCTAGGTGGCACAGTAGACAGTACACTGGACCTTCAGTCAAAAGACCTGAACTGGAATCTAGCCTCAAACACAACCTATATGCCTCTAGGCAAATCATTTAAAGGCTGTCTCAGTTTCCTCAGCTGTAAAATGGAGATTAAAAATAGCACCTACTTCTCAGGGTTTTTGTGAGAATAAAAAGAAATAATATTTGTAATGCGCTTTGCAAACTTTCAAGTACTTTATAAATGCTAGTTGCTATTACTGTTGTCATTATTATTTGTTTCATTTAAGCAACACAACACTTGCATTTTCATTTTCCTTTCTTCAATTTCTCCAATTCTTCCTTCTTGCCAGTTGTGTGCTGTTCTGGTGTGTTTTTTCCCCTCCCTCTGATTCTTCTATATATGAATATGTTTCATCCTTTCTACTGCTCAGAGACAGGGGTTGGATTGGATAATTTTTAAGTTGTCTTTTAGCTCTAAACACTATGAATACAAGGAAATGTGCCATGCCCATAACCATCCTTTGAATATGGAAAAGAATGAAAAAAAGGCAAGGTTGGCTTGTTGAGGCTGACAAGAAGGAGGGCCCAGCAACCGACTCGATTATGTGACAAAGGCGTGGCATCAAGCACCTCTTTTCCAGGACCCTAGGACTTCATAAGTATATTTACAGATTCATAGATTCAAAATCCTAAAATATGAGAGCAGGAAGGTACCTTTGAAACAACCTAGTGACACTGTCACATTTAACAAATGAAGCCTAGAAAGAAGTGAATTGTCTTAACAAACACAAGTTAGAAGATCCAGAGCTAGAGTTTTCTTTGACACTATACCATCTCTACCACCTCCCTACTTTTTTAATCATACATGGAACAATGTTAAAGGGGACAAAATAATTAAAGCTGCAAAGGGTAATAGGGTGGAAAAGCACTCAATCTGGTAGCAGAGGGTCTCTGAAGTCCCCTCCCCCTCTAAACAAGTGATATTACAATAATGAATGAATGAAAACCACTACTTTAGAACCAAATGAACTAGTTGAAAAAAGTCACCCAAATACATTTTCACTGCAGAAAAAGGCTACTCCAACTCAGCAGCCTCTCTAGAGACAACAGTTGCTCTGAATTATTAAAAATCAATTATGCTAAGAAAGAACTCAGACAGACAGGGACTACAATAAAGACTCAAGATAATTCCCACCACTAGGTAATAGCTCCTTAGAGAATTTTGGAAGATGACAAGAATCATCTGAAAAAGAAAATGCCATTTCCCCAAATTCATGGAGTGGGAAGAAAAAGAAATATTACTGACAGAAAAATGAAAGACTTCATTTTTTCAATCTTCCTTCTCATCCCCTCTCTAGTCCTTTCATATAATTCCTAAAGAAAAGAAGTGGGGTCCATTTTCCTTACGTCTAGACTCAGGCAAGTTGCAACAAGGCCCACTGACTTGATATTTCCTAGGAAGGGAAATCACTCCTGAGAACAGGGCCTTAACTCCAAAAGGGGATAAATGCCAAATGAAAATAGCTTCCACTATTACAGTCTGTAAACACCTAATTATTCCCTGTTTAAAATCTAGACCTTTGGCAAACACCATTGGCAAGCATATCTCTCCCTGTTTTATGTTCTGTCTTATATTCATGATCATGATCATGATCAAAGTTATGGGGTAGGAGACACCTTGATGAGAGAGTCTTCAAGGAAGCATTTTGCACACTGAATCAAAAAATAAATTTTATAATCAACAAACACAAAGGGAAAGTGAACAAGTGTTTATTAAGTATCCATCATGTACCAGACACTATGCTAAATACTTTACAAATATTATCTAATTTGATAAGCACAGGCTCTACTTTTTTTGAGGGGGCAATCACTAATATGGAATCTTACTCAGGAAAACTCACCTAGGATATTATTCCCTAAAAATTCATTGAGGATGACCTGGATGTACAATATTTGGATTATATAGATATCAGAGCAAGTTTTCTGTTTGTTGCCTTTTTTTCTGTTTCAAGCAAGTTAAGCCCACAGTACCTAAACTGTGGGAAGCATGGACAAGAGTAGAAAAGTATCCTTGGAGATGGATTGATCTCCATCTGAGCAGAATCTCAACCCATAAAATGTTAGATGGGAACTTAGCAATCAGTGAGTTCCATTCCTTCAGTTTTCTTTTCTTTTTTTTTTTTGAAATATTTTATTTATTTATTTATTTTGAATTTTACAATTTCTCCCCTAATCTTGCTTCCCTCCCCCCACTCCACACAGAAGGTAGTCTGTTAGTCTTTACATTGTTTCCATGTTATACATTGATCTAAGTTGAATGTGATGAGAGAGAAATACTTCCTTAAGGAAGTATGAAAATATAGCAGAATTACATAATAAGATACCATTTTTAAAAAAATTAAAGGTAATAGCCTTTGGTCTTTGTTCAAACTCCACAATTCTTTCTCAGGATACAGATGGCATTCTCTGTTGCAGATACCCCAAAATTGTGCCTGATTGCTGCCCTATTGGTTTGAGCAAGTCCATTTATGTTGATTATCACTCCCATGTTGCTGTTATGGTATACAATGTTCTTCTAGTTCTGCTCACCTCTTTCAGCATCAGTTCATGTGAATCCTTCCAGGCTTTCCTGAATTCCTATCCCTTCTGGTTTTTAGTAGAACAATAGTGTTCTATCAAATACATAAACCACAATTTACTAAAGCCATTCCCCAATGAACGTCCCCTCAGTTTCCAGTTCTTTGCCATCACAAACAGAGCTGCTATGAATATATTTTTGTACAGGTGATGTTTTTACCCTTTTTCATAATCTCTTCAGGGTATAGCCCCAGTAGTGGTATTGCTGGATCAAAGGGTATACACATTTTTGTTGCCTTTTGGGCATAATTCCAAACTGCTCTCCAGAAAGGTTGGATGAGTTCACAGCTCCACCAACAATATATTAGTGTCCCAGATTTCTCACACCCCTTCCAACATTGATCATTGTCCTTTCTGGTCATATTGGCCAGTCTAAGAGGTGTGAGGTGGTATCTCAGAGATGTTTTAATTTGCATTTCTATAATAATTAGTGATTTAGAGCAATTTTTCATATGGATCGTTATGATTTCCTCATCTGTAAATTACCTTTTCATATCTTTTGACCATTTGTCAATTGGGGAATGGCTTGTCTTTTTTTTTAATTTGACCCAGTTCTCTGCATATTTTAGAAATGGGTCCTTTGTCAGAAATACTAGTGGTAAAAATTGTTTCCCAATTTACTATATTTCTTTTGATCTTGGTTCCAGTGGTTTTGTCTGTGCAAAAGCTTTTTAATTTAATGTAATCAAAATTCTCTAGTTTATTTTTAATGGTGTTCTCCATCTCTTTCTTGGTCATAAACTGCTTCCCTTTCCATAGATCTGAAAGATAAACTATTCCTTGATCTCCTAGCTTGCTTATAATATTGTTTTTTTTATGACTAGATCCTGTATCCATTTTGATCTTATCTTGGTATAGGGTGTAAGGTGTGGGTCTAATCCAAGTTTCTGCCATACTAACTTTCAATTTTCCCAACAGTTTTTATCAAAGAGAGTCTTTATCCCAATAGCTGGACTCTGGGTTTATCAAACAGCACATTGCTATAATCAATTCCTGCTATTGCACCTTGTCTACTCCACTGATCCACCACTCCATTTCTAAGCCAGTACCAGACAGTTTTGATAACTGATTCTTTATAATGTAATTTTAGATCTGGTAGGGTTAAGCCACCTTCCTTTGCACTTTTTTTTCCATTAAATCCCTGGAAATTCTTGACTTTTTTTCATTCCTTCAGTTTTCCAGCAGGAAAACTAATATTCAAAGTGGTTAAAGTGACTTATCCATTATCACTCAGGGGTAGAATTTGGAGGAGAATCTAATTCTGATTCTAGTGTTCTTTTCATTATATCATGGATTGATTCAATCGTTTCCAGGCAAGTTTAATACTTCATAACCCTATTTAGAGTTTTTTGGGCAAGGATATTGTAGTGGTTTGCCATTTCCTTCTCCATCTCATTTTACAGATGAGGAAACTGAGGCAGAGTTAAATGACTTGCTCAGGGACACACAGCTAGTAAGTGTTTGAGGTCAGATTTGATCTCAGGTAGATGAGTTTTCCCTGATTCCAGATCCAGCTCTCTATCTACTGTACCACCTACTGACCATTATTTCCTTTAGTTTACTCAAAAGCATAGCAAAATGAACCTCACTAGATAAAGAAACAAAGGAACAAGCATTTTTAAAGCACCTACTATGTTAATCACTTTATAAATATCATCTCATTTGATCCTCACAATAAACCTGATAGATAAATGCTATCATTGGGGCGGCTAGGTGGCCTAGTGGATAAAGCACCAGCCTTGGAGTTAGGAGTACCTAGGTTCAAATCCGGCCTCAGACACTTAATAATTACCTAGCTGTGTGGCCTTGGGCAAGCCACTTAACCCCATTTGCCTTGCAAAAAAAAAAAACCTAAAATAAAATAAATGCTGTCATTAGCCTCATTTTACTGTTGAGGAAACTAAGGCAAACAGGGTTAAGCAACTTGCCCAGGGTCACAGAGCTAATAAAGGTCTGAGGTTGAATTTCAATTCAGGTCTTTCTGACTCCATGATTCTATTCATTATACTACCAAGATAAGGAGCCTGAAGAGCCAAGTTATAAATTCTGTGAGGTTAAGGGACCTTGTCTTATTTATATCTGCAACTCCCCCATTGCCTAGCACAATGAATAATAACTACTTAATAAATGTACATCCAGATGACTTGAGAAAAGGGAACTGACTTGGAACAAGATCATTTCAGTGCAATTTGACATTTATTAAGTAAGTATCTACTATATGAAAGAGAAGGGAATACAACATGTATATCAGTAAATAAACCCAAGGTGATTTCTTGAATAGGAAGAGAACAACAACAATTAGGTAGATAAGCAAAGGATTCCCAAAGAAAGTGGCAGCTGCAATGGCCCCTGAAGGAAGCAAGGTATTCTAAGAATTCTTCCTAGAAGTTTGGTTGTTAAAAGAGAAAAGACAGAATCCCACTTGAGAGGAGAAAGGCAGTTTAAATGAAAGGGTTATTGTGGTTACTATTATAATTGTTTGTTTTTTAGTTTTTGCAAGGCAAGGCCACACAGCTAGGTAATTATTAAGTGTCTGAGGCTGGATTTGAACTCAGGGACTCCTGACTCCTGGGCTGGTGCTCTATCCACTGTTCCACCTTGCAGCCCATACTGTTATAATTGTTGTGGTAACTGTGGTTGTAGCTGTACTTTTTAGAGATGGGGGAGGTCAGACTTTTTTTTGGTAGCGAATAGGAAAGTAGCCAATGGATAAGTAGGGGTCTGAAGGTCAAAGAAAGAGGGAATGATCAAAGGGTCAAATTCCCACAGCAGAAGAGAGGGAAGAGGATCAAAGTAGGAGGACTGGTCTCAGCAAGGAGGACTATCTTTCCATTAGAGATAAGTGTTTAAAAAAAGTGATTTACATGAAAATAAGTTTTGCATGACTACATGTATACATGTCAATTGCTTACCTTTTCAATGGGGTGGGAAGAAGTTAGGGAGGGAGAGAAATTGAAACCCAAAATGTGAAAAAATAATGTTAAAGTTGTTTTTAGAATTAGGAAAAAATATTAAATTAAAAAAAAAAAGAATGAGGCAGGAAACAGAAGAGATCACAGGGCTAGTAGCCACAACACCTTTTTACTTCTATAGTAAAATATAATCTTTGTTAAATATTCAAAGCCAAAGAAAACCCTCATTTTTAACCTATCTTTCGACCTTCACTATTGTATTTTTTGCCTTCATACACTCCATACGTAATCTACTCAAACCAGCTCACCTTGCTGTTCTTTTCACAATACCAACTCTCACTAGGTAGCAAAGTGGATTGAGCAGGCCTTGGAATCAGGAGGACAGGAGTTTGAATCCAGTCTCAAACACTTTGCTAGCTGTATGACCCTGGGAAAGTCACTTAATCCTGATTGCCTCCCATCCAGGGCCATCTCCAGTTGTCCTGATTCATATCTGGCCACTGGACCCAGATGCCTCTAGAAGAGGAAGTGAGGTTGATGGCTTGCAGCACAACATCCCCCTCACTCAAATCCAATTCACTTGCTTGTCATGGTATCACCTCCCTGATTGTCTTCTTTGGAAATGAAGTACAAATGTTATCATAACTAACTCTCCTTGTATAGGCAGTTCCCCACAGCTGAAAGTCACTCCCTCTTTACTTTCACCTCTTAGAACTTCTAGTTTCCTTCAAAACTAAATTTAAATGCCATCTGAAGACTTTCCTAATTTCCCAGCTTTTGATGCCTCTCCTCTCCCCTACCAACTATCTGGCATTTATTGTTTGTAAACATAAAATATCAGATATGTATATTTTCTCCCCAAATAGAATATAAACTCCTTGAGGGCAGAAGATTACTTCATTTTTCTTTGTTTCCCCCAAATTTAGCATAGTGCATCATAACAGAGTGCTTAATATTTGATTTACTGATAAACATTTAATAGTCAAATGAATAGAGAATTGACTCTTCTGTCTCTACAATGCTTATCTCTGCCCTCTCCTCTTATCCCAAGGTTTTCTCCTATGTGCAGACCCTCATTAATACCTACCTAGATGACAGTAATAGCCTAGCATGGTTTCCTGACTTTCTCCTCTGTTCAATTATCCTTCATATGCTACAAGACAAATGTTCCATATGCAAATATCTAATCATGTCTTTCTGCTCAAAAAAATCCTCATATGTTCTAACTGAAAGTCTAAGGCTATTCCAACTCAGAAGACTTATTGGTTTCTGTGAGAGTTAGTAAGATATAACTTTTCCAAAGGGATGGTATATTCCAAAGAATTCAGTGCCAACGGATTTAACAATGGCAATGAGTAAGAGCTACCAGTTCCAGGCCATCTGAAAACTTATTCCTGACTGTTGGTTTGTGATTTATATTTCATTAGCCAACTCTCCCCAAATATGTACATAGATAATTAGTTCTAAATATTTAAAGGGAACTTTCCTAACCATTTCTCTATACAGAGGCAACAAACACACCAATGAAAGAGCAAGTTGGTACAAAAGGAACATGCAGCCAAACACATCAACAACTTCAACAAGATTTATGTCCCGGAACACGTGGGCACTGCATGATTTATAGCATTCCATAGCAACCCTAGGAGAGAAAGAAAATTCTCATCTTCCCCCACTAAAAATATATAATAATCATCTTTGTTTCATATTTAAATAATAGCCACCAGACATAAAATGCTCCCTGTTCCCTTAGAGAGAAATAACTCAAATTGTACACCCAGACTTAAACAGTTAACTAAGTGATGCAAAAGAAACTCTCAAGGGAGAAAATTAATACTTTTTTCTTTTAAAGATTTTTATTGATACCTTTTGCTTTTATATCACCTTTATTTCTAAAGCTATACCACCTCTCTCCCCATACAACAAATAAAAAAAGAGGTAAGAGGCAGTTTTAGAAAAACAAACCCAATCAACCAATTTTGACGGCATATGCTATTTTCCACATTCATAATCCCACATTTCTGCAAAGAAGAGAGGCTACATTGAGGAAATACTTCAAAATTCCAAGAACAGTTGGAAGAAACAGACATGAGAAGAATGAACATGGAGAAATGATCTCATCACTCTTAAGTATTCAGGACTTTGGTGCTTCTTTCTTCTTCCTAATGTACACAGGTCCATTCCTCTGTTTTTCTTTAGTGCATTCAAAAAGCAACTAATTGTTGCAGTGGACAGAGCACTAGATTTGGAGTCAAGGCAATTTTGAATTCAAATTCAGTCTCAGATATTTGCTAGCTGTAATCATGGGTAAATCACTTAATATCTGCTTTATTTTCCTTTATGGCAAAGTGGAGATGATAATAATAGTACCTATTCAGGTTATCATGAGGATCAAATGAGATAATATTTGTAAATGCATTGCAAACCTTCAAGCTCCATGTAAATGCCAGCTATCATCATCATCATTATTATTACTCATGGGAGGTTCTACTAGGCCTAGGGCAAGTGTTGATTGAATCATACTCAGATTTGAAAGAGAAATTGAATGTCATCATGTTCAACCAGTATATCAACAAGAATATGCAAGATCAATAACAAGTGTTTACTATCAAAAATCATCAAAAAAGGAGGAAAAAAGAAGGAAATTTTGGTGAGGATGAGGAATAAGAATTGGAAGGATGAGGATGTTGGAGATGAAAGTGATGGAGAATAGGTGGGGATTATGGCTGCTCCCCAGAGTTTCTGTCACTACGCTGGGAGGTAAGAACTGGGGCAGAGCCACTGCTGTTGGACCAAAGTGGGTGGATATTCCAATCAGGTCAAGGAGCCGAGTTGGGAGGTTTCCTATTCCCTTCCTCCAAACTATTGCCCTGGATTCTACCGTGTCAGGTGGAGACTACAACCTAATTTGCCCTGAGTCACTGCAACAACACTACAGTCCTTCATTACTACCAAGGGGCCTTAATTAATACCAAGGCTCCTACCCCAGCAACTATTGCACCCTTCACTATTAATTGTCCTCAGGGGGAGGAGGAGGGAAGGAAGGTTTCAACTCCAACCTATGATTTTTATATCGCTGCATCAGTTTTCCCATCTGTAAAATGGAGACAATATTGCTTTCAGGCATTTTCCCTATCAAATTGTTATGAGGATCAAATGAGATAGCACATGTAAAACACTTAGCAAACCCTGAACTATTTCAACATCGGCTATTATTATTGTAGAGCCACAGGGAGTTTAAAAAAAATAAAATTTTTAGAACTTACATTGTTAGAGCTCAAAGGGTCTTTAGTAGCCCAATTCAATTCATTTCACAGATAATAAGCCATAGGCAGGAATGATACAGAAGAGAGAGCAATGAGCACTAGACTTAACATCAGACATCTATTTGAATCAGATACATATTACCTCCTTGAACCTGAGTGAGCCACTTATGGTCTCTGGGTCTCAGTTTCTTCATTTGTAAAATGAGATGGTTATATTTGAGGATCTCTCAAGTCCTTTCCCTTTCCACTCTAAATCTATGATCCTATGATTACAGCAATTTAACTGTGTTGACTAGTATGGGCAAATCAACACAACACTGGAAAGAACAATGGACTAAGAAGGCTGAGAACATGAGGACCTCTGCCCCTTAAAACCCTGTGTGATCTAGGGAAAGTCACTTCCCTTCTGCAGGACTCAAATTTCCTCATATGTAAAATAAAATGTTCAGACTAGATAGCCTCAAAAATCCCCTCCAGTTGTGAATCTTTGAGTGCTCTGTGCCTTATTCTCTTCATCTATGAAATGAGGATAATAGTATTCGCACCATCTGCTTGGAAAAGGTCCCATTTAAAATGTATATAACCAAAATGTACCACAGAAATGTAAACTTGACTTTGATCCTCAGTGATATTGGGTCACTGTCCAGTAAAGGATCTCAGCAGAACGTTGGAAGTTTTTATTCCTTGTCCTTTCTATCACCTACAGTGTTCCTTAACAGCCTCAATTTAAAACTTCTTTGTTAGCCTAGTAAAAGTTGATGGAGCCACTATACAACACTGAACTGATAAATGGAATTATAAAAACTCAATTCCACAAATCTCACCCTCATTCCCCACTTGGAACATAGAACTGCTCCCCAACTAGAGGCCCAAACACAGTCTC
Organism: Macrotis lagotis; assembly: GCF_037893015.1. Classification (NCBI taxonomy): domain Eukaryota; kingdom Metazoa; phylum Chordata; class Mammalia; order Peramelemorphia; family Peramelidae; genus Macrotis; species Macrotis lagotis. The sequence continues at coordinate 331,306,562 of NC_133658.1, forward strand.
ACCAGACAAGGGTGGCTCACCTAAGCATGGGAACCCTGCCAGTCCTAACTTGGATCTCTAGCTCACAATCCCCAGGCTCCACTCAAACGAGCAATTCTGTACTTTCCACTGAGCTCACGATACCTAAGGTACCTTCCAACAAGCTTGAATAGCTAGCTGTCCACTAGCCAAGCACCAGCTAAGCAGGAAGTCAGATATCAGCAATCACAATGCAAGGGCCAAGTCTATACCTTAAAGGGTCTCTCTCAGAAGGTCTAGAAAGAAAAGGTCTGACGCACATCTAAAAGCACAAAGTAAAGCAGTGACTTCTGCTATCCTGGTATGGACTCTGGAAGAAATGATATCAATCATAGGGTTTATTCTGAAAGGAATTTTGGAGATTAACTAGTTAAATCTTCTTTTATCCAAAGAAAACTGAGTTCCAGAGAAGGGAAGTGACTTCCTCAAATTCATAATGGCAGTCAATAGCAAACAGAACTGAAAGAGGTTTACTTACCCTACATCCAGGTTCTTTCCACTAGACCAAAATGCTAATTATTGTCTCTCATCTCACAGATGTCTAAGTTCTCTTTCTGTGTATATTGTTTCCCCTAATACAATAAGGGAAGGAGCTAGTCAGTTTTTATCTTTTGATCCCCAGTGCCTAGCACATAATAGGTATTTTATAAATGATTCTTTATTGTTGAAAGCATGTTGGCAGAGAGACATCACAAAACTCAGGCTCAAATCTTTCTAGAGCACACGAATTCAGAGCATTATAGATAGCAGTTCCCCCCAAACCCCCCCTTTTTTTTTTAACAAAGTATCTCCCCTACCATAAAGAGCACTGGAATTGGAATCAGAAAATTTGTAATCCATATCAATCTTTCTATTAAATACATGTGTGACCTTGAGTTTCCCTTTTTTAAAATTAAATTTTATATATTATTTTAAAATTCATATTTTCTCCCTTCTACTCCCTATAATTGAGAAAGCAAAGAAAAAAAATCCATTACAAATGTATAAATTCCAATACTGTCCCAATCAAAAAAAAAAAGGAAGAAAAAGTATCAATATGTACTCTTCATCTATCTCTCTATCAAAAGGTGAGCAGCACTTTTCATCTTGAGTTATGATAGGTCATTGTGTTGATCAGATTTCCTATGTTTGCAGCTTCTTTTCTCTGAGGTTCAATTTTCCCCTCTATATAACAAAGAGATTTGCCTAGTTGATCTCTATGGTCCCTCCCAGCTCTACTATTCTATGTTTTGCTCAGTTATAATACCCATAAAGACCACTAGGTCCACATCCTAGAATTAATAATTAATAATATCTGCTGACTTGAATAAATTGTCCTTGCCCTAAAGGTGCTTACATAAGCCTGTAAGGGAAGCAACATATACACAGGTAAGAATTTTAAAACCATAATAAAGTAACTTGGAGAGGTGAGAAGACATTAACAATGGTGAAGGAGGTAAGAAATATCATGGGCAGTTCAGAGGAGCATAAACTCGAGAAAGGAGAGAATGGAGGCAGAGAGATAGCTCAGGAGGCTATTGCAGGAGTCCAGGCAAGAAGTGATAAGGTCCTGAACTAGAATAAAGAATAGGATAAAGGGAGAGAGATATAAGAGAGGTTGTAGAGATAAAATCAACAAAATGTAGCAACTGATAGACAGAGACTGAGGAAGGGGAAAGTGCTGAAGGGTAATGAAAATTAGGAGATGTCAAATCAAAGAAGCTTCAAACAAATACTCCCAAAGTTCTGGGTCTTATCAGGTGTCATCTCACTTCAGTGGTGAGTCAGTGACCTCATCTCCATGACTAACCTAATGTTATCAAGGCCCTTTATTAGTCAGGGAGCAGAGCTCCTTCCAGCCTCAGTTTTCCCAATTCATTCCACCCAACTCATGCCCCACCCCTCCTTTAAATCTAGACTTATGCTGGTATCAGAGCTGCGGGGGAGCTCCTCCCAGGAGGTTGATCTCTAGATTACTGACCAGAGACCTCTACAAGCTTGGTCCTCTCAGTTCCAGCTTCAATCACTCAGCTTCCAGCAACTGTCCCCATCAGGGTTTACCTAGGTGGTAACAAATGACTTAGCTCAACAATACAAGAGAAAATTACCTAGACTCACAAATAAGCTCCAGTCTGGTATCTGCTTCTTATGCATAAATATTCTTTTTTTTTAGGTGTTTGCAAAGCAAATGGGGTTAAAGTGGCTTGCCCAAGGCCACATAGCTAGGTAATTATTAAGTGTCTGAGGCCAGATTTGAACCCAGGTACTCCTGACTCCAGGGCCCATGCTCTATCCACTGCGCCACCTAGCCACCCCTACATAAATATTCTTAAGCAAGTCTCTTTCTCCAGGCCTCAGCTTCCTCAACAATGAATGGGTTGGAGTAAATAATTATTAAGGCTCCAATTAAGCTCTAGCATCCCATGTTCCATGTTTAAGGGTCTTTCTGTAGCCACTGGCTACTTGAGTTCGGTTCTGCCTATGAGAAATCATTGTTCAGACTCAGGAAAGCAAGGGTGGAAAGAAATTAAAAATTTATAAAAAGAAGTTAACAACAATTATGGAGTGGCTAGGTGGCACAGTGGATAGAGCACCGGCCCTGGAGTCAGGAGTACCTGGGTTCAAATCTGGTCTCAGACACTTAATAATTACCTAGCTGCGTGGCCATGGGCAAGCCACTTAACCCCATTGCCTTGCAAAAAGCCTTTAAAAAAAAAGAAGTTACAACACATAATAAAAGTTAAGAGAAGACCATGTGAGCTGTTGCAAGTCAGCTGGCAGGCTCAGCTGAAGTTTAGAAAGGAAGAGAGAGAGAGAGAGAGAGAGATAACCAGGTCAGTCACATGGTGAAGCCCATGGAGCTCTACGTGGTTTTAATGAAGAGCCAGAGGAAGGCCCCTTCTTCTGGATGGGAAGCAAAAGAAGCAAGCTAGCTAAAAGGGGTGGCTTTTCCTGTTAAATACTCCTCCATTGTAGGCTGGGCAGAGGTGGTGCCTGGGGTATGGTCTTTCACCTCAGAGTCAATGTCTTCCAATGACAATCAACAAGCTGGTCCTTCCTGTCTCAAGTTACTTGATGTCCAATTTTAACACATCATTTCTTGTCTGCCAGTGTCCAGGCCAAAGTTAAGTCAAGGTAGAAATGGAGGCTAAGATATACCAGGGTCAAGGGGAGATAGGATACAATCAATAGTGTCCAAGGGAGGCAGAATCTCAAGAGTAAAGACCTCCACACATTAGAAAGATTTTATTTCTGCTAAATTCACAATTCTCTATATCATTTCCCTGCATCATTTCTAACTTTAGTTTGTTTCATTTTTAGTAAATCAATAAAGATGGTGTTGACATTTTTTACCTTTATCTAGTAACTTGTTTTCTCAGTGACAGGGAGTGGGGTGGGAAGAAGGGAGAAAATTTGGAACTCAAGGTTTTGGAAATAAATGTTGAAACTTGTTTTTCCATGTAACTAGGGGGAAAAATAAAATAAGTAAACATTAAAAAAAAATTAAAATTAAAAAAATAAAGATGGTGTTGAGAAATTCCCAAGGACTTAGATCTAATTTTATTTACAGTTACATTTCCTTGGGATTTTTTTTTTAGGTTTTTGTAAGGCAAATGGGGTTAAGTGGCTTGCCCAAGGCCACGCAGCTAGGTAATTATTAAGTGTCTGAGACCAGATTTGAACCCAGGTACTCCTGACTCCAAGGCCGGTGCTCTATCCACTGCGCCACCTAGCCGCCCTGGGATTTCTTTAAGGTAGAAATTCTGCTTGTGTATATGGTATGCCTGTCTGTCTCTATCTTTGTGTGTCTTTCTCTGTCTCCATCTCTCTGTCTTTCTGTCTCTCTCTAGCTCCCCCCCCACACACACACATATTATCCTGGGTATATCAAACAGTTCAACAAAGTTTTATTTAATTCAATAAATGTATAATGTATGCTTAACCCTGTGTTAAATAATCATGGTGATGATGATGATGATGATGATGATGATGATGATGATGATGAAGATAGAGACGAGAAAGAAAACATAGTATGGTCCACTCCATTGCCTACACAAAGGCTAGCCTGAAGAGTCTTCAATTGTGCTGCTGGCCAATCAAAGTTCTCTTCTTCAAGAAGCCAAAGACAACCACAGCTTCCTCTAACATTTTCCCAGCAGGGAAAACAACAAAAGCTCCAAAGAATTTCAAAGAAAAGATGATTCCCTCCAGAGAGAACTATTGTTCCAGTAGGTCTTTTCCTTCCTCCTCAACTCCACACCCTTCCACATAATAGGCAGTTATATAATGGAAAAAGCAATGGATTTAGTGTCCAATCACCTGAGTTTGATTACACACTTGGTTTTAATGAAGTGATCTCGGTGAATGATTCACATTTTGGGGCCTCAGTTTTTAGAAGGTTAGACTAAATTACTCCTGAAGTCATTTTTATGCTAAAATTCCTACAATTTTGAGACTATTTCAATCAAACTAGATATGAAAAGAAGAGGGTGACTGTTGTTAATTAACCTCTTTTGTATCATAGACCCCTTTGGTAATCTAGTAAAGCTTATGGACCCCTTCTCAGAATAAGATTTTTAAATACATAAAACAAACTACTCAAGATTACAAAATAAACTAATTATACTAACATATAATTTTCCAAAAAATCGTTGAAATTGAAATTCCTAAACACTGGTAAAACTAACCCATGTTCAAATGAAGAGAAGAGATATTGTGGAGGTAAGCTATTATAGGATAGGATTTGGCAATTGACACTGTGGGAATCAAAGGAAGGGAAGAGTCAAAGTTAATGAAGATGTTAAATCCAGGTGATTGGGAGGATTGTGATGCCTTGAACAGAAACAGAAAAGTTGAGGAAGTTGGCTATGAGCAGGTTTTACTTTTGAATAAATGGATGCTATCAGGGACTCAATTTAATGAAAATTATCCCCAAAGACTACACAATCACACTTACAAATTCTATCAGTCTTTGTAAAATAGTGATAATCACACTGTAGTCACCTTCTACACAGTGTTATTGTGGGGAAAGAACTCTGTAAACTTCAACAGAACCATTAAATTCTTGCCAGGTAGTAAGGTCTAGTTCAAAGACTCCTGAATTTGAGGTCAGATGAACTAGTTTCAAGTTTCAGGCTATTATTTACTATCTCTAGGACCTTAATTAAGCAAGTCACATTCCCTCACCAGATCCAATTTTCTACTCCATAAAATGTGAAGGTGTACTAGGTGATTACCTATTTTAACTTTATTCCCCTCTAGCATTATATCTTTAGTGGAGGAGTGGACAGAGTTGATTTGAAGTTACCAAAAGCTGAGTGCAGATCCTTTCCTTGGATACTTCCTTAGCTGTCTGATTCTGGACAAGTCACTTAATATCTGTCAGGTCCAATTTCCTCATGTATAAAATGGAAGTATTAACTGTACCTATCTCACAGGGAATATTGTGAGGATCAAATGAGATTTTACATACACACACACACATACACACACACACATATACACATATACAAGTATACATTTGGTTTGTGTGTATATATATTAATTTGTAAATATCAAAGCATTAAATAAATTAGTCATTATTATCATTATTATTCTGATATTATGATATGGACCAAATTTCCCCACACCAAAGCAGAGGATCCTAGATCTAAAACTGGAATTTACTTCAAAAGTCATCTTATCCAATTCTTTCATTCTACTGTACTATAAGCAAAAAACAAAACAAAAACAAAAACCCCACCAACAACTAGGAAAGCCAAGAGACCCCTAAAGCAAGGGCATTTAACCTAGGTCACTCTATAAAAGAAAAGATTGGAGGCTTCCCAGCTTCCATCTGGCAAGAGAGACATGTGCATGCATCTGAAAGGAAAAGCTCAAGGCAACTGAAGTGGAAGACAAAGCTGGCAAGAATTGGCATCTTCCCCATTGATTCCTATCAGAAATAAATGCATGACACAATAAATGTAGGCAGTTTGCCTATGGCTTCCTCAAACTGTCATTTAGAAGAAAAAGCAATCAACAGATTATGCACTGAATAGGTGACAGACAATATATCAGGCATTGGGATTTCAAAGACAAAAATGAAATAATGACATGAGATTTAGTATCAGAAGACCTGGATTCAAATCCTAGCTCTCCCCTACTAATTATTTGACCTTTGGCAAGTTACAATCTTCTTGGGCCTCAGTTTGCTCATCTGTAAAATATAAAGGTTGTGAATGAATTATAATGAAGATCCCTAAATTATGATTCTCTGTGTAGCATAAGTATGTTCTCCTGCTATAACCAGTTAGACATGTCTCCCCCATCTGTTCCTTTCTCTCTCCCATTATCAATAATTCTGGTTCAGGTTCTCAATATCTCTAGTTAGAAATTCTGCAATAGTCTCTTACTTTATCTACTTTTCACTAGGTCCTCTTTCAATCTTCCAGGTACAACAGAGGAGCCAGGTAAGGATTTAGAGAGGCTAACAAGAAGGAGAGAAAAATATTATACTGACTAATCCAGCAGGAAATATAGGGTGAATTGGAGAGAAAATAGACCAGCTGTTTCAAACAAATGAAAATAATAAGTTTACCTTTTTAAAAGAACTTTGAAGTTTATAGTTTTCCCCCTACAACATAACTGTGAAATAGGCAGTGCAAATACTATTATGTGGCTAAAGTGACAAGCCCTTAAATTTCCAATCTAGTCTTCTTTTCCAGTTCACCAGTCTTCTTTCCTGAATTAAAGATGACTCCAAGTCCATGCAAGAGGACTCAGGAGGAATGACCAGTTGTTGATAGGAAATGGAAAATTGGAAAGGGGATCTGGATTAGTATAGGGATGGGGATGGAGGGTGATAAGTATCTGAGCCCTCACACAAGTTATAAGTTTCCCTTTCATGCTGTGGTAGAGCAATAAAGAACACCCAGCTGGGACCCCTGATTAGATTCCAGTTCTTGCTAACTTTGGACAAATCCCATCCTCTTTAGGCAGCTTCACTTTATCTATTAAAAGAATAGGTTGGCTAAATGATCTCTAAGGCCCTCTCACCCCTAATGTTCTATAAGGGTGACTGATGATGAAAATAATAATTATATGATTATATAATTATTATATTCAATAATTATAATAAATCTCATTTATACAATATTAAAAAGAATTGTCTTTACAACCTTGGAAGTTGGGTGTACCAGTGGCATCCTCTCTATTTTCTTTTTTTTTTTTTTTGCTTCAGGCAATGGGGTTAAGTGACTTGACCAAGATCACAGCTAGGTAATCATTAAGTGTCTGAGTCTGGATTTGAACTCAGGTCCTCCTGACTCCAGGGCCAGTGCTCTATCCACTGCACCACCTAGCTGCCCCCCCCCAATTCTCTCTATTTTAAACAAAAAAGTCACAGGGTTAAGAAAAGTGATGGAGCTGAAACACAAAACTGAGTCTTCTGATTTCAAGTACAGTCACTTTTCATGATATTGGTCTTACTGTGTTATCAGTGTCTAGTTTCACCTCTTCCTTCTGTAAAGTCTTTTCTGCCTAATCTCCCCCTTTCCCATGAATGATTCCATCACTTCTACTTCCTGTTCTCTTCCCTCAGTATTTAGCTATTCAGTGAACACCATGTGATGACATTCTGTTTTCTGTGTTCTATCTGTTTCAAGTGTGGGTATATTTCTCCTTCATTTGGTGTATAAATTGTCTGAAGGGAGAGAACTGAGTTTGTCTACTCTCTCCATGTACCTTCCCTACTCCACCTGAAGCTTAGATCAACTAATTCAATTTTGCTATTAACCAGCAATATCCTTCAATCCTTCTTGGAGCTAAAGTCAACCTGATAATAATCCTCTTATTTTCCTCAAAAGAAAAAAGCTACAAAAGTACCAAGAATTTCAGAGGACATGATACCCTCAAGTTGTGAACCACTGTTCACAAGAGCTTGTCCCTTCCCTTCTACATTAGACAGTAGTGTGTACTGAAGAAGACTGGATTTGGAGGCAGAAAATTTGGATCTGAATTGAAACTCTGGCACATAATATTCTATGTGAACTCAAGTAAGTTACTTGCTTGACCCCACTGAATTTCAATTTTCTCATTGGCAAAAATGACAGAATTAGATTAGCTAGTCTCTCTGTGAAGAAGCTAAGTGGTATAATGGATAACAGGAAGATTCATCTTCCTGATTAGGCAAGTCATGTAATAACATTTGCCTCAGTCTCCTCATCTGTAAAATGAGCTAGAGAAGGAAATGGCCAACTACTGCAATATCTTTGCCAAGAAAACCCTAAATGGTGTTACAAGAGCTAATAATATAGACATCTCCAAGTAACTTTATTGTAAAAGAATATATCATAAGTGTATAAAGAGAATTGAAAAGTACCTTAAGTGGTTCAAATGGGCTAAGATATCTGATAAGAGAGAATAGACCAAGCAACAATAATAGGAATCGTATTAATGATGATGATAGCATTTATAGAGCACTTTAAGGTTGGCAAAATATATTTATTGTCTCATCAGTTGTTTTTCATAACAACCTGTAAGATCAGTTGCTATTATTATTCCCATCTTACAGATGAAGAAACTGCCTTGCCTAGGATCATACAGCTTGTAAATGTTTGAGCTGATTTGAACTCATGTCTTGTGATTCCACCATTCCAATACAGTGGGCTAAAGATTTTTGTGGGAAAGGTAACATCTGAGCCAGGTAGGGAAGGATGACTAAAATGTCAACAAGCTGATACTGAGAGGAGGAGAGGGCATTCCAGGTGAGGAGAATGATATGAAGTAGAAGAATGTGAGCTATCCCTGGGAAATGCAGTAATTCAGTTTTACTCTAGTGACTTGTGTGTAAAATACAAGAAGGGGTTTTGTGGGAGATAAGCTTGAAATTATAAGGTAGGATTGAGTTGTGGAAGTTCCAGAATGCCAGGTTGAGAATGAGATCTTGACATGGAGACAAAAAAGAACCATAAAAGGGCTTTGCTCAGGGGAATGACAAGCAGATATATGAATTAGGAAGATTAATCTTATTAGAGAAAAAGATGAGTTAGGAGAGAAGAGAATAGAGATGGGAAGGCCAGTCAGGAGGTAAAAGGTTAATGAATGCTTTTAACTTGTGAAAACCTAGAGCAGTTGTTTAACTTCTGTACAATGGGCTGGCCATGTTGTTAGAATGCCAGGCACACTCTTGCCAAAAAAGACTATTTTATGGAGAATTCACACAGGGCAAGTGCTCCCAGAGGGGATCAGAAGAAATGATACTAGGACACCCTTGAAGGTCTCTCTTAAGAACTTCGGAATTGATTGTGTGGCATGGAAGACAATGACACAGGACTGCCCAGCCTGATGAGCCCTCATCAGAGAGGGTGCTATGCACTATGAGCAAGGCAGAATTGAAACAGCTCAAAGAAATGTGAGATATTTAAGTTTAGAGTAAATACCCCAGGTGTTCACAGGGACTATTTGTACCCAACTTGTGGTAGAGCATTTTGAGCTTGTATTGATCTGATCAGCCACAGTCACACACTGTAACTCCTCTCTAACATAGTGATGTCATTTTGGTCTTCTTTGATAGCGCAGGACAAGAACTAAACAATCAGTCCTAGTTATCCAATCTGTAAAGCAGGAATGAGGGGTTATGCTATCAATGTGCCTTACAAGGTTGTAATATGTAATAATAATTGTTGTTGTTGTTTCTTATTGTTGTTGTCATAGGAGTTTCCATTTCCCTTTAGAGATTTGTAAAATGTTTTTCTCACAACAACTTGTTGAAGTAGATAGTCCAAGTCTCCATTGTCTCCCTTTCACATATAAGAAAATTGAGACTAAGAGAAGTCATGATACCCATGTCTCTGATACTTACTGACTGGGTGAGTTAGAATTCAGATCTCTTGACATTAATCCTATACCAGTCTGGTCTTGGAAGAACACAATAATTTAAGATGATCTTATATCTAATATTTCATTACCTATTATAAATAAATGGATGGTGCAGTGGTTAGAGTTTTGGGCCTAGAGACAGAAGATCTGAGTTCACATGTGATCTCAGAACTTTCCATCTATATGATCAAGACATTTAACCCTGTTTGCTTCGGTTTCTTCATCTATAAAAGTGACCTGGAGAAGTTAATGGTAAACCACTCTAGTACCTTTGCCAAGAAAATCCCAGTAGAGTTAGATATGACTGAAAAACTACTAAATAACAACATTGTAAATGTTCAAAACCACCCAGAAATTATAAACAAAAATGCTTATGATTTTGCATTGCCAAGAATTGAGTCAGGGAATAGACACTTTGTTAGAAACCTACACCTTTGTAAAAATGCACTTTTGCTAGTGGTGCCAACTCGATAAACCCACAGCATAACTCATGACATTCTTTTTGAAAAGATTTTGCTTGTTTGTTTCTTTTGGGGGGGGCAGAGAAGGTCTTTCAACAAGGCAGAAAAAGGTTGAAAAAATCATGTGATGTGATTCTCAGCCAACCCCCAACACTAAATCCAAGACTCTCCTGCTGCCAGCAAACCCAGCCCTGGCAAGGTTTACTGCTGTGGCCAACCGCACAGCTCAAAAGAGATGAGTTGTCTGATGTGATTGCTGAGGATCAGGAAGGAACTTCTTAGGCCAGATTCATGGCTCACCCAGCCAGGGATGATTTCAGAACCTAAGCAGGCTCTGTGAAACCCGATACTTGGTTTCTCTGGGAGGGAGTTGTGGGACTAAAGTTACAGCCCATCAGGTACAAGCAAAACCAAGTCAGATCCCTAGGGCTTAGAACAAAGCATCACCAGCCTCCCTTGGGCTCTGTTAAATCAATAGAATACTGACCTGTAGTTCTAGTCCCCTGTTGTGATGAAAAGCCAAAGGAAGGTAACCCAATGTGAGGAATCTCAGATACAAACAACAGCTCACATTTATAGAAAGTATTTTAAGGTTTCAGAAACACTTTTCCTGAAACAGCACCCAAGAGTCAAATATATAAAGTGGTATTTTTTTAAATTTAGTTAATATAATATTGTTAGCCACAACTTATCCATGAAGGAACTAAGACTCAGAATAATCAAGTGACTTGTCCAGGGTCACATAAACAGTAAATATCAAAGCCATAATACTACAAACAAGATCTCCTGACTCCAAGCCTAATACTCTTTGCCTTCTTCTAGTCTACAAACTGAATACATACAAGCCAAATAATTACAAGTCCACAGCACAGTCAGAGAATTCTACCTGCTCCCAGTCTGTCTCCAGATTGCACCTATCAGGAGTTTGTATTATATTTTGCTTCTTTCCTTGCCTCAGTTTCCTAATTTGTAAAATGAGGGAAAGTTAACCCAGATGAGCCTAAGTTCTATCCAATTCAGGCTTTCTAGGCTCTAGACTCCAATATTGACTATTCTAAGGTCCTTCTATTTCTAAAGACTTGTGTTCTATGAGCTGCTCCCAATTTGCTTCAAACCCACTCCAGAAATAAAGTGAGAAAAAAAAAGTGCTGAATTTGGAATCAGACTGGGTTGGTCCAGATTTAAAACCCAACTCCACCATTCATTCCTGTTCAACACTGGGCAAGTCATTTAAATACCTAACCAGTTCCCAACAACCAAAAGGTCCTCTCCTTGGTCCTCAAACCCAGCTATGTTTCAGGAAACCACTAATTTCTTTTTTCTTCTTTCCTTAAAAATTACCTGCCCCTCTCCCTTACTCTTACCACCTTTATCCACACAAAGATACATACCCTCCAACATCCTTAGTCCAACACACACCTGGTCTTTCCAGCTTCTATAACCTTCCTTTCCAAGTTGCCCTCCATACTCTTTATGTGTCTTATATATTTTTGTTTGCATGTTGTCTCTCCAATTAGAATGTTAGCTCCTAACACTGATCAATGAAATGGTCATTCAGGATTCCATTTCACACACCTCATGAGAGAGACTGGACTTAAAATCAGAAACAAACATGAATTTTTTTTTGGATATGGCCACCACATGGATATTTTGCCTAGATTATGCTTATTTGTTCCAAGGCTTTTTTCCCCTCTGTTTTTAACTGAGAGAGTGATGTTGCCAGGAGAGGGGAGATTAGCAATAGTGATGCCTTCAAAAAAGAGGCCAACTAAAGTATTTTTTTCAATGCAAAGAACAGAAACAATTTCAAAGGGAAACAGAGAAAAGCAGGACAACTTTGAAAAGAATAAGTGTAAATATTATATACACTTTAAAAAAGTCTTTGGCTTGGATTGAAATGCATATTGGTGGCTTCATATATGATCTCTTTTATGTTCTTTTAAATAGAGTATTTAATTTCATAACAAAAATAAAATTTATTTTAAAAAATGAACCCTACTACCCACCTTTTGATCAATAGATAATAGACTCAAGATGCAAAGTCAAATATATATTTTGGGATATGACCAAGATGAGACTTTAACTAGACATATTTGCTACTAGATTTTCTTTTTCTTTTTTTTCCAAAAGGTAGTAGGAGGCATGGAATGGTGCCAGGGGCAGGGTTCACTCCTCCCCAGAATAAAAACAGAACAGAAAGAATCACAGACAACCAGGATAGTTTAGAAAATTACATATTTAAAGTTGTATTTATTATGTATTTAAAAAGAAAAGCAAACTACAAATATCTTCGGATATTTGACACTTCATGTCCCTTTCTTTTACAACTCAAATGGAAATGCTCATTGGTGCCCCTTAAATTCTGAGCTTTAAAAGTTGAAAAAGACACATAAAGAAAAAGATTATGAACCTCTAGAGGACAGGACCTGGCACACAGGAAGTACTTAATGTTTGCTGATTGAATCTCTATGACAAAATGGAAATATGAATAAGAACTTTAAGGGATGGACACAGAAGGCGGAATGTCAGAGCACCAAGAAACAGAAAGAAACTCTCTTTGAAACCTTTCTTGGGGAAAGTGGTTTCTTGATTGCCAGTGTTTCCTGGAGCATTCATTTTGTATCTCTCCTTCCCTTGCTACCCCATCCCACACAAATCATTAATACTCTCCCTACCGAACCTAAGTTCTATGGGGACAGGTACTGCTCATTTTTCTTTTTCTTTTTTTTTAAGGTTTTTTGCAAGGCAAATGGGGTTAAGTGTCTTGCCCAAGGCCACACAGATAGGTAATTATTAAGTGTCTGAGGCCACATTTGAACTCAGGTACTCCTGACTCCAGGGCTGGTGCTCAATCCACCGAGCCACCTAGCCACCCCCCTACTACTCATTTTTCATTCAGGTTTATCCATCACCTAGCACTGTGACACATCTGTAGTAGGTACACAGTAAATGTTAGGTGAATTTAAAATATCAGAGCCAGAAAGTATCTTAAGGACAAAATCTACAACCTGCATCTCATAGATGATAAAATTGAGTTTCAGAGAAGGGAAATGATTTGTTATTAAGTCAAACTGACATTTAGTGGCAGAGTTGAGACTAGAACTTGGTGTCCTTATTCTATATACTACTTGCCTACTGCCTCTCATTGACATACAATAGGGAAGGTGTAGTAGGCCACTGAAAAGAGAAGGTAGGAGCAGATATTAATCATTTCTTCACCCAATATTCCTTGCCACACATTCAGCCCAGTCTAGACTGAAGTTAGATATTTTCCCACTGGGAACAGAAACACACACACACACACACACACACACACACACACACACACACACACACAGACAAATACACACAAATACACCGACAGGACCCCAGGAAAAAAAAAGATCAGATTTCTGCTGATTAAAAAGACTCAGGCACAAAGCTCCCTAGTTGACTAGTAGGAATCAGTATTTGATGACATGGATCATACTCCATAGAGTCCAACAACAGAAACCCTCAAAAAAACCCCATGATTGTCTGCCAATCCATCAACCACATTCTCAGGGGCAAGAGGGCAAGAGGCCCCTCCCCAGGGACCAATCCTCTCCCACAAGGAGCTCCGCTGGCTGCCAACCAGGACTTAAAGCAGCAACAGGCCTGCACATGTGCAGTCAGGCGATGACTCCTGAACACAGCAGACCCAAGCTGGGCCCACGCCCCAGGAGCCTTGCCTGTCTATGAGGGAGGCCCAGGGAGCCAAGCAGGTCCTCAGCACAATAATACTGTTATTAATAATAATAATAATAATAATAGCTCTAATTTCTATGAGAGCATTTTTACAAAGCACTTTTCTTATTAATATTCTGGTAGTACAGATATTATCAGAAAGATCCTGATGCATATGAAAGAACATTTTGGAGTGAGGAGAGTATTGGGTTCAAATCCCACTTTCAGGGCTTACTACTTGTGTGACCCTAGCTCCAAACCTCAGCCACCTCATCTATAAACTGGAGGCTAATGCTTGCAAGTCATTACAAGGAACACAAGTTGTAAATCTTGGCATGAGTTATAACTGTTATGCTCCCCATTTCAAAAATTAGGAAACAGAGGCTGACAGAAAAGAGATTAGCCTCAGCCACATAACTATCTGTGGCACTTAGAATTTTAACTCAGATCTGCTACCTCCAACTCCTATGCTACAAACTAACTCCCTAAAAGAGGTAACAATGTTGATCTTTGCTCTTCTGACCCTTCTGATCTGTACTTACTATTAGTATTCTATTCTGACTAGGCAGCAGATAGAACCTGGGATTTGGAGTTGGGAAGTCCTTGAATTAGGGTCTGATCCTAGACATTTACTGTGTGGTCAAGTCACTTGACCCCTGTCTGCCTCAGTTTCCTCCTCTGTAAAATGAAGGTAGAAACACCTCCCAAGCTTTTTTGTGTAAACCTCCCAGTTTATAGAGAAAGTGGCTGAGGTTTGGAGAAATTTCACAAATTCACAAAGAAGAGTAACAATGAGTAAAAATGAGATCATATTTGTTACATTATCTGGCACAAGCCAGATGCTTGATAAAGGCTTCTTAGAGTTAAGATCATCTAACCATAATCACCCTGAGCTATTTAGGGTTAAATGTGATCCCTCACAAAGGTAATTGTCTTTTAAGTGAGGCCTGATTTAGCACAGGCAAAGATTACCCCCAGGGGAATGACCTACTAAAGTGAAACTTGCAGGTCTACATATGGAAAATACTTCTAGGGGTCTTCAGCTGCCAACTAAGTCTCACAGCCTAAAGTCAGTACCCGGGCTCTAGTCAGTAAGCTTTATAACTCAAAGATCAGGAGATCCAGGATTCTAGAAGTCTGTGATTCTCAAGCAAAGAATCTCTAGCTCTGACACTAATTTCCTGTGTCACTAAATCTTTCTGGTCCTCAGTTGCCCCATCGGTAAAATGTGGAAATTGTTTTAGATGACTTCTCAGATCCCTTTCAACTCTGAAACTCTTCAATTAGGCAAGGAATGTCAGATTCCTTGTGAAAACCCTGGAGCACTTCATGTTTGAGGAAGGATAGTGGTAAAATACAAAGATTTAGATCCTACAAAGAAAACTTAAGATTAACATAGTCTTAAAACCCAGACTTGAATTAACATAAGCAGGACAGGGAGCTCAGTTGTACAGGTGGGGAAGGAAGACTCCTAAAAGTTGTGTCATGCCTGAATTGAACTTTCAGCATTTAAACATTTGATAAACTTCCATTTGAAGAGGTGAGGTGGCTAGATGGCATGGTGGATAGAGTGCCAGGGTCTAGGGTCAGGAAGACTCATGAATTTAAATCCTGTCTCAGACACTTAGTAGCTCTGTGACCCTGGGCAAGTCACATAACCCTGTTTGCCTCAGTTCCTCATCTGTGAAATGAGCTGGAGAAGGAAATGGCAAACCACTCCAGTGTCTCTGCCAAGAATTCTTTAAATGAGGACACAAAGAATCAGATATAACTGAAGAAAGACTGAACAAAAACAACAAAACTAAAGAAGTGGGAATACCCAAATCCATTTTTCAGCAAAGTGAAGCAGTAATTTTTCTAAAAATGAGTAACCTAGTCCTGCCACTAACATTCTTTATGACCATGGGTAAATTTGCTCCTTTCTCTAGGGCTCAATTTGTTTATCTGTTGGGGGGGGGATAGGAAGGAAAGTTAGTCTAGCTGATCTCTAAAAAGATTTTCTAATTCTAATTTCTATAGTCTAATATTCTGAATGCTAAGCCTTTATTGATTTGACATTTTTATAATATAGGAATCATTCTATAATCTAAACCAGGACCTATAACAGATCAGGACACAGGGATCCCTGACTCCAGAGGCATGGGCAGGCTTAGACCTAATCTCCTAGCCACAAGCATACTTCTTGTCTAGAGGAAAGGTAGATGTAAACAAGATTGACCTCACTGAGAAATCCAATAACCCAGTATTAAATTGATCACTATGGTAGAATTCCCACCATGTTTCAGAAGACAAAAATACTGTAACTTTTCTTAATTTCTTGTGTTTGAAAGTGAGAGTAGGAAAGGGGAGTCAGTATTAGCCTTAAGTCCCTTGTGCACAATAGTTCAGCAAATATCTACAGAAGAAAATGCAACATTCATGGTTAAACATTCAAGACCTCTCAATATTAGGTTTAGCCTACCTTTCCTATCTTCTTACAGTACTCCTGACATTCTTCCAGCTCTGTACAAGGGGAACATTATTCCCTCTCTATACAAGGGGAACATTTGCAAAAACATTAATGACAGTGTTAGTAACCCATTTGGATAGCTTTTCATAAGCTTTATGAAATGCCTTCCTTTACAATAACCATGTGGGGTAGGTATTGTTAGGGCAAGTATTGTTATTCTCATGTTATAGATGAGGAAACTAGGATTCATAGAGATTTAATAACAGGATCACACAGTGAATATGTCTCTGGATCAGTATTTCAAAACCAAGACTCTTCTAATCCCTATCCCCCCCCTTTCAAATAACCTTCTGCCTGCTCTGTCTAACCCCCTGTACTCCATATGAATGTACCCCATAATTTTCTAACTCATATTTGTGTGTGCTGTATGCCTTATCTCTCCTACAGGACTGCAACTTCTTTGAAGATAGACCCTGCGGCTTCTCTACCTTTACTTCCCTGACCATGAGTACAGGGCTTACCCACAGTAGGCATTTACTAGACCTGTGCCTGCAGAATTGAATTGTTGGATGGTCTCCAAGTCATCTCCATTTGGCTCCAGAGCCTGTGATGCAATGTTTGTTGTTGCATCCTAATGGTGCCCAGCCACAGAAGTTCTCATTACTTAGGAAGGGAGGGAGGCAGGCAGGCAGGCAGGCAGCCCAGAAGTGTACTGACTGCCAGTATGGGGTAACAAAGAGTTCACGAATAACCCACCTGCAGATAATCGAGAGCTGGCTGTACCCCAAACAGAAAAATGTCAGAAAATGCAGAAGTATTAAATCCTGTAGCTATGAGGCAAAAGGCTATGGCATTTTGAAAATCCATTTGCTCCAGTTGCCTGGATGCTGCCCCCTTATCTTCATAGACATGGGACTGGGTCCAACTGTCTTCCCCTCAAGGACAATTTGTTTGGCTCTTGACAGGAATAAAGATCAAGGCTCAAAGCCTGGTGGAGAGATTTCTGGTAGATTTCTTCCTGGAAAGTGGGGCTTACTGATCACATCCCTAACTTCTCAGGCACAAAAGAATCGGGTTCTTTGTAGTAGAACCCAAGTCCAGAATGAAAGGTTTCAGGTGGGAGAGGGAAAGGGGACAAGCAACAAGCTGAACCCACAAATTCATCTTGTTGAACTCTTCCATGCAGGAAGGTTCAGACCACAGGGCCCTAGGACATCATTTACAGAAAGTCCCTAGACATCTTTCTTCCCAGTTACTGCTGTCCATCAGAGCGCCAAACTTGCAGTGGGAAACTTGCCCTTTGGTCGCGATCCAGACTCCCCTCTCTCCAGGTACCGATACACAGAATGTAAGTTAACAAAGTTGAGCCAAGTAGACCATTCCCCAATTCCCCAGGTGGAACCGGCTTCGCGATCCAAGTCCACTCACAAGTGTCCCCCCACTTCCATCCCCTGAAGTGTGGTGAAAGATACTATAGTATTCTTTCTCTCTCTCTCTCTCTCTCTCTCTCTCTCTCTCTCTCTCTCTCTCTCTCTCTCTCTCTCTCCATTTCCTTACCTCTAAATGCCAAAACGACTGCGTCGTCCATCACTCTTGTGGGGTTCTGAGGGTCCCATATTAATACCCAGAGCTCAAGGCATCCGAGCTGGGTCAACTGGGGTGGGAGCGCGGCCTCTGAGTGTCCTGGGGGAGTGGATGACTGCGCGTGCGCTCTCCCCACGGCCCAGGGGTCCGGGCTGGGGGGGGGGGAGCTTCGTGGAGGAACGTTGGCTCGCTCCTGTCCCCACTGGACCCCGAGGATCCGAGGAGGGTCTGTGCGCGCGCCTTCTCCCCGTTTGCGGGGGCTTGCAGCCGGGCCGGTTCAGCAGACAAAGTTTTTCAGCAGGAGTGTCGGGGCCCCAGCCTGTCCTGGCCCTGGCCGGAGGGGTCTGCAGGACCCTTCCCTAGGCTACGCAGTCAGTATCCACTCCTCTGAGGTCCCTCAGATCCCGGGCCGCCACCGCCACCGCCGCCCCAGCTCCTCTGGGTCCCCGCGGCGGCAGCGCCGGTGGCTGTAGCCGGGCCCCCCGCGAGCCAATCAGAGCGTGGCGGCCAGGCGCTTATCCGCTCGCCCGAGCCTAAGCCGCACATGAATGACTGCAGAGGACTAAGGGGGGTGAGGCCCGGCCCCTCCAGGCCCTTGGCCCCCCTAGGCCCCGCCCCCTCCAGGCCCCGGGCCCCTCCAAGCCCCGCCCTATAAGGCTCCCCCCGCCCCTCCAGACCCAGCCCAGAGCGGGCAGGCCTAATGAACAATAAGAGAGGGAGGGCTCGCGGGAGGCTGGCTGGGGGTGGGGGAGAAGGGGGGAAGGCGGAGGGGGGCAGACGCTGCACCTGTTTCCAAACAAACGCACAATAGCCCGAGAGATGCTTCCCAGCCCCCGCCCCTCAGGGAGCCGAACTGACAGAAGGACTGACGAAGTTGCTCCTGCATCGGCCTGAGCGCCAACCTGGATGAGATCCGCACAGCGCAGCGTCCCTCCGGGCAAGCGCCCAGCCCTCGCAGTCGAGCAGTTACCCCCACCCCCACCTCTGCCTTGCCCTGGTGGTTAAGTTTGTTTAAGGATGAGCCAGGATTGCGGAGCGGGCAGGCGGGAAACTGGGAGTAGGGGAGATTTCCCAGGAATGTTTGGAGAATCTCAGGTTCAAGTTCTATCCACGCTCCCTAGTTCTCAGGTATTGGAGGCCGCAGAGGTGCTGAGCTCAGTTCGTTGCACTCCCAGAGGAGGCTGGTGGCCCCATCACCTGGACGCTGCCGTACGACTTCTGCTTCCAAGCCTCAGGAAAAAGACCGGGAGCACCGACCCAACTGAGGCCGTAGGCGATTCTGGGCGCCAGAGCTGGAGCAGAGCAGAGGAGTGGCCTAGGCCAGCCCCAGTTCAGTTCTAGGTAACCAAGCCCAACCCTGCCTAGGAGAGCTCGACCCTATCACCTTGCTTCTAGCAATTCCCAAAGAGCCCTCTGGCCTGGTCCCACTTGTACTACCCCACCTGGTTCGAGCCAGCCTAGAAGAAGACTGTTGTATCCCTATCATGTTCTGCCTAGCTCTTTCTTAGCTCGATTCAGACCAGCTCTGTAGAATGCCTCCAAACTAAACTTATTCAATATGAGAGCCTTCTTCCCCGCCCCACCCCCCAAAGTGATCAAATCCATCTTGTCTCAGAAGAACCTTTCAGGGTCCCACTGATACAGTCTGTCCAGTCCAGTTGTATCAGAGTCCTGGACAACTTTAGAAAAAAATAGATACTTCGATTAATCTTAGAACTTACAGGTGCTTTGCCACAAATCTTCATGGATGAAACCCAAAGTGTTTGGAGCACATACACACCCACCTCCTGAATTCTAACTATACAGCTGTGAAATTGGAGTCCCCACTAGTAAAGACAGCTGGGATGGGGCCCCAGGGTGGAGAGGGGGGGTGGCTCATGCTAAACCCCTCAGACTTAAGTGAGACTAGCCTTACCTCTCAGTGGAGCAGTGACCTAGTTTTCCTGAAAGCCTGTGAGACCCAGGGGAGCAGGGACCCTGTGGAATGAAATATAGCATCCACCCCACTACCCCACAATCTAAGGACAAAATGCACTAGTTAAAGTTACTATCCTATTTAAAACCTACGATATGAATAAAAGGTGAAGATCTTCCTAAATGAAGGCAGATACAAGACTGTAAGATGATCCCTCACATTCCTGCCTAATACAGGCTGCTGCTGTTGACCTCCAAGCCTGCCTCTAATTCCAGGACAGATACTAGGCATTAATTTCAAAGACAGCAACAGGGTCCAATAAAATACTATTTAAGTTTGCTCCCTTGCATGCTGGGTAAGTTTTACTCTTATTTATACAGTCTTACTGAAAAGGCAACAGATTTTTATGCTGTTTCTAGGCTTACCTAAATGAACGAAGGAGAAACTTCTAAGCATAACATAGTGGAATGGGACCTGGACTTAGAGATCAGCCTATGATCTACCATTAACTGCCTATGAGAACTTAGGTAAACCATTCAAGATCTCTGCCTCAGTTCCTGATCTGCAAAATAAGGGTTGGATCAGATGAAACCTGAGACTCCTTGAAGCTCTAATATTCTAGGTTCTAAAGTTCCTTCTAGATCTTGCATTCATCAATCCTGGAATGATTTCATGACATAGAATTAAGTACAAAGCTAAATATTTTTTGACATCTAGAGGATTCCTCTTCCTCTGAGTTCTTAAAGCCAAGACTAGATTGCAATATGTCAAGTATATTGTAGAGCAAAAACTTGTTTAATTAAGTACAGATTGAACTGAATATTCTCTGAGATGAGAGAAACAAAACAATAGAACATCTTTTTGCAGGTACAGTGAGATAGGTGGAAAGATGGAGATTTTGAACTTTGCATCACACAACCCTTGAGCTCTTTCTTTTTTTATCTTTTTTCTTTTTTTAGGTTTTTGTAAAAAAACAGGGTTAAGTGGCTTGCCCAAGGCCATACAGCTAGGTAATTATTAAGGTAATTATTAAGTGTCTGAGACTGGATTTGAACCCAGGTACTCCTGACTCCAGGGCCGGTGCTTTATCCACTATGCCACCTAGCCACCCCAACCTTTGAGCTCTTGTTCTAGCTTTGGAATGTCACTTTACCTTGGATAATATTTTCTTATCTGCAAAATGGGTCAAATCATATCTGTCTGACCTATTGCACAGGATCACATTAGATAGTTTATATAAAGGTGCTTTGTGGTTATAAAACATGAACCATGAATCCTAGGATGTCAGAGGATGAAACTATTACCCTTTAAGTAGCTGGTGGGAGAGTCACATTGTCTCTGTACCCCTTTGCCCTTTACAGAAGCAGCATTATGTGGTGGAAAGAACAATCAGAACACCTAGGCTATCTTCTTCAACTGTGAGACCTTGGCTGTCACTCTACACTCTGAGCCTCATTATCAATATCTAAAAAAATCAAAGGGTTAAAACAAATGATCTCTATATTCCCTTCCAGGCTTCATATTTTATGACCAAAGTCCTTTTTATCGCTAACATTATATGTACAATTTTCCCTGACATATCTTCTGGTCCTGACATTATATGTTCTAATAACTTCGGACTTGTTAGATAATCTGGGTTCAAGGTCTAGATAGGTCTTTCTCACTAATCCTCATCTGTACAATGGGAGTCCCAGTGCTTGGATCTTCCACTTCACAGGACTGTTTTGAGAAAACAGTTTCATCTACATCAAAGCACTATAGAAATATGGGCTAAAGTGACTACTATGATCCCAAAAGGAATTCTTGCACTATGATCTGAAAAGTACTCTACACAGAACATGGCTGGGACAATTTCTGGCTTATAGCAGGTAAGATCCGCAATGCATATACTAATTTCAGGTCCTTGTTCAAGATGACAAAAGGTGATTTCTTCAAGATATTAACATAATTACAAGACTCCTATGCTACAGAGAAGCAATTAGATGAGTGTGATTTTCATATGAGTATTTGTCTCAGAGAAGGCATCTGTTGTTCATCTGCTGTGGCGATTCATGACTGTATTCTGTAATCATCAGGAATTATTTTGCTAATAATTGAATACCTTCAAATAATTTAGTTCTAATGACACAAGACATCCTCCCAGAATAATTAGAGCTTGAATGATTCCAATTTCCGAATTTGTGCCTTGTTCCAAAAAAAAAAAAAAGACTCAATTAAGGGAAGCTAGAGTTTCTGCTTCATGACCAGACATCTCGAACAGGCATAAAATGCCACATCTTAGTCCTCAAACACCTTCAAGTAGAGCATGAAACCCCAGTATTGAGTGAAGCCTAAGAGAGATTTGCTTGTTCTAAAGGAACCTATGAAATCAACTACTCTAATCTGGTTTTTCTCTGAGAAATGAGAAAATCATAAAGGGAAATTCATTTTCTTTAGGTCACACAGCAAATGTACATAGTGAGTTACAAACTCCTTAGCCTTGGGGATAGCTAGGTGGTACAGAAATAGAGTATGGGCCTTGGTGTCAGGAAGACCTAAGTTCAAATTTGGCATTAGACACTTGATACTTACAAGTTGTGTGACCCTGGACAAGTCACTTAACCCTAATGCCTTGCCAAAAAAATTCCTAGCCTGACTTTCAAGGACCTTGATATTAAGGTCCTATATTACGAGACCCTAAACAACCATATTCTCTGATAATAAACAATATCTCATGTCCCCCTGAAAATGTAGTCCAAGGTGTTCACTAAATAGTTATTAATTGGTTGGTTTATAGCAATCCACAATTTCTGGATTTTTAGATGAACTTCTCAGGGTACAGTATGGTTCCATTCAACAGAAGTAGAGAAGGGAAAGGAAGAGTAAAAAGAGGAGTTAATGGGTAGAAGTAGATAGATATGGAAAAGATAGGTGGGGGGAATTGATGGGAAATGGAGGAGAAGTCAAAGAAATGAGTATGGAGTGGGGGGAAGGAAAATGTAGAAAAGGAAAAAGGAAAAGAAGAAAAGATTTTGTAGGAAAGTTCAAGAGGAAGAGTAGGGGGAAGGGGAGGAGCTCTCATGTTCCCCTTCAGTGACTTTGGCCAGAAACCAGCTCTCCTGCCTTGTCCCATCAAAGCTAGTATCAGGCTGCCAAATAGAGTTTGAAACAGAGACCCTTTGAAGCTACAGACACAGGAAATGTCTGGCTGAGCAAAATCTTTTGCTAGGCTCTGTTGCTTGCTCCTTTACAGGTTCCTTCACTCCTTCTCTTAGACATCAAGTTGGGCTTTGCATAAAGTCAGGGCCTGACTTTTTCTTTTCTCTCCCCCTCTCATTTCCTTGTCTTCTCTTTCCTTAACTCTTTCCCTGTCACCCTCTATTTTTTCTCTCTCATACTTTCTTCTCTTTCTTTTCTTTCCCTATCTTTCTCCCTTTATCTCTCTTCCTCCTTCCCTCTTCTTGCCACCCAGTTGATTCCTAGGTCAATTCTCTTCCCTCCCCATTTTCTTATTAATTATAAGCAAATGCTTCTTCTTCACATTAATTCTCTTGAGTAGATGGAAAGCTCATAGCAGTGATGGCAATAGCTGGAGCTAGAGGTAAACTTAGGTTAACTCAGATTTATTCCTGAGCATATTGGGAGTGAGTTTTATTGGAAGTTCTTAAAGACTTATGGTTATAAGTGAGTGGACATTGCAGGTACCTAATTTAGCAGTCTGGTGGTATAGAAAAAAAAACTAACTAGGAGTCAGGAAACCTTGTTCTTCTGTCAACTTGCTGTTTAATCTTCAGCATGTCATTTCTATTCCCTGATCTTCAGTTGTCCCACTTTGGAAGATCAGGCTCCTGGACTAAATGATGTCTAAGTTTCCTTCTAGTCCTACTGCTTTATTTTCCATTGTTCTGTGTTCTTAGCATCTCACCAGCTCAACATTCTTATACAGGAATACTTTTGTGTTATTGAGTTTTGCTTTATTGCATTTGCTACTATTGCATCTTTTACAAATTAAAGATTGGTACAATTCTGGGTTGAGCAAGTCTATCAGCATCATTTTTCCAACCGCATATGCTCACATCACATTTTGGTAATTCTCACAATATTTCAAACTTTTGCATTATTATTATATCCATTGTGGTGATATGTGATCAGTGATCTTTGATCTTAATATTATAATTGTTGGGTGGGGAAGCTAGGTGGCATAGTGGATAAAAGCACCGGCCCTGGAGTCAGGAGTACCTGGGTTCAAATCTGGTCTCAGACATTTAATAATTACCTAGCTGTGTGGCCTTGGGCAAGCCACTTAACCCCATTACCTTGCAAAAACCTAAAAAAAAAAAGAAAAAAAAGGAAATAATTGTTGGGTGCACACATGTAGGATGGCAAACTTTATCAGTACATATGTGTATTCTGAGTTCTCCAGGAACCCATTTTCCCCATCTTCCTTCCTTTCTTTAGGTTTTCCTATTCCCTAAGACATAACAATATTAAAATTTTGCCAATTAATAATTCGCAAAGACCTGTAAGTGTTCAATTGAAAGGAAGGGTCAATCTGTATAGCAAACTTCTTTGTTATCTTATTTTTAGAAATTGCCATAGTCACTCCAATCTTCAGCAATCACAGCCCTAAACAGTCAGCAGTCATCAATAATTAGGCAAGACCCTTCACTAGCAAAAAGATTACAATATTTTAATTATATTTTAATATTTTAATTAAATATTTTAATTAAAAATGTACTTTTTTGACATAATACTATTACATGCTCAATAAACTGCAACAAAATGTAAACATAATTTTTATATGCTCTGGGAAACCAAAAGATTCATGTGACTTATTTATTGCAATTTCTGCTTTTTTTGTGATGGTCTAAAACTAAATACACTATATGTCCTAGGTATGGTTGTATTCAAAAACTCCTTCTAGTTCTCCATTTTAAGATGCCCTTCTATCTGAATTTGTTTTAGTTTATTCTATGTGAAAAATTCCTCAAATTGGGAGTATTTCCTCTTTCTAGGTTTTCAGATAAAGGAAGAAATTATCTTAAAAGTTCTAGTTCTGTTTGCAAATAGCATTAATTTTTAACAAAAGTTCAATACAGAAGCAATTTACTACATGGAGGGAAGAACAGGAGCATATTTATATAATCTGTTGTACAAAGTTGGGACACACTTATTACCAAGGAGTCCTGCCACACAAACTTCATTTTACTCTGAGGGTGTACAGTCTTGAAGAATTTCCCCATAGTCAGGCTCAATTATGGCTCTTCTGAGGAAACCTGTGTCCCATGGCTTTTTGCCTTCTTGAGTTAACAACAAAAAAAAATAGGTTCCCAGTCCTTAGGAAGAGATGAGATTCCTCTTTCCCAGTGACTGGGAACTGCAACAATCAAGGTTACCATTCACAGAAAGGAGTGGTCTGGCACCCTACACCAAAAGACAAAAAGCTGCCCAATGGCCAAGAGAGGAGAGAAAGAGAATAGATTAGAGGGATAATGTCAAAGAATCCCCGTTTTCAGAGTCTGACCTCTTCTCTCTTACTCAACAGTTCTCATTCCTAAATCTCATCTGCAGTACTCTAGGATTATGTCATTGGAATATAAACTTCCTTAATTGTAAAGTTGTTTTATTTTTGTCTTCCCATCTGTGATCAGCACCTTGGATAGTACCATGCACTTAGTAGGCATTTAATAGATGTTTGTTTTTTTGATTTAACTGCCATTAAGTGTTAGGGAGAAAAGGCAGTTACTTATTATATACAATAATTTGAAGGGCTCTAGAGAGACTCTTCCACTCAGAAATTATAGTTCTAGAGGAAGACCTTAAAACATAGGTTGACAGCATGAAAACATACCTTGAAATACAGGACATGGAACATTAGAGCTAGAAGTAAGCTAAGAACATAGAATTTCAGAATGTAAAACAAAAAATGTTGGAAGCAGTACAGACAGAAGAAAGAATTATCCAGTCTCTTCATATGAAAAAAGTAAGGCGAAGAGAAGGGAGAAAATTTGCCCATGGTCACATAGTAAATATTGATTTTGTTTTACCAGAGAAGATCCAGCTCCAGTCTTCAAAGGGTCCCTTGGGTGGGCAAACATCTCAGAAACTGCTCTGACTTTATGCTCAGTAGTCCTCACTCTAATGAATGATATAGTTGGGTAGGTTGGAAAATGGATGAGAATGAGAAATGGAGAAGTAGAAGAGCTTACCCTTCCTTCCTCCAGTAAAGTTGGGATTTGCTACCTCAATTGTTGTTATTACTGTTGTTCATTGGAAATTTAGGTCAGATTTTATCCTGGGAAGTCTCTGTCTTTATGTTCTCCTAGACTGAATGGAAATCAGTCTTGGGAATGGCGTCATGATAGAAAAGTTTATCATTGACCAAGGTCAAGGAACCCAAGATCAACTATATAAGTCAAGATAAGGTATGTGGAGAAGGTAGGGATGAGAAGACAATGAGGATACATTTTCTCAACTTTACAATTCAGTCAAGAAAATTCAACAGAAAAACCCTTGGAGTCAGGAGACATACATTTGGTATGTGAATTTGTACCAATCACTCCTTTGATCTTAACATTCTCATGTTTTAAATAATAAGACTCATCTAGCTGACTTTTAATTTTCTCCAAACTCTAAAAGTCCTATGACAGATTTAAAAGTTGGTCCATAACTACAGAGAAATCAATTCTTAACTTAATTTCTTCATCTGTGAAAAGGGCAATGTTACTTAAAGTGCCAATCTAAAAGGTACTTCATAGGCTTTAGAACGATAAGAAAACATAAAGATAACCTAATCCATTCTCCTTAAAAAAAAATGAGGAAGCTGAGAGGCAGAGTGATGACCTAACTTGTCCAATCTTACATAACTCATAGTGTCTCCAATTCCAAGTTCAGTGCTCTTATCTCTGGATCACACTTGTCTGTTGAGGTTGTTTGACTCACCTTCATCTTTTGACCTCAGAACCATTTGCAGGGAAAGCAATTTTCAAATGGTAAAGGACTACAGAAATGGTGGGAAAGGAGATTGAGTGACTGTGAACACAAAAAAAAAACTTTTAGGTTTGTTTTTTATTGTTACAACAGAAATATATTCTCCCTCTCTATCCTCTCTCTTCTGTTCTCAGCTAGTTCAGGGGAGAAAACACCCAAGACTTGACCTTTTCTGCCCATTGCTTGTTTGTGAACATTACAAAACACTTGGCCATTTCCTATTTATTCTGGAGTGTCCCTCCTAACTGAGCGTCACCTCCCAGGAAGCCTGAGCTAGAGAGAATCACGTATCTTGTCTATCCACTCTTTGGGGACAGAAGACTCTCTTCAAGGGGCAAGGATGTGAATTGGTTAGGCAACAGTAACCTGCTGCATGTCAGCAGGTAGAAAATAAGCTGAAGTTGTTGAGATGCCATCAGGGAAAACAAAGAAACTTAGGAAACTCACAGAGGTCTCAAGAGGATAGAGTAGGCATATAAGGTGCTCCATCTGTATTATCTCCTCAGATTCATATTGAGAAACAAAAGAATTGGATTCCAGTCTTGAGTCTGACCTCGGGTTCACCTTTTTGAATCTCAGCTCCTCATATACAAAGTAAGGGGATTAACTTGGACAAGATAAATTCGTACTTATAAGATCAGGATTCTTTAAACTAGAGTGCATGGACAAACTTCAGTAGTCTGTGAACCAGTATGGAAAAAAAAATCTTTATTTTCACTAACTTTTTTTTTTTGGTTTTTGCAAGGCAAATGGAGTCAAGTGGCTTGCCCCAAGGCCACACAGCTAGGTAATTATTAAGTGCCAGAGGTTGGATTTGAACTCAGGTACTCCTGACTCTAGGGCCGGTGCTCTATCCACTGCACCACCTAGCCACCCCTTCACTAACTTCTAATTGAAATTTTGCATTTTTTTTTCAATTATTTAAGAATTTTTTCCCCCTGAGAAATGGTCTAAAGGCTTCATCAGAATGCTAGTGAGGTTCAAGGTATGTAAAAAAAAAGTTTAAAATTCCTGGAATAAATAACATTTAAAATTATCTCCAACATTCTATATTCTAAGATCTCTTTCAGTTCTAATTTTGTATAATGTATTGTCTCTCCATTTACATGCAAGTCTATGCATAATTCTAAATTCATAAATATATGTGTATTGAGTATTATGTATGGTTTCCTTTAAATTGCTACTCCTGCTAATGCATTTAAAATGAGATTCAACTGAGAAGTGTGATCTCATAACAATGAGAGCAGTACATATATAATCTGCTATGCAAAATGAGGCATGTCTGCACACGAATACCCATCATTGCACAAAGTGAGGCATATTTGCCATTTAACTGTGACCTAATAGCCATTTCTGTCTTGCTTATACAGGAAAGGATGGTTTTCTTCCCCCAAACCCTCCATAGATTGATGTTATATTTTCTCTATGACTTGTGTCCTCCTCAATCAATCAACCTGCAAGCATTTGAAGCACCTACTGTGTTCCTGCTAGTATGCTCTAAGATGAGGATTCCTAGACAAAAATGAAAGTGTCTCTAAGCTCAAGGAGTGAAGCAGTATTACACGTACATAAGTATATGCAGAATAAATATCAGGGGGTGGATAGGTGGTGCAGTGGATAGAGCACCGGCCTTGGAGTCAGGAGTACCTGAGTTCAAATCCAGCCTCAGGCACTTAATAATTACCTAGCTGTGTGGCCTTGGGCAAACCACTTAACCCCATTTGCCTTGCAAAAACTAAAAAAATAAAAAAAAGAATAAATACCAAGTTGGAGTAAAGTACCAGCAACAAAACAAGCTTCTTATAGAAAATACTGTACTCCTCTCATGGAAAAATTGAGGTCCAGAAAGTTGAAATAAGTCACTCAGTATTACATAGAAAATTAATAACATTGTTAGCACTAGAACCCAGTTCTCTTGATTCCTGTTCTTTCAAATGTACCACCCTATCTCCCTGTTGTTCATGGCATATAAAAATAAAAAAATCATATAGCTCAAGAGGAAATTAATATTGAGTATGTCTAAACTTTCTTTTATGTAAAACTCACAGTTTCTGATTTCTTGTTTAAAAGGGACCTCAGTTAAATGTCTTACTGAACTGACTTCTCAGTGTCAACTTTATATCCTAGGCTAGGCACTGTAGCTGATACCCTGACTATTTACACTGTCATTAGCTGCCACTCTGCCCTCTCTACCCAGTCTCCAATTTTTTAGGCATAGTAGTCCAGCTTCATCATAAGCTTTGATTTCTTTTCATTTATTTGCATTAAACTGTGGGACTTAGATGATTTAGATCCTTCTCTATCCAGTACATTCTTCTTCATCATTTAATATTTTTCCTGATTTAGCCTTTTTCCAAAAGTTAGAGGTAGGAAAAGCAGAAATCACTGACTTATCCATTATGACATGCCAGTCTAGTTCCTTCCTTGGTTTTTAGGTTCATAGGATTTATAGTTGAAAGGAATCTTAATGATTATCTAATTCAGCCCTTCATTTTACAGATGAGGAAACAGAACCAGAAAGAGGAAGTGGTTTATCAAAGTCATATTGGTTGGTTCTAGTCCTTCATTATTGGAGAAGACCAAAAATGACAACACTATGTTACAAATAAATTACATTGTGTTTGACCATGGCAGATTAGACCTATATGAGTTTGGAATGCTTTGCCAAAGGTTGGGTACAAACAGTCTGGATGAACACCTGGGGTATTTACTCTAAATTTATGTATGTATGAGCTGCTTCAATTCTGCCTTGCCCATAGAGCACAGCACCCTCTCTAATGGGGGAAAGCAAGGCTAGCTGGTCCTGTGTTGGTGTCTTCCATGCTACACAGTCAATTCCAAAGTTCTTTTTTTTTAAGGTTTTTGCAAGGCAATGGGGTTAAGTGGCTTGCCCAAGGCCACACAGTTAGGTAATTATTATTAAGTGTCTGAGGCTGGATTTGAACTCAGGTACTCCTTACTCCAGGGCTAGTGCTCTATCTACTGTGCCACCTAGCCACCCCACTGTTCCAAAATTCTTAAGAGAGATTTTCAAGATGTCCCTGTTATCACTTCTTCTAACCCTTTGTGAGCACTTGTCCTGTGTGAGTTTTCCATAAAATATTTTTTTTAGCATTCTAACAACATGACTAGCCCTTCATAATTGTGCTCTCTGTAGTAATCTTTGAATGCTTGGCAAATTAGCTCAAGAAGAACCTTAGGGTCTGGTATCTTTAGAATCTTCCTAAGGCAATTTAAATAGAAGTGATTCAGTTTCTTGCCATAACATTGGTAGACTGATCAGTTTTTACAGACATAAGCATTGAGGTCAGCACAACAACTCTGTAGATCTTCAGGTTGGTTCCACATATGGATGATGTGGTGCTGGCTGATGGAGCACCTGTGTTTTTTGTTTTTTTTTGATATTATTTGTTAGGTTAAAATTGACAGAAGTAGCAGAGAACTGATCCATATTTTTGTTGCATCTAAGCTTGTATTGAGTGTATAATCATCTTCAAACAGAAGATCATGCATTAACACTCCCTCCACTTTGTTCTTGGCTTGTAGCTTTTTCAAGTTGAAGAATTTAGTTTCAGTATAGTAACTGACCTTGATGCCGGTTCATCCTCAGTGAAGGCATTTGATAACATGACTGAACACATCATGGTCAAAAGCATGAGAGCAGGGACACATCCTTGTTTCACCCCATTGGTGCCTAGGAAAATCACAAGAGCATTGTCCACTATCCAGAACCTAGGCAAGCATGTTGCCATGAAATCAATGTATAGTACTAAGGAACTTCTCCAGGCAATCAAATTTTGACATAATTTTCCATAAACCCTCATGGCCAACAGTATTTAAGACCTTGGTCAGATCTACAAACTTCGTACAAGCTTTGTATACAGACCTCTATTCTGCTTCTGACATTTTTCCTGGAGTTATCAGGCAGTAAACACCATATTGACCTCGACTATTTCTGAAGCCACACTGACTCTCAGGTAGATGACTATTTTTTCAGGTGAAAGACCAGTCTACTGAGAAGGACTCTGGCAAGAATCTTACTAACAATGACTAAAAGAGAAACATCCCTGTGATTGTCATAGAACATTCTATTTCCTTTACCCTTATAGAGATAGACAATGGAAGCATCCTTGAATTATTGGGGGATAACCTCTTCATGTCATATAACCTGGAAAACTTCAGTCAGCTTTTGGATGAGCAATGGACCCCCCACCTTGTAAATCTCAACTGGAATAGAATCAACACTGGTGCTTTGTTACATGAAAGGAACCTAATGGCATTCAAAATCTCTTCTTGAGTTGGAACTTCACCTAGGGTCTGAATTGACTTCAGCTTGAGATAAAAGGTCAATGGCTTCTTCATTGATTGATGACAGTCTGTTAAGAACACTATGGAGGTGTTCAGTCTTTCTGAACATATTTCTAGCATTATGTCCCTATCATTAATCAATATGGCTCCTTCAGAACTGAGCAATTCAGATGCACTATAGAGCTTTGGCCCATAAATATCCCTTAGGATATAATAAAAATTCTTTGTATTGTTATCATCCACATAAAAATGAATTCCATCTGTTTTCTTACTGAGCCATAAGTCCTACATATCTATAAGCTTTCACTTTATTTTTAAAGGAGTTTAATGCTGCCTTCTTAGAAATGGATGATTATTTATCCTGCTGATAAACCCAGTGGAGTTCTCATTTTTCATTAAAAAGCTTCTGTATTTCCCCATCATTTTCATCAAACCAGTCTTGACTTGTGAGTGTTCTGACCCAGAGGAGCAAATGCAGAGCTGCATACCAGATCTCTGAAAGCTGCCCACTCTTTTTCTGCTCCACTGTTGCCATTTGTGTGTTGGCTCAATTTCCTTCCAAGTTAGCAACAAACTGTTCCCACTCAGAGAGAAACTCTAATTTCTTGACATTAATTCTTCTAGTAGTCATTTTACCCTGGGGCTGTTGCTTAGTTGAATGTGAATATCTAGTTTGGAAGGGATAAGTCTGTGATCAGTCCAGCACTCTATACCACCCATTGCCTTCCTCATTCTCACATCCTGGCTGTCCCTTCTCCTTACAATCACATAGTCTAGTAGTTGCCAATATTTGCTGCAAGGGTGCATCCAGGAACTTTAATTGCATTTAGATAAACAAAAGACAGTGTTTATGAGAAAGTCATGAGATGCACAAGTCTTCAGTAGTAGGTGATCACTGTTGTTGCTATTTCCAACTCCACTCCTCCCAAGGATTCCTACCATGTCTAGTAGTCTGAGCCTACTCTAGCATTAAAGTCATGCAGAATTATAAACCTGTCCTCTTTTGGTATATTGATTTTAAGGTCTCCAGATCTTCATACAATTTTTCTTTGACTTCAGGGTTCATCATGGTGGGAGCATAGGCACTGATGATGGTGGCATGGTGTTTTTCTGCAAGTGACAGTCTCATTATCATGAGTCAGTCATTCACTCCTTTTGATAGTCATAATCTAGGTTGACTAGTTTAGTTTTGATTGCATAAACTACCTTAATGCTTTACATCATTCCCTTTTGCTGTGATCAATCCAGGAAAAAATGTATCCTTCTTCAACTTCAGTAAGCTAGTCTTCATTTGCCAACCTTATTTCACTCAGGATTGCTATTTGAATATAATGCCAGCTGAGTTCTCTTGCAACAATAACTGTTAGTCTTTCAGGTCTATTGAATCTTGCATTGTCTATGAGTATGTGCATATTCCATGCACTGATGATGAGTGAAATCTTTTTTGAAGAAATTTTTGTACATTTTTTTGTATTTTCTCTGCAGGGTGGAATCCCGCCTGACACAATAATCAGGTCAGGGTTAGATAAGGAGACAATTTTTAGGATACCTTTTATAGTTCCTTCCTCACACTAGGAGGTGGGTAGTGTGATCCTTCAAAGGGCTGCATAGACACCCTGGAAGCTGCTGAATCTCACTGAATTTCAGTGGGGAAATGACTGTATGACCTGGGCTGCCTGTGTGCAGGATTGTGACTTCAGCTTCTAGTGTGTTCACAACTATTGCTTCATCACTTGCCTGCCACTACAGGACTCTAGGACTGGAATGGGAAAGTAGGATGGGTAATGTCTTTTGATTCATGTGTAAATTGAATTTAAGTGAGGTGAAGCTGCAGGAAGTCATTGGCTTCACTCTCTCTTCCAAAGTTTTCATCAGAGTCAAGACAACTGGTGATGACTTTAGATATAGTAGATTACCTTGGCATCTTCCATGTCTAATCAACTGAGTGCTGCTCATATCCTGCTTCAGCTGCCTTCATTGTATTTGGAAATGAAATGTTCTCATCTATCCATTCCACCAGTGAAAGACGAGTCCTAATATGTTTGGGGTAGATACCTCTTTCCCCCAACTCCCTTGGTTACCTTCAACCTGCTTTAGCCTGCCTGCTGAAATGGTTTCCTGGGGTGTGTCCATAATGCATGTTACAGTTTCTTGGAACCACAGGTGAGTTAGGTGCTCAGGTGGACATCAAAGGTGTAGGAGCAACCCTGAAAAGGGCTTGGCAGCCCTCACACCAGAGGCTTCCTTAAACACACCCTACATCTACACCTATACTATATTATAGGTAATAAGTAATAAAGCCATGACTCCAATAAAAATCTTTTGATTTGAAAACTGGTATTTCCATTACCTGGGCCTCCCATCTAGTCAACTAGACTTAAATCAATTTTTTAAATTTTTTTATTTTTTTTTTAGGTTTTTGCAAGGCAAATGGGGTTAAGTGGCTTGCCCAAGGCCATACAGCTAGGTAATTATTAAGTGTCTGAGGTTGGATTTGAACTCAGGTACTCAGGACTCCAGGGCTTTATCCAGGGCACCACCTAGCTGCCCCTAAATCAATTTATTACTAAATATTTATTAAGCTAATCTCTCAACCTGTTGACTTGATCCAATTTCTCTAGTCTTCTCAAGCAGATTATATATATATATATATATATATATATATATATATATATATATCACTCTTCTCTCCCAAATCTTCAACCTTTTCCTTTCTACTGATTTCTTTTCTGCTGCCTTCAAAAATTCCCATCTCCCCAAACTTAAAAAAACTTTCACCTCACCTCAAGCTATTATACTATATCTTTCCTCTCTTTTTCATCCAAACTCTTTGAAAGCTGTTTATACTTATTGATTCCACTTTCTCTCTTCTTATTCCTTATCCTATTTCAAACTGATTTCCAAATTTATCACTCATTATAAATTCCTCAATAATCTCTTATTTGTTGAGCCCAGTGCTCTTTTCTCAGTCCTCATACTTCCAGATCTGTCTACTACATTTGAGAGTTGACCATTCCTGAATAGTTAAAACTGTCTCCTTTCTGGATTTCCATAATGCTACTCTCTCCTGGTTCTTTTCTTACCTGACTGATCACTCCTGTAACATCTCTTTGCTAAATTCATTCTCTGTATCACAACTCCTGACCTTAGATATTTCCCAAAGTTCTTTCCTGTGCCTTTTTCTCTGCAAACAGTAATCTTGTCATGAGAACAAACTTCATGAGTGAAATTATCATATCTATTCAAATGACTCACAGACCTATTTATCCCACCCAGACTCTTCCCTGAGCATTGATCTTCTATCACCAACTGTTTTTACTCAAACCATATATCTTAAAGACAACTTAAAATTTAGGATGTCCAAAACTTATCTCATTATCTTTCCACAAAACCCTTCCCTCTTCCAATCTTCCCTTTTTCTCTCTGTAAAGCATTACCACCATTCCAATCTCCCAGGTTATAATCTCAGGGCTCAACACATCACTCTCCCTCATCCCATATAATCAATTAATTGACAGTTCTTGACATTTCTATCTCCACATGTCTCAAAGCTCAATCTCTCTACTCAATAGTTATCTACTGAGATTATTGTAATATGTCTCCTAACTGTAATTTGTAGTTTAATTCTCTTACTATTCCAATCCATCCTAAATACTACTGCCAATAATTTCTCTTAAACAGATCTAACCATGTGTTCCTATATTCAATTAACTCTAGTGGTTCTTTGTTATATAGCTCACATAAAATATATTATCTAGTATATTCATCTATTCATCTGTTTAGTTTTCAAAACCCTTCACAGCCTGGTACCAACCTATCCTTCTAAGTCCCCTAGATAGTCCTCTCCTCTTCTGCACTCTGTAATCCAAACAAACTGATCTTCTCTACATTTATTCATGATACTCTATCTCTTCTTGCTGTGCCTTAGCTTTACACATTGCCCAGGACTTGATTATATTTCTGGTTTTAGCCTCATATAGTCTTTCATTATTTCAATATGCTACTCAACTACAACTTCTGAATAAAATCTTTCCAGTTTCTCCCCACTGCCTCCTTGTCAAACTATCTTGCATTTATTCACTTTATAATACAAATATACATGTATATACATTTACATATGCATATAAACATATATGTGAAGGTCAAACACACTCTTATTGTTGTACTTGCCTTGCCCATTTATGTAGGGATTGTTTCATTCTCTTTCTTTGTATTCCCAGAGCCTAGCACTGTTCTTGGCAAGTAGTGAGAGTTTAATGAATGCTTGTTGATTGATTGATTGGACCTCATCACCAACTCCTTTAGTCTTTTTTTTTTGGAGGAGTCAGCAATGGGTGCTTTTATTTTTCTTCTCACTCTTCTCTAACCTCCCCTTCCTGTAATTTGTGGCAGCCCTTGAGAATTCCAAGAGGAAAGAAGAGTCCCTATCTGAGACAGTATTGGCCTGAGGCCAAATCACTCTGGGATATCACTGCTCAAAATAACCTTGCCCTTTAGAGATAGTTCCCTATCCAATTGCAAATCTTTTGCTGCTTACTGTCTCTATCCATGCCAAGGTCTTCTCTACTTTCATGCCCCTTCACTTTCTTCCTTGGGATGCAATTAGAGAATCCTAGAATCCCATAATTGGAAGTTACCCAAGACCTCACTAAGTCTAACTCTTGACCCAAGTAGAATTCCCCTTGACAATATCCTTCATGAGTGGTCATCTAATCTAGTGCTGACTGAGGGTTACTGGAAAAAGTAAATGTTTCTTGCTATGTCTCTCCCTCATACTATCCTTATTTACCCTACAATGGAAGAGTTAGTTGGCTAGTATATTTTTGATTCCTGAAATAATGGGTTTTTGTTGTCATTGTTCAGTCATTCAGTTGTGTCCTACCATCCATGGGATTTTCTTGGCAAAGATACTGAAATGGTTTGCCATTTCTTTTTCCAATGGATTATGACAAACACAAGTTATGGAACTTGCCCAGGGTTACACAAACAATAAGTATCTAAGATTGGATATAAACTCAGGTCTCCTTGACTCCAGATCTTCAACATTCTATCCACCAAGCCATTTAGCTGCTACCAAGGTAAGAAGTAGCAGTATTGTATAGTGGAATATATCACTGGTCTGTCCATGGATTCTAGAGTCAGCTTTGCTAATAGCTCATTATGGGACCTTGGATGAGTCACTCAATTTTTTTAACTCTTATTTTTCCCACTTATAAAATAAGAGATTTGGATCATATAATCTTGAAGGATCTTTCCAGCTATAATATTTTATACATTTTATGTTTCAAGGTACTTTTAAATTCTGAGATTTTGTGTTCTAACATTCTATTATCTGAATCCTCTCCCAGCTTTGACACTCTACAGTCAGCATTCTAATAAGGCCTGATCTTCTGGCTCTAATTTCAGTATTCTTTCTTCTCTACTTCATTGTCTTAAATTGAATAATTCTCTGTACACAGCCAGAAAGGAGAGTGCTGATATTTGTTAAATTCTCATGAATTCATAGAGGCAAGTTGCTTTAAGGTGTTTAACTTTCCCCACCTGTAAAAACAAGCATGTGGTGCAGCTAGGTGGCACAGTGACTAGAGCAGCAGCCCTGGAGTCAGGGGGAGATGAATTCAAATCCAGCCTCAGACATTTAGTAACTGTATGACTATGACTAACCTTAATTGCCTCAAAAAAACTAAAAGCATCAAATTCTCTCTCTCTCTCTCTCTCTCTCTCTCTCTCTCTCTCTCTCTCTCTCCCCTTCACTTTTCCCAGCCAATGAGAAGGTAAGAAAAATGAAACATATTACTAACCTGTATAGTCATTCAAAACAAATTTATACCTTTAAAAGAAAAAGTGAGAAAAAAGAGAAGAATATATGGTCAGTTTGGACTCTAGTTACATCCATTTTTTTAGCTGGAGGAGAACAGCATATTTCATCATTTCATATTTCTTTGGAAATGTGGTTGGTCACTGTGCTGATGAAAATGACTAGGTCTTTTAAAGTTGATTATTTTTACAATATTGCATAAATTATTCTCCTGGTACTGCCCACTTCATTTTGCATCAGTTCATACAAGTCTTCTCAAGTTTTTCCAAAAGTTCCTCTTTTTCATTTTTTAAAATACAATAGTATTCATAAAACTTGTTCAACCCCCCCCCCAATTGATGGGCATCCCCTCATTTTCCAATTCTTTGCTGCCTCTGCTCATATCATGAAGAAAGAGATTTAGAGTTAGAAGAGATCTTAGAAGTTATAAGACTTAACAACAGGAAGGTAACTTAAGAGTCAACAAGTTTAACCCTTTCATTTTACATGAGAGGAAACTGAGGCACTAGAAATTAAAATGACTTTAATTTTAGGGTAATATAGTATCTGAGGCAGGATTTAAGCCCAGGTCTTCCTAACTTGAAAACTAATATTCCTCTATGTCACACCACTTCTCATTCCCCTTGATTATAGGTAAGGAAACTGAGAATCAGAGGGGTGAAATTATTTGTCCTGTATCACCCAGGTAATACATCAGAGCCATTATTTGAACCCAATTCCCAAATTTCAATTCTTTCCATCTAAGCTTCTTTATTATAAGAACAGTGTCATTTTTAAACTTTGTATCAACAATGTCAATCTTAGGATCCTGCATATAATAGACACTTAGTAAGTGTTTCTTGAATTGAATTACTATTCTAGCAACATCCCAATGTTCATTGCCAGCTCTGAGGAGGTCTAAGTAAGGCCTCTTCTAGCTATGACATCCTGAATTCTAATATTTTGTGTCTGTGAGCTCCTGGAGTTGTACAGACTGTAAATGATACTGTAATTAACAGGTATCATACCTGTCTATTTAAAAAAACTCTTTCCTTTGTTCTCATTGGAAGTTTGAAGATGCTGATTATCTCCTTTGAGACATCTGGAGTTTCCTGACTGAAAGAAGTAATATTGTTGTTTCCTTTGTCATTTCATGGAAATATTTCTGGTCCTATTTATCATATATGTGTGTTCTTCCCCCATAATTTTTTGTGGACTTCTCTTTCTTGAGTCCTAGGCAAAAATGGGAAGAGAAACAGTATGATATGGTGGAAGGAAATTACTGGAATTATTAACTAGAAGATTTGAGTTCAAATCTTGGATCCTTGAAGCTGTGCAACAGTGATCAAGGCTTTCCCTCTCTCTGGCAAAAGGAATATGCATTTATAAAGTACCAGCAATGTTTCAAGCACTGTGCTAAGTGCATCACAATTGTGACCTCATTTACCATGACAACAATCCTGCAAGATAGACATTATTATTATTTCCTATTTTACAGTTGAAGAAATTGAGATAAATAGGGTAAGTGATTTACTCACAGTGCTAGTAAGGGTTTGAACTCAGGTCTTCCTGACTTCAAGCCCAGAACTTAAATCGCTGTACTACCTAGATGGCTCTGGGCTTCAATTCACTCATTTGTATAAATTGAGATAATAATAGTTTCTCAGTCTACTTCCCAGGATATTTTAGGGATCATATAAGAGAACAAGGGAGAAAACACTTTGGGGAAAAATTACCATTCAGATTTGAGGAATAATAAATAGATACAAGGGAGGCAAATGTCTGGACTCAGGGTGTTCTATTATAGTCTATCTGTAAACTTGGAAAAAGTCAGGCCTTTCTGGACCTCAGTTTCCTTGTCTGCAACATGTAGGAGATGAAGGGGCAGGTAGGTGGTGCAGTGGATAGAGCACTGGCCCTGGAGTCAGAAGGACCTGAGATCAAAGGTAGCCTCAGACACTTAGTAATTACCTAACTGTGTGACCTTGGGCAAATCACTTAATTGGAAAGCCTTGTAAAAACAAAATGAAACACATGTAGAAGATGAACTTTCAGGTGTCTAAGGTCCCTTCTATATCTTATGAAAATACTAGTAATAGGTTATAAAGAGGCAAATTTTGATTTGTTTTATTTAGGTTTTTTTTTTTTTGGCAAGGCAATGGAGTTAAGTGACTTGCCAAAGGCCACACAGCTAGGTAATTATTAAGTCTCTGAGTCCGGATTTGAACTCAGGTCCTCCTGACTCCAGGGCCCGTGCTCTATCCACTGTGCCACCTAGCCACCCCCTTGATTTGTTTTAATGCAAAAATACCTAATAATTAGAACTATCTTAAAATGCATTAGGAAACCTGAAGTACTTTCCCATCACTGCATGACCACTTGTTGATAAGGGATTCTCTTTGTAATTCTCTAACACTGCTTATCTAACACCATCCAGTGATATGTCTGCTAAAGTTATGAGTTCTCTGTTAAAGGGGATATTCAAAACAAAACTGTTGAATGTATCCTAGATAAGTTTCATTAATCTAATATGGCATTGACCAAATGATCACTGAAGTTGTCTCCAGCTCTAAGATTCCCTGGATGTACTAAGTTACCAAAATGAAAGAGAAAATGGACTTATTGTAGTCTAGGGCAACAACTTCTATGTCATTTCCTCAAAGTCAATGCATCTTTGCCCACCTCTGATTACTCATTCCCAAAAGGACTTTCTTCTACTCCAGCCTCATTTATCCTTTATAGAATTCACTTTTACCATATACCGTCATCAGAATTTCAGGGACTAGGCAAGAAATCAGGAAAGATAGTTCAAATTGCTTTAAAATTTGCTCAGTGAATTTTATCTGATTGGTTCCTGGATAAATAAGGATTTTTGCTTTCTCCTTTCTTTCCCTCTCACCCTCCCAATTCAATAAAGATAACTAAAAGAATGTAGAACATCCAAAAAAGAGAAGATAGAATATATAGGAGTAAGAAGAACTAGGTCCTAGTCTCAGGATTTAATCAGTTTTCCATGTGATCTTGCCAATGGGACTTTCTTTTTCACCTCAGTGTCCCTATCTAGAAATGGAAAACAATACTCTACTTCCAATACTCTGAAGTGATCAATCAAAGAAGATAAGGAATAAGGAATTAGAATCCATTATCACAGGCAAATGTGGTAGGGGAACCTGGAGAAGAGATGATTTAGGGGATACTTTTCCTTTCTGTCTTCAGATATAGGAAGTGCCACCCTACTGAAAGATGCAACTTCATTGTTGGAGAGTTCTACTTGGTCCAAAGAATGGAACTAGGAAGAATAGATAGAAGTTGTAGAGAGAAGATTTAAACAATCTATAAGAACAAACTTTCCAACAGAGCAAGTAGTCTCAGAGTGAATACAATATCCTACAATGTAGTGTCTTCCTCATCCCTGGATGTCTTCAAGTGAA
Organism: Macrotis lagotis; assembly: GCF_037893015.1. Classification (NCBI taxonomy): domain Eukaryota; kingdom Metazoa; phylum Chordata; class Mammalia; order Peramelemorphia; family Peramelidae; genus Macrotis; species Macrotis lagotis. Next base: position 331,347,039 of record NC_133658.1, read on the forward strand.
ATTTAGATAGCTACTTGTCAGAAAAGCCCTGAATAAGTTTCAGTAGTAGATCCTCTCTAACTCTCAGACTATAATTCTACTGAATGATGTTGTTGTAAGGATTTAATGAAACAAGGAATATAAAACATTATAAAAGCATTAATTATTATTGTTAAGACCTGGAAGAAGAATCATGGTCAGGAGTTAGTGAATAATAATACTTTTCATTTCTTTACTGCTTTAAGATTTACTGATTATTTTCTGCACAACAGTCCTATGAGAGCAAGTAATAGAAGTATTATTATTCCAGTTTTACAGATGAGAAAACTGGGCTTCAGAAAGATTAAATCCTCTCCACATGGTTACATGGTATCTGAGATAGCTTTCATACCTACATCTCATTTCAACAGACACTTATTAAGGATCTATTATTTGGAAGACCCTGTACTAAACAATGAGTACATAAAGGAAAAAAAAGATAGTTGCCCTCAAGAAGCTTACATCCAATTGGGGAGGGGTAGCAATAATATAAGTAAACACAAAAATATATTAAAATAACTGCAGACGTAACTTGGACGTGGGGCAGTAATAACTTGGGGTCTTGGTAAAGCAGACTTGTAGGAAGGGGCACTTGAACTGAGCCTTAAAGGTTCATGAGGGTTCCAAGAAGTAGAGGTGAGGAAGGAAGGCATTTCACACAGTAAGAGCAGCCTGTACAAAGTCAGAGAAGTGAGAGATGGAATGAATGTCTTGTTCAGGAAAAAGCAAATAGGTCAGTTTGGCTAGAATACATGAAGGCAAGTAATGCATAATCAGTCTAGAAAGATAGTCTGGAGCCAGACTGTGAAGGACTTAAAATGCCAAACAGAGGAGTCTGTATTTTATCCTAAAGGCACTGAAAACCTCTTGATCAAGGGAGTATCACAGTCAGATCTGTGCTTCAAGAATATCAGTCTGGCAGATGTGTGAAGGATGGATTGGAGAGACAGGGTGCAGGGAGACCAATTAAGAGGCTATTGTCATAATCCAAGTCAAAGGTGATGCAGGCCTGGATTGGAGCTGTTGTGGTGTGAGTGGAGAAAAAGAAATGGATGCATAAGATGTTTTGGAGGTGGAACTGAAAAAACATATTTACTAATTGGATATAGAAAAGTCAAAAATTGAGGATGGGGGTGGCTAGGTGGTGCAGTGGATAGAGAACCGGCCCTGGAGTCAGGAGTACCTGAGTTCAAATCTGGCCTCAGACTTAATAATTACCTAGCTGTGTGGCCTTGGGCAAGCCACTTAAACCTATTGACTTGCAAAAAAAAAATTGAGAATGACTCTGAAGTTACAAAATCTGGACTAGAAGAATGATATTGCACTCATCAGAAGACCATTCTTGATTCCAAGTCTAGCACACATGACCTTAGACCAAATTACTCTAATATTGTTGTTCCAGATAGGAAAACAGGAGCTAGAATTTGAGAAATAAATCCAGGAAATAACATTTTTATACTTAATATATGCATAGAATCTTTGGTTTGCAAAGCACTTTACAAATATCATCTTATTTTGTCCTCAAAATGATCCTGAAAATAGGTATATTATTATCCTTATATTACATATGAAGAGGTTAGATGACTTATCCAGAATCAAATAGCTAATAAAATGTCTGGCATCACATTCAAAGTGTTACCTGCCTGGTAGGTATAAAAATATGAGTGAGGGAGTTTATGTAGCAAGGAGATCACATATCCCTAGGAAGTTTACTAGGAAATTAATAGTCATAAGGCCAGTGAACTACATGAAGAGACCTTGATTAGTAAGTAGTCAGAACCAAATGAAAAATAGACTCTAATAGACTATATGAAGGCATCAGAACCAAAGCACAGATAATTTAGGCAAAATGAGCCACAAATTTACCATTTTCATATCCATTGTCTCATTTGATTCTTGTTGTCATTTTACAGATGAAATTGAGACTTAGAGAAGATGATTAGATGTAGTTCCCAAAAGTGATTTTAGAGATCAAGAAGTTCAATGCCTTTATTTTTCAGAGGAATTCTAACATCCCTTTCAGCTATAATCTCTATAATACTTGGAGACTATTCCCCTATTTTCCATGGATTGGCCTTCAAGGAGATGTTGCCTGGTGACCCATGGTAAGTTAGTGAACTGTGTTGATGATGATCATGGTGGGGCATCTTCATAAAGCTTTCTTCCTCAAAAAAAAGATTAATTTCTCATGCTTCTGTGGGGACCTCAGATCCAAAGATTCAAGATCATAGTCTTTGGAGAAGGAAATATGTTTGGAACCTTCCCAGAGTTTCAGAATCTCAGAGCTTGAAAGGAACCTCCAAATCCAACTAATCCAACTTATAATCAATAAAAACTTCTTTTACAATACCCTTGAGGAAAGGTCATTTGACTTCTGCTTCAGTGCCTCAAATAACTCCTCTAAAGACATTGCCTGTCTATCTGAGGGGAAAAGACGAATGAACTGCTCCCCCTGAACCACAAGCTGATCTAGTAAGTGATGACAGGAGTCCTTCCCTTCAACAATCTCTTGGAAAATAAGAGATTCTTAAGTCACATTTTCCTATAGCCTCAGCTACTTTCTTTGTATGCCCCAGAAACCTTGGTGGTAGCAGTGGCAGCAGAGTCCAGTCCTCACTATGACTCTCTCCCTTGGAATACTACACTTTCTATGAGGAAGGAAGCATAGTCTTGACTTTGTGCCCAGACAGGCCTGAAGGAGCCAGCCGTCAGTAGGGAAAGTTTAAATAAAGGGCAGTGTCCAACCCTAACCATGCCTGACTCTGGACTGACAGTGTAGAATATCAAGTGGTATCCCTGGCACATGTATGTGGGGACTTCATTCCTTTTCAGAATTCCAGGTTCAATCTTCTCTGAAGTCAATCTATGATGTTTTCTTACTATGATTTCAACCAAACTGATGGGAAGAGACCACCTGTACCCACAGGAACTGGCTGTTCTTTACTCATAACTCTAGGACATATTTTGACCATTTCCTTAATCATAGGTTAGAATAAAAGAGTTCAAAGGGACATCAGGATATAACATGTTAAGACATAGAACATTAAAGTTGGAAAACATATTAGAGACCATCAGAGACCATCTAGTACATTTTATATATATGAGAAAACAAGCTTACAAATGGGAGGTGACTTTTTCTAGGTCACTGAAGCAATACATAACAGAGATTCAAGACCAAGTCCTCTGACTCCAAATATAGTGCTCAGTTCCCTATATTGGGTGAACTAATCTCTCAAAGTCACACTTTAAAAGAAATTTTTATGCAAAGTCTTATCCTTCCTAGGTTCTAAGTTTCCTTATCTTTAAAACAAGGAGTTTGGACTTTAAATGATATGAGTTTCCTTTTAGCTTTAAATTTGTGATCTTAGGAACCTAGGTTCTGAAGTGGTTAAAAACCTGCCTATGGCTCAAGGGTCATGAACAACTTTTCCACAAGCCTTGGGAAAAGGGGCTCTGGTTACTACATTAAGCCAAGGCAACTTAGCCTACAACAACGCACAACATTTTGTGGTTCTGTAAACCCCGGGAATGCTTTCAGTTTTGAACTGTGGACCTTAATTACAGGGCATATTCATTCCGTCTCCATCTAAATTTATCTACAATTCTATCACTAATTAAATTACTTACAGGATTGCATTCCAGCATTGAGCTCTGTGTAAGAGAGAAAGGGGAGTACTCAAAACACTTTTCTCTTGGTGGGGGGTATCGGGAGAGAGGGCTGGGAGAGTTCAGAAAGTTGCTTCCTTTTCTTCTTTGCCAAAACAAAGCCAGAAGCAACCTTCACAATACAAACCTTCTCCCTCCTTTCCTTTATTCTTCTTCCTTTTCTCTGTCCTCCATTCCCAGCCCAGAGCTTGTATAATATAGAGTGTATAAGTTGCCTGGTTTGTAGACTCATAGAAGACACAGAGAGAGTGTCAAATGGGAAAGTACTTTGAATTTGTAAAGGATCTTAGAAAATTAAATATTAGAGCTAGAAAAGACTTAAGAATTTAGAATGACAGAGCTGGAAAGAACCTCAGAACATATATGTGAGTTGGAAGTGATTCTATTGATTTCCTAACATAGTTTCCCCCACCCACCCCAAAGCACTTGAAGTTATATAATGAGTTTGTGGAAGAGTCAAGAACAGAATCCAGGTCCCCTTACTCCTAATTCAATGTGCTCTATCAGGGTCCAGGACCCTAAACTGTGTACCAATGTGGTCCCAAGAATTGTCCATGGAACTTCTTTCATTTGCTCCAGAGAAACAGATTTGGGAGGTCCAATGAAGTGCATCAGTACTCCCTGCCAATTCCTTCTGCTAAGAGGAACAACCTATTTTCCTCCTTCCATCCCCCTATGCCAGCCTGCTCTGCCTATCTCCCTGCTCTCGACTTCCTGAGTAGGCTTACCAACCTCACAACACTTTCTCCTTTGAACCCCGAAGGAGTGAGATTGCACTACTTACCATGGAAGTCGCCTTGATACAAGAGGGAGTCTGGATCCATCACTCTAGGTCCTACATGTGGTTCTCCATGCACAAAGCTGGCAGTGATCTGACCCAGCTTCACCTGATTTATGAATTAGTCCTGCTTCCCTCTGAGAGAAACTGGCTTTCTCTTTTTCGATTTCAGACTGACTGCCTTTCCAAGTAGATGACTAGGTCTCACTGCACGCAGGCCCCTTTCCAACCTTCTTCTTAATGCAGTATATTTAAAGTAGCAGTAGCCTTTTTTTCCCCTTTCCTTTCCCCTACAGTCAGGCTGGAAACATTAGAAGCAGGATCAGAGCTGACAGAGAGAGGCTAAAATAGGAAGGCCCTCTGAGGAAGGGCCTGCAGGCCAAGCTTTGGAGTTCCCTATGGTCTCAAAAATTTTGTGGAATTACAAGTTGGAAGAGAAAGGAAGGAAGAGAGAAAGAGAGAAAAAAGAGAAAGGAAGGAAGGGAGAAAGAGGAAAGAAATGGAGAAGGGAAGAAAAAGAAAGAAAAAGAAAGAAAGAAAGAAAGAAAGAAAGAAAGAAAGAAAGAAAGAAAGAAAGAAAGAAAGAAAGGAAGGAAGGAAGGAAGGAAGGAAGGAAGAAAGAGAAAAAAGAGAAAGTAAAGAAGGAAAAAAGAAAAGGAGGGAGGGAGGAAGAGGGATCAAGAGAGAAAAGAAGAAAGAGAGAAAAGGAAAAGAAAGAGGTAAGGAAAGAAATTAGGACCGATATCTGAAAGAGATCTGGGGAACTGTTGTTCTGAGTACCTGGAACTAGGGATAGGCAAGGCAGACAAATCCCAGGGAATAACACGGGTGTGTGTGTGTGTGTGTGTGTGTGTGAGAGAGAGAGAGAGAGAGAGAGAGAGAGAGAGAGAGAGAGAGATTGAACACACACCAAGGGACATTTCTTAATATGATTTTTTATAAAGATACATATTTTTCATAACACAAAATCCTACCATCCATGATTATATAGAGATTGATTTTGTGATAAGTCAAGAAGCATGTGTTAGAATGAAGGTTTAAATCTTCTAGGTTTGCAAAACTTGTTCAGGTACACAAATGACTGGTCCTGGCCCTGACTGCACAAGAGCCACATTGGAAAATTTAGCCCTGGAGAAGTCCTGTCTGACTTATAAAGAGAAAATATACTAGATCTCTGTACCCTTAGTTGGAATCTGGATGGACAGATGATTTCTGTATAGATACTGATGGGACTAGATTCTCTCTAAAGTCTCTTTCAGTTAGTTGTGAGAGTCTGGTATTCTCTGTTTTCAAGTTAATTCTCCAAGGGCTTTCCCAACTCTAACAGACTTTATTCTATAATGATAATGATGATGATAATAATAATAATAATAATAATAATAATAATAGTTGTTACTTCCACAGCACTTTCAAGTTTAAAAAACACATTCCTCACAACCTGTGAAGTAGATAGTACAAAGATTGTTATACCTATTTTACACATGCACACATTGAGGCCCGGGGAAGTATCATACAAGTAATGTGTACCAGATATGTTAAGATTTGAATAAATGTCTCCTTACTTTAAACCAGACACTTATGTTCTTACACTGTATTTGCTAAAGTTCCTTCCAGATCTGAAGCTATATACCTTGTAGTAATTGTCATCTTAGTTTAGAAAGAAAAGGAAGAGAAAAAGAGGAAAGAAAGGGAGAGAGAGAGAGAGAGAGAGAAGGGAGGGGAGGAGATAAGGGAAAGAAAGAAAGGAAAGAAAAGAAAGAAAGGAAAAAGAAGGGAAGATGGGAGGGAGTAAGAGAAAGGGGGACTAAGGAAGAAAGAAAAAGTAAAAAGAGAAAGAAGAGGAAGGAGCAAAGAAGTGCATTCCACTGTACAACCACCCCATACACTTTCATTCACTCTAAGCATGTCCTTGGAATAGCAATGCCTCACATCTACATGGAACTTTCTACTCACTAGATCACTTTGATACCATACTCTATGGAATCTTCATACCTTTATAGGATTTGTCTGAGCAAAAAAAAGCAGGGATTATTATTCCCATTTTACAATTTAATAAAATTGAGACCCAGGGAAGAAATGTAACTTGCCCAAAGTCACATAGCAAAGTTAGTGGGGAACTGAGTAAGAAGTCAGTCATCTTCTATTGTTTCACACTGCCTCTTAAGACACCAAAGGAAGACCATCTCAGAGACTCCCAAGGGGAACAAGAGACAAATCTTGGTTATGAAAGGGGTATAGGTGGAGTGGGAAAGAAACTTTTTGTTTTCTCAATCCTTAAACAGATGATTTTATGATGATCACATCACATTTCTTCATTCTAATTGAAACACTGTCTTATTATTTCAGCCAGTGCTTAGTTTTAGTCAGTGCTCTTACTTCAGTATGGAATTGGGAAAACGGGGTACATCTGAGAAGAGGCTTCCGTGGTCCCCATGCTTGAACTGAAGAATTAGTTTATCTTCAGATCCAGGAACAGGGGCAAGGCAAAGCAGACAAATGTTCAAAGGGTTTCATATATACATATTCATGTGTATGAGCATACCGAGGGACATTTTTTAGTATAACAAATAGTGGTACCTATTTTTCATATGAGAATATATAGCCCTTCAAGACAGTAGGAATTGATTTTGTGGCAAATGTAATGGGATGACCCTGCACTGGGAGCCTGGGGACTTGGCTTCTAATCTTGGTTCCCTTACTGATTTTCTGTATGACCCTGAGCAAGTCACTTCTTCCCTTTAATCTTAGCAATTGTCAGGGAGTGTGTCTGCCCCCCAAAAAGGATTCCTGAATTGCTGTGATGCTCTGTCTTTTTAAGAATCATCTCTCGGACTGATCCCAAAATAGCCACCGGCCGCCTACGTGGAACAAAGCCCACACGAGAAGGTTCCTTCTCCCCCCAGCCCAGCTTCCACATTCTTCCTCGGCTTTAATTACACAGAGGCATTTTTCCAGCCTGGCTGCCTATTATCCAAGCTCAACTGCATCTCCAAATGTGATTGATGCAGTGGTGGGGGAGGTTCCTCCTGCCTGTTCTCAGCTCATCTAGGCCTAGGATTTAGGAAAACCTTTTACCCCAACCTAGCCTTTCTTGATTCTTCCCAAACTAACTGGCAGGAGGGGGAGAGAAATCAACTGTGTACCCTGGAGTGCTATCACTGTAACATCTCCACTTGCCAGAAAGAAGACAAAAAAATAAATCTGTAAAATCAGAGGACTAGATAGATGAGCCTTGGAAGTTCCTTCTAAAACTAATGATTTACATTCTAAATTCCCTTCTAACTCTAAGCCTATGCTTTAAGGACCTTCCATCTCTATATTCTAAAAGTTCCTTCTACCAACCTATGTTCTGAAGTTTCTTCCATCTCTAATATTCTATTTTCTAGGAACTGAGGTCCATGATTTTATATTCTGAAATTTTATTCCATTTTATTTTGTTGGACAATAAATATTCATCATCTTAGGGGGCAGCCCTTTCCCCCTTTTTGTTTTTGTTTTTTTTTTTTGAGGTTTTTGCAAGGCAATGGGGTTAAGTGGCTTGCCCGAGGCCACACGGCTAGGTAATAAGTGTCTGAGACCAGATTTGAACCCAGGTACTCCTGACTCCAGGGCCGGTGCTTTATCCACTGCACCACCTAGCTGTCCCCTTTCCCCCTTTTTAAGTGGGGATATGCCAAGTGGTATTCCAAAAGAGAATGTCTAGAAAAGATTTACCCCAAGGTCCCAGAGTGACCTGAAAGCAGGTCTTGGAATAACAGTCTCCTGATTCTCCTGATTTCCAATCCAGTGTTCTAGTCACTATCTTGATATTATCTACCTGGGAAAATCATCTAGGAAGTCATCAGGGTATGAAATATAATCATGTTGTCATTGCAGTTCTGCTACTAATATTCTATGTGATTTTCAGCAATCGTTTTTCCTCACAGAGCCTCAGTTTCTCCATCTGTGAAGTGAAAGGGTCAGATGAAATGATGACTAAGGTCTTATTCACCACTACTATTCTATCTTCTCTAAGTGATTATGATGAAAGTACTTTGTGACACTTTAAGTGATAAATGAATATGAATTATGATGATAATGAGAAAGATAATTACTTCCTCCATTACTGAATCCTATCTTGTCTGGAAGCAAGGTCTATAACTTGGAGACCTGTAACTATGATCTCAGAAGAAATGACCTTAAAGTGACTTGCCCAAGGTCACTCAGCTAGGTAATTATTAAGTGTCTGAGGTCACATTTGAACTCAGGTCCTCCTGACTCCAGAGTTGGTGCTCTATCCACTGCACCACCTGGCTGCCCCCATTGCATTATTTTGAGATAAAGTGCCTTCCAAATCTAAAAGTGTTATATAAATTTGAACTTTTATTAGTCTTTTTTTTTCATTGCCTATATAGAGGACAAAGGGACACAGCTGGTCTGAGACATGATCTATCCTAAGCATGATTCTTCCAAAACATGGTGGCATATGGGCCCCAGTTCCAGCTCCTCCAATTTTCTTTTCCTAATGGAAGACAGCTTTTAACTCCAAATAAAATCCAACTTTGACAGGTTTTTGACCCTCAATGATATTAGGTTGTAGGGGAGAAAGATCAAGGGCAGCTTTTTTCCCCCAGCTTCACTGGGAAAGTGCTTGCTTTGAAGTGTTCAGACTTGTTGGAACCACCAGTTCAAATTTGGGCAGGCTACAAACAAGAGAATGAATGGACTGACCCAGAAATCAGGCAACTAGAGAGGCTCAGAGATTAAGACCCCAGAACTCCCCAGAGATACCTAACCATCATCCCTTTCCTACTCTAACCCTGACATTTTGGGGTGCAAAGAGACTGCTATTCTCCCAAGGAAGATAATATATTCTCTTCATTTGGGACATTTAATAGGATTAGTAGAAAATAGGGGCACACTGTCAATTACTTATTTATAACTACTGATTGAACTACTATGGAATTTATCCATATCTTTTATATCTTGCCTCTCTTCCCCCAGCTTGTAAGACAGAGTTGTTGAGGAAAGCAGCAAGGAGGGAATCAATTAGTAAAAGAAAGACAATGTTAGGAAGCATTTGAAAACATAGTATGTTAAAACTGGAAAGGACCTTAGAAGTCATTAATCCAATCATTTCATTTTAGAGATTAGCAGTTTGAGGCCTAGATAAGGCAAGTGACTTACCCCCCTTCAGAGTGAGTCAGTGGTATTGCCATAACCTCTGGGAGCCTTTGAAATCCTTTAGAACATTATGAATTGATCAGATCAAACAGATGGAGACTCTTAGAGCTATAAGACATGTCCAGTAGATCATCTTGTTCAGCCCCCCAAATCTAGATAATCTATAACATTTTCGAGGCTCTCATTGGAAGATGCTTTTATATTCACTTTGTTGTTCAATCATTTTTCAGTTGTGTCCAATTCTATATGAGCCCATTTGGGATTTTCTTGGCAAAAATACTAAAGCAGTTTGCTATTTACTTCTCTAGATCATTGTACAGGTGAGGAAACTTGAGACCAACAGGATTATGTGACTTGTCCAGGATTCTACAGATAGTAAATATCCAAGATTATATTTGAACTCAAATCTTCCTGATTCTAGGCCCCAATCACTGTGCCATCTAACTGCCCCCTGCCCCTGGTTTAATAGAAAGATCATTTAATTTAGAATCAAAGGATCTGAGTTCAAAAGTTGGCTGTACCTTATTAACTGTAAATTGGGTAAGTCAAACCTATAATCATATGATTTTACTAGTTTCCCCATATATAAAATGAAGTTGTATTTTGGTGATTTCCAGGATTTCTTCCAAGACTGGCAATGTGGAGTATGGGATAGAGCACTATGTTTGATGTCAGGAATAACAGAGTTCAAATCTTACCTCCAATACTTACCAGCTGTGTGACCCTGGGCAAGTTATTTCTTTCATCTGTAAAGCTATGACCCTAATGATGCTTCCAGCTCTAAGATCTCTGATTTTTCCTCTTGCCTCAAAGCCCTACTTAGTTAATCTTTCACTATCATTTCTTTAATCATTCCCTGCAGTATACACTCTTGGCTTTCTCCACTGAAAGCTTGAAGAGACCAGTCTAGCTAGATCTGTGATGTGAAATGAGAACTCTAGGCAATAAAGTGTCTTTTGGGGTGACTTCAAGGTTTTTCTTGGCAGTATAGAGCAACCTGGAAAAGGTATGCTATCAGTTACAGATGTGACATCACTCTGAGTAAAGAAATGGAAGGGGAAAAAACGAAATAGTAACTAATTAGTAATTGACTGGAAGGGACTTTACATTCAAGATTAATGCAGTTAGCAGAAAAATTTCAGTAGAAAACAAAGGAAGTCTGGATTAGGGATTGAGAGATTCTGGTCACCTGAGCAATCATCTGGTCCATTCGCTTGCCCCCAGAGAAAAATTTTTGGAAATGTAAAGGGAATTATAGGTCATTTAGTCTTAGTCTCTGTTTATTCATTTATTTTTACTAATAACAGAATGTCTGTAGCACAGAATAATGAAAGTTAGACTTGGAAGAGGACAACTAGGCAGCACAGTGAATAGAATACTGGGCTTAGAATCAGGAAGACTCATCTTTGTGCGTTCAAATCCTGGTTCAGACATTTGTTCTCTGCGTGACTCCGAGCAAGTCACTTAACCATATTTGCTTCAGCTTCTCATCTAAAAAATGAGCTGGAGAAGGAAATAGTAGTATCTTTACTCAGAAAACCCCAAATGGGGTCACAAAGAGTTGGACATCACTGGAATGACTCAACAACAACACTTAGAAGAGAACTTAGAATATAAAATGTTAGTAGTTGGAAAGAATCTTGGCATATACAAAATGTCAACTGAGAGTAGAACAGAATGTTAGAACTGGGAGAGAGCTTAGGATATAGAACACAAAATATTCAAGTTGGGAAAATACTTAAAGACCAGTTGATCTAATTTCTTACTTTTGCTTGGAGGGAAACTGAGACTGAGGAAAGAGAAATTATTTGTTCAAGGTCATAGAGAAAATTAGGGGCAAAGCTGAAACTAGAAGTTAGGTCTCCTGATCAAAGGTCTCTACTAATTAAGGAACTTTTTTTTTTTTAGGTTTTTGCAAGGCAAATGGGGTTAAGTGGCTTGCCCAAGGCCACACAGCTAGGTGATTATTAAGTGTCTGAGACCGGATTTGAACCCAGGTACTCCTGACTCCAGGGCCAGTGCTTTATCCACTGCACCACCTAGCCACCCCAGGTCTCTACTAATTAGATAAATCTTTTAATTTTTTTTTCCAGCTGCCCAAGTAAGTCTCCTCAGTGGCTTTGGGTCCATTCTTATTTTTATTTTATTTTTTTAGTTTTAGCTTTTTTTTAGTTTTTTTGCAAGGCAAATGGGTTAAGTGGCTTGCCCAAGGCCACACAGCTAAGTAATTATTAAGTGTCTGAGACCGGATTTGAACCCAGATACTCCTGACTCCAGGGCCCGTGCTTTATCCACTACGCCACCTAGCTGCCCCGGGTCCATTCTTTAGGTCACTGATCTTAGTCTTGGAAGCATGCTTTTCCCACACATTCACTGAGATTCTGTCTGGGGAAATTGAGATGATATTGGATAGAGAGAAACCTAAATAGTGGTGTTTACCACATGCCTCTATTCCACATGCTTCAGAAGCAAAAATGGAATAAAGAGCAGAAAGAATAAAGAATTGGGAATAAGGGAAATGTTATTTTGGATCATTTCAAAATCAAGTCATAAACTGTCAGTAAAACAGCAGAACTGATGAATATTAGATTTCCTGGGTTTTTTTTTCCACTGGCGTTTTTAAATGTTGATATGTATGTCATTATTATATAATTAGAGGATAAGAAAATGTTAGAGAAAGCAGAGGCTTCAGGACATAATAATATTTCAGAACTGCCAAAGACCTTAGGAAATATATAAATACACACAGAGATACATATAACATCAGAGTTAGAAGGGACCTTAAAATATAGAACATGGGGGCGGCTAGGTGACATAGTGGAGTACCTGGGTTCAAATCCGGTCTCAGACACTTAATAATTACCTAGCTGTGTGGCCTTGGGCAAGCCACTTAACCCCATTTGCCTTGCAAAAAAAAATATAGAACATAGGACATAGTATTTTAGAGCTGGAAAAGGACTTTAGAATTTATAATGCAATAACATAACAAAAACTGTTAGTGTTAAAGAGGTATTTGAACATCAAATGTTAGAGCTGAAAAACATAGAACACACAATAGTAGAAAACTGATAGTCAAAGAGGGAAGAGACTTTAACCATGTGATCCATTCTACAGGGGCCACTACTTATAATTTTAAAGGTGTTAGAGGGGATAGGGAAGAGAGGAAAGAGTCTGATTCATCTTTAAAAAGCTGGGGGTAGTGGTGGCAGCTAGGTGGTGCAGGGGAGAGAGCACCCATTCTGGAGTCAGGAGGATCTTAGTTCAAATCCAGCCTTCAACACTTCATAATTAACTAGGTATATAACTTTGGGCAAGTCACTTAACCCCAATGCCTTGCAAAAAAAAAAAAAAACTGGTGGGGAAAGGAACTATATTTTTCCTGGATCCCAAGCTAAAGTATAAAATCTTGAGATCATAAATTTTAGTTAGGAGGGACATCAGAATTAAAAAAAAAAACCTCATTCAACTTCCTCATTTTGCAGATGAGGAAACTGATGCCCAAGGTTAAGTGACTTATCCAAGGTCATACAAGTAGTCAGAAACAGCCAAGAATCAATATTCACATTCAGCTCCTGTAATTCCAAAATTAAATTTTTGAATGCATTTTCCCACATATTTATACTTCAACTACAGTAAGAGTTATAGAGGCTATTCTGGATTTCCTTACATGAAGATTTAAAAAAAGTAGTCTGGGGGCTGCTAGGTGGCACAGTGGATAAAGCACTGGCTCTGGAGTCAGGAGTACCTGAGTTCAAATGTGGCCTCAGACACTTAATAATTACCTAGCTGTGCGGCCTTGGGCAAGCCACTTAACCCCAATGTGGAACTATGACTTATTTTACAGAAATTTAATTTACAAATAGTTCCTTAGGAGGATGAATATTTCACAAATTAAGATTTATCTAAATTTATTTTTTCTAAACTTTAAATAGTTTTAATTTTTAAAAACATGAAATAATTATATAAAAAACTGACCACCTGTAATGCAAGTAACCCTGAAAACAATGAATCAAAACACAATATCCATTGAGGAATGACTTTTAATCTTAAAAAAGGTAGGTCTATTCATTACAGATATGAATATTAAATGTTTATCAGAGATGTTCTATGCAAAAATTTTTTTCCAAACTATATCCTTTTTCTTTGCAAACCCTAAATTACTATGTGAAGATTAATAATCATTATTACTATATGCTTATTTTTATTTATGTAAGAGCTTTGTGTTTTTGTATTTTCAAAGTAATTGACCATTTCTCATATTCTCTATGTCAGGGAGGATATGAATTTCCTTCATCTACAGTTGTGTGTAATTTTCTGTTTTCTAACTTTTTGAGGTGTGACTTTTGAAATTTCATTTATACATTTGGAAGTTATTATAGTTTATGATTATAAGATGTGATATGTGGTGGTATTGTAGTATAATTTTTAAAATTTTTTTTGTTAAAGATATTATTTGAGTTTTATGATTTTCCCTCCAATCTTACTTCCCTCCCACCCCCCCACCGAAAGCAATCTGTCAGTCTTTACTTCATTTCCATGTTGTATATTGATCCAAATTGAGTGTGATGAGAGAGAAATCATATCCTTAAGGAAGAGACAAGAAGTCTAAGAGGTAACAAGATCAGACAATATCTTTTTTTTTTCTAAATTAAAGGGAATAGTCCTTGAACTGTGTTCAAACTCTTCAGCTCTTTATCTGGATACAGATGGCACTCTCCTTTGCAGACAGCCCAAATTTGTTTCCAATTGTTGCCCTGATGGAATGAGCAAGTCCATCAAGGTTGAACATCACCCCCATGTTGCTGTTTAGGGTATACAGTGTTCTTCTGGTTCTGCTCATCTCACTCAGCATCAGTTCATGCAAATCCCTCCAGGCTTCCCTAAATTCCCATCCCATCCCTCCTAGTTTCTAATAGAAAAATAGTGCTTCATGACATACATATACCACAGTTTACTAAGCCATTCCCCAGTTGAAGGACATTTACTTGATTTCCAATTCTTTGCCACCATAAACAAGGCTGCTATCAATAGTTTTGTACAAGTGGTGTTTTTACTTTTTTTCATCATCTCTTCAGGGTATAGACCTAGTAGTGGTATTGCTGGGTCAAAGGCTATGCACATTTTTGTTGCCTTTGGGAATAGTTCCAAATAGCTCTCCAGAAAGGTTGGATGAATTCACAGCTCCAACAACAGTGTAATAGTGTCCCAGATTTCCTACAACCCTTCAACAATGATCATTATCCTTTCTGGTCATATTGGCCAATCTGAGAGGTGTGAGGTGGTACCTCAGAGAAGCTTTAATTTGCATTTCTCTAATAATGATTTAGAGCAATTTTTCATATGGCTATGGATTGCTTTGATCTCCTCATTTGTAAATTGCCTTTGCATATCATTTGACCATTTGTCAATTGGGGAATGACTTTTTGTTTTAAAAATATGACTCAGTTCTCTGTATATTTTAGAAATGAGTCCTTTGTCAGAATCATTAGTTGTAAAGATTGTTTCCCAATTTACTACATTTCTTTTGATCTTGGTTACAGTGGTTTTAATCATCTAGTTGGTTTTTGGTGATGTTCTCCAACTCTTCCTTAGTCATAAACTGCTCCCCTTTCCATAGATCTGACTGGTAAACTAATCCTTGATCTTCTAATTTGCTTATGGTATTGTTTTTTTATGTCTAAGTCCTGTAACCATTTGGATCTTATCTTAGTAAAGGATGTTAGGTGTTGCTCTAATCTAAGTTTCTTCCATACTAATTTCCAATTATCCCAGCAGTTTTTATCACAGAGGGAATTTTTATCCCAATAGCTGGACTCTTTGGGTTTATCAAACTGTAATATGATTTTATATTTGCTTTTTATAATTTTCTTTATTTCCTCTCCACCTAGTCTAAGTTCCCTTTTCATTTGATATTTTTGTCTTCTCCTTTTTCTTCATCTTCTTTTTTCTTCATTTCTTCCTCTTCCTCCTCTTCTTATTGTTTTGTTTATTACTTCAACTGTTTTGCTAATATCATCTTTAAATTTTCAAAACCTCTTTTTTGCTTGTTTTAGGATTATTAATTTCTTGATTTTTCTAGTTTTCAAATTACATAATCAATTCATTACTTCTCTGTTTTTCTAGTTTGCTAATTGTTTAGGTATACAGACTTTGATCTAAAGATTGCTTTAACCACATCTCACCAATTTAATGTTATTTCATTACTATAATTTCATTTAATATGACATTTTTTGTTTCTATAATTTGATCTTTGACTCAAACATTTTTTAAGATGCTGCTCTCCATTCAGGTTGAGATACTTTGATTATACTTATTTCACTGATTACATTTATATCATGTTATGATCAGTAAAGGCTATGTCTAAGATATATATCTATCTGATTTTGTTTTGGGGTTTATGGATCATATGATCTGTCATGTGATCAGTTTTTGTATAGGTTTCAACATGGCTAAGATTTCCATTCAGATGTCTCTGTAAGTCTGTCAAATTATTTTATCCAACATTTTTACATATATAATTTCCTTTTTAAATTGATTTTATCAAGCTCTGATAGAAAAATATTGAAATAGCCTAGAATTAATGAGTAATATGCTTTCTCCCTCCCCTCCTTCAATTTGATTTTTTTCTTTAAAAATTTAACAACTTTGCCATCTAGTGTCATACACACAATATAGGTATAGATATTTTTTTTAATCATTTGTCTTGAATCATGATGTTTTAAACCTCTTACTGTTCCCTGACCCCCTTCTCATCAAAGGACTTCACCTGATATTTCACTGAAAAAAAAAAGTTCATCCACTGTGAGTTCTCTCTTCTCCTCTACTCTATATCTTAATATCTAAAAATCTCATGGCATTTTAAAGTCATGGCTTTTCAGAACTTTGACAAAATTTCAGCATATAATTAGCAGAGATAATTATATCTAAGAGTATATATAATTTAGATTATATTTGCACCTTGTTAAGGGGTTGTGCATTTCAGATCTGAGTTTATAATTCTGTATCTTAAAAAAATACAATTTTAGTAGACTGATTTGTACTTTTTTGAAGGATATGAAGCTTTAGTGGTTCATTTGCATATGAAAAAGGAAACAGTCTTTTTACCTTTTCTCTTACTACTAAATGTACATGAACCAACAGAAAAAACTTGGAATTTTAGCAAAACAAAAACAACAGCAAAAGATAATCTGAATCCTGAAATCACAGTTAGTGATGTAAAGCAAATGGTTAGGTCCTAACTTACAGAGAGGAAGATTTGGTGAAAGGTACAGGATATGACATTTCTCACATCCTGGCTGAGAAATGGCAGCTCTTAGAGCCCAGAAGGGCACAAGTATAGTAGGGAGAGAGGAAGAGGGAGAGGGAGAGGGAGAAGGAGAGATAGATAGAGAGAGAGAGAGAGAGAGAGAGAGAGAGAGAGAGAGAAAGAGAAATATTTTGTTACAATTTTGTTATAACTCTCCCAATTCCCCAAAAGAATATTCATCCTAAGAAGAATCAAATTATTTCCTGTTTTACTCTAATTTCTGATGATCATGTAGCACTTGGTGAGTTAACATCAACTACTCTACGTTTACCATTGATCTTATTTCCTCTTATCTTTTGTGGTAAGTTGTTTCAGTGATTCATTCTCTCTCTCTCTCTCTCTCTCTCTCTCTCTCTCTCTCTCTCTCTCTCTTTCTCTCATTCTTCCTTAATTTCTCCCTAACTACTGTCTACCAACTGTCCTATGAAGTCATTATCCTGTTTCCTTTCTTTTCACAGTCTTTTTTTTTATGTTTTTGCAAGGCAAACAGGGTTAAGTGGCTTGCCCAAGGCCACACAGCTAGGTAATTATTAAGTGTCTGAGATCGGATTTGAACCCAGGTACTCCTGACTCCAAGGCCGGTGCTTTATCCACTACACCACCTAGCCGCCCCTCACAAAGTCTTAAAAGCAAAAGCAAATACCTGTGTATATTCTTTACTTCCATTTCCCCCCTTTTTTACTCATTTTGACTTGCAACTTGGTTTTTCATCTTAGCATTTAAATGAAACTATTCTTTCCAAAGTTACTAGGGAATTCTTAATTGTCAAATCCAATAGTGGTTTGATTTTTTGTCTTTTTTACCCTAACCTTTACTCTTCTTGCCATCTTTGTAGCATTTCCCATTGCTGACCATCCTTGCCAACTGGGTATTTTTAACTAACTGGATTTTTGTAACACTGCTCTCTCTTCTTCATAATGCTACTCGTTAGACTCCTCCTTGGACTTTCTTCCATGTCCTGCCCTCTAGGAATAGAGGTACACTATGACCGTCTGATTCCTCTTTCTCTTCTCTCAGTGACCTCATCAAGCATATCTATCTATCTATCTATCTAATCTACCTTTCTATCGACATTATCTATCTAGCACTTATATTTTATCTATTATCTATTGCCCTACTTTTGTCTCTATGTTCCAAAATCAAGTACTTATTAGGCATTTTAAAACTGGACACCAAACATCTAAATATCAGCATGTCCAAAAAAGAAATTATCCTTTTCCAGAACTCATATTTTCCCCTATTTTTGTTAAATACATAATCATTTATTCCTTCAATCACCCAAATTCATCATGTCAGTACCTTCAACTTTTTTCTCTTCTTTGTCCTCAGTATTCAATCCCTTGCCAAATTTTATCAGTCTGCTTTGACCACAATTCTTGCACCTGTACTTTTATTTCCATTCATCAAAACTTGAGTTCAGGCTACAGTTCATCCCTTCTTTCCTGAACTATTGATATAGCCTTCTATTTGATTTTCCTATTTCAAGTCTCTTCCCTCTCCAATCTATCCTCCACATACCTGCCAAAATGATTCCCTAAAGCATAGATTTGGCTACATCTCTTGCTCAAAAACTTCCAGTTGCATCTAAGACCAAATAAAAAGTCTTCTGATAGGCATTCAAACATTTTTTAAACTTATCTCTAACTTCATTACATATTATTTCCCTTCAAATGCTCTATGTTCCATTGAAACTGATTTTTTTTTCTCTTCCTCACATATCTCATGTCTAGTCTCTATACCCTTGTGCAGGCTATTCCCAATGCCTCTCTCCTCAACTCCACCTCCTAATTTCCTACAAAGTTCAGCTAAAACATTGTTTTCTATATAAGATCTTTTTTTGTTCTCCCTCCAAATTAAGTCACATTTTGTCTATATTTAAACAAATATGTTATATATATTTTATACCTGTTGTTTCCTACAATAAAATATAAGTGATCTGAGAAACTTTATATCATTGCTTAATTTGTGTCTTTCTTATCTTTAGTTACTACTCTGCATAGTTACATAGTAGATGCTTGATACATGTTTGTTGACTGTTTATATTTTCCCTGCTTGTTTTTATAATGTAATTAATTTATATGAATTCATATTGCAACTTTTGGTTCGGGAGAATTTAGCTAAAGGAGTTTTTAATAAAACTCTTCATTTGGAATCTGTGAAAGTTCCTGTGTAAGTAAAATATTGTTATGCTTTCTTTTCTAATCAACTCAGCAATTTATTTTTTTATTTTTTGCAAGGCAAATTGGGTTAAGTGGCTTGCCCAAGGCCACACGGCTAGGTAATTATTAAGTGTCTGAGACCAGATTTGAACCCAGGTACTCCTGACTCCAGGGCCAGTGCTCTATCCACTGCACCACCTAGCCACCCCAAGCAATTTACTTTCAATAATGAATTTTGTCCATTAACATTAAAAGTTATTAGTTAAGTTAGACCTTCTTTCCTATAGTTCCTAAACACACACACACACACACACACATATATACAATCACACACATACATATATATGTTACATATGTAACAAGATGTATGATTTATTTATTCATGTGTGTGTGTGTGTGTGTGTGTGTGTGTGTGTGTGTGTGTGTGTATTGTACACACATTCTTCAGACAGCTGGAGTATATTGTTTAGAGTACTGGACTTGAAGTTAGGAAGATTTAAATTCAAATCCTAATCATTAACTGTGTGGTCCTATGAAAGTCATACATTTTATTTATGTGTGTTTGTGTATATGCACAATTTATTTATTTGTGTGTACACACATTCCTCTCTTCAGGTAGCCAAGGTACATAATGATTAAAATGTTGAACTTGAAGTCAGGGAGATTTGAATTCAAATCCTTTCTCAGACACTCTGTAGTTGTGTGGTCCTAGACAAGTCACTTCACATCTCTTAGTATCAGTTTCCTAATTTGTAATAGCACCTAAATTCACAGAAATGAAAATTAAATTGGACAATATGTAGACAGTATTTTGCAGATGTTAGTTATTGCTATTTGTTGTCATCATAAAGTGACTTTGATATTATATTGTTTCAAGTCATGAAATACTATATTCTCTGAAGTTCAGTCAATGAAGAATTGAAATTAAAGTTCATGCAAAAGGTAATAGAAAAATGCATGATGGGTGCAAACAGGATGCAACATCTTTCAAGTGAGAAATTACATAGACTCAGAAGATTATAAAATCAGTATAAAACTTCTTGTCAGAGAACCAGAAAAATATATGAGCTGGACCTGGTGTAATAGTATTAAACAATGGCCAGTGCTTGTGATCCACTGGTATTCATTATTGTAAATAGAATATGAAGAAGGCTCTCAGCACATTTTGATGGAAAGAAAATAGACACCAGTTTAATAGGATGGGCAGGCATTAATAGATTGTGATACGTACCACTGGAGGGGGTTTCTACACTGATGACCAAATAGAATAAAGCTACCAATAGACTAAGATTATCAACTGAAATCATTATACTGCTTACTTTGTTTTTAACAGCCCAGTCTTTTTACTCCTTGAATTCTGCAAATTACTGTCATTCTACCATCCACTTTAAATAGATAAAACTTATCTTATTATGTAATAATCTATTCTTGATTGTATGACCACTAACCTCTCCTTCTCCTACCCAGATCCCAAAATTCTACTTTTATTCAATTAATCTTTTTAAACAACCAAACCCTGTATAGAATAGATCAAGTTAAAGTGTAATTTAGAGATCAGCTTTCTAGAATTCTAAACAGGAAAGTATAAAGTTTTCTGGCCCAATTTTAAAACCATATTTTCTAATAATGAAGTATTCTCAGTTTTTCAGGATAATAATTGTAGATTGTGGGTGATTTTTTTGTTTTATGTTTTATAATTTTCTTTCATTTTTAGGTGTTATTAGTCTCACACAATTCAAATTGGATTTTTTTATATATAAAGATTGAATCTTCCTATTCATTTGCAAAATGTTGTCCTCCATTTCAAAACTCTTTAATTTACCAACTTTAAATCTGAATGAAAAAAATTTCAAAATAAATTTTGTGGCCTAGAACATTCTTTTGAATTCTATCTAAAACATTCTACCTTCTGTTTTCAGTATTTCTGAATACTTTCTTAAATGATTTCTTGAAATGTTGAATTGAGATGCTTTGTTTCCTTATACTTTTCTGAAAAACCTATCTATATTTCAAAGATTTTGTTACTAGGATCTGTCCTCTATTTCTTTTGCTTTGGTTTGAAGAAATTATTATTCTTATAGTTTTTCCACATAAAAATGTTTTACTTTATTATTTCTTCTTTCCATTGTTCCATTTATGCTAACTTCTCATGACCTCTAACTCCTCAGTAAAGCATGCTTTATTGAGTTTACTACCATTTTTCTACAATGTCGATTCTTATGCTCCTCTTCCTGAATTCATCCTTCATTGATCTTATTTCTTATTTTATAGATACCAAGTATTTCTCTATATCTCACATCAATATGCTAGATTATTCTGCAGGTTCTTATACCTTGTCCATGAACTCTTATCAAAGTGTTTTTGTTGTTGCAGACTTGTTCTTTCCCTATTAAAATTTCTCTTTGCTTTATTTAACCCATAGTAATTATGCATTGTATATGGATTTATTTATTTATTTTAGATTTTTGCAAGGCAAATGGGGTTAAGTGGCTTGCCCAAGGCCACACGGCTAGGTAATTATTAAGTGTCTGAGACCAGATTTGAACCCAGGTACTCCTGACTCCAGGGCCAGTGCTTTATCCACTATGCCACCTAGGTGCCCCTGGATTTATTTTTTTTAAATTTTTTTACTCATTTCTTTGATCTTACATTTTGTTTTCTGGTGAGGGTGTCTTTCCTTTCTCCTCTTTGATTTTTAATTTAATTTGGTTCCTTTGTAATTGATTTGAGGTGGTGCAAGGCAGTTAGGCAAAGACATGATTCCTTTCTCAAATGTCTTGTTGGGACTCTCTGATCTTCAGTTTTCCCAGCTTGGACTTCTTAACTTGCTTCACTGGAGGCTCAGATAAAACTAGAGAGAACCTAAGAAGAGCTCTTGCTTTGTGCTAATGTATTTCAAGGCTCTATGATTTTGGAGTTATAAGTACTTCCTTCACTTAATATTGATTGTAATCCCTCTGTCCTTAGTAGATCATGTTCTTTAGTTGCTGTGGGGCAAAAAAATTGTAATCCTGAGCCCAAAGTATTGGTGGGCCTCTTTTGATTAATTCTGGTAATCCTAGGACAATCAACACAAATTCAATATTATATGAGTAGCAATTATAGGATGGTAGGAATTTCTAGAGCTTGAACTTTGCTCACAAGACTTTTGAGCACCTAGAATCTTGTCTCTTTCATGATAAACTATTAGAGGAGGACTTTAATAGAAAAAAGTTAAATACATATTCTTAAAAGTGTGAGAAGCTCTTTCAGATAAAATCACTCTGTTATTATTATTAGGTTTACTTAACTGTTCTATTTTGTTATGTGAGGTTTTTTATGAATGAGAACAACCTATACTTGTAATGTAATCAAAATAATATAAAATTATTTTAATTAACAAACAAATATTACTATAATTCATCAAAAACTACTATGACCATAAAGAATATATAGAAGCATGGAAACTTACATGAATTGATTCAAAGAAACAAAGAAGAAGACAAAAACCACATTGACTACAATAATGTAAATGGAAGAAAGATGTATATTGCAAAACAACAAAGCCCAAACTTGGATCCAAAAGTAGCAATAGAAGATATCTACCTCTATTCCTCTGCAGAAGTCGCAGGAAAAGCCCATAGACGAAAGCATTGCATATGTTTTTAGATTTCTCCCATGTATTGATTAGTTTTGTTGATTCTTCCTTCTTTCTCTTTTCATTTTCTCTTCCTTTTTTAAAAAAAATTCTTTATTATGATGAATAGCTATCTGAGAAGCGGGGGGGGGGGATTTAGACAAAGTAAAATATGCCAATCAGTTTTATTTTTTAAAAACAAATTAAGGGGCGGCTAGATGGTGCAATGGATAAAGCACTGGCCCTGGAGCCAGGAGTACCTGGGTTCAAATCTGATCTCAGACACTTAATAATTACCTAGCCGTGTGGCCTTGGGCAAGCCACTTAACCCCATTTGCCCTTGCAAAAAAAAAAAACCTAAAAAAGAAATTAAAATAGTAAGAGGTCAGCATGATATAGTAGATGAACTGCCAGGCTTGATATTAGAATAAAGTGTTTTCAAGAGTCATCTCTGGCATATTTTGACTCTGTGGCCCTGGGCATGTCACTTTACATTTTAGTGCTCTAGATAACTCTTCAAGCCTTCTCATCTTTCCAAGCAGTTTCTCTTTATATAGATGTTGTTATTGTTTAAATTGTTCTTCTTGTTCTACTCAATTCATTCTACGTTAATTCATAGATGTATTCCTAGTTTTCTTTGAAACCATTCATTTCCTTGAAATAATTTAATGGGAACTATTTTTTAAAATATTTGTCCATTTCATCTGAAATACCAGTTTTGAGGGTATCTTTATTTTGTCTTCAATTCTTATGAATTATCTTTTTTATTTTTAATCATTAAATATGATTTAAATTTTAAAATTTAAAGGAAATATAACATTTCCTTATGGTATTTAGTTGCTATGTTATTTGGTTCATATATATAAAGTACAAAATTACTTCATTATCTATTGTGCCTTTAAGTATAATATTATATAATATTATGGCACAAAATATTCCGCTACATTTGTATACTATATTTTATGTATCCATTTCCCAATAGATGGGCATGCCCTTCCTTTCCAGTTTTATGCTAATATAAAAAGAATTGATATTTGTGTGTGTATATTATATGTATATATAATATATATGTATCCCTATCTATTTATCTATCTAGCTATCTTTCTATCTATCTATCCATATATGTAATGTTAATCATTTTTCTCTTTCCTTTGTATCTCTGTGGAATAGGTCTAGTACTAGTATGTTTATGCATGTGCACAGTTAAGTGACTTTGGAAGCATGGTTCCAAATTTTTCTGTAGAGTGGTTGGACCAATTTACATCTTTACTAAGAGTGTATTAACATACTGATTTTCTTTCCCAATAGCTGGGGTCTTTGTGCTTACTTAAGAGTGTGCTAGTGTATTCATTTCCTTCTGCATTTGCATACATTATCATTTCCATTGATAGTTTTCTATTTATTTAAACCAATACTAACTTATTTTGATGATTATTGCTTTGTAATGCAGATTGTTAGGTCCGCTTCTTTCTTACATTTATAATTATTTCCTTTCATAGCCTTGATTTTTTGTTCCTCCAGATGAACATTGTTACTATATTTCAAGATCTAAAAAACAATCCTTTAGAAATTTAATTAGTATGGGAAGAAATTAAAGTAGAATGATAATTTTTATTATATTGGTATGTTCCACTTATGAGCAATTAATAATTCATTTGGTTCTGGAGATTTGTTGTGAGTTTATATCTTATTAATTTTCTTTTTCTAATATTGGGGCTTATTTAAATAATATATCTCTTATTTTAATGTGAGTAATATTTTTCTAGATTATTTAAATGTTATATTTCTTTTTAAATATGGGTATTTTACATTTTTCTAAATATTTGTCCATTTAATCCAAAACATCAATTTTGTTGATATCTTTATTTCATCTTCCATTATTATGAATTCTGTATTTTATTTTAATATTAATAATTTGATTTTCCTTTTTTTAAAAATAAAAGGAATTATTTCTTTTATTATTTTTCCCCCAAAATATGCTCCTAGTTTTATTTATCAGACAATGAATTGGGGGGGGGTAGAGATACTTGTTAATTTCTTTGATTTAAAGAAATGTTATATTGATGCTTAATTGAATGGATTTTTATTTTTTATTTTTCTAGTCTTTTAGAATTTCATGCCCAATTAATTAATTTATTCTTTCTGTCATGGAAACAAGAATTAGAGATATATAAACTTCCCCATGAGGACTACTTTAGCTATACTCAATAAGTTTTACTCTATTGTCTTGTTGTTACAGCCTTTGATGAATTTTTCTATTATTTCAATTATTTGTTTTTCAATTCACAGGTAATATAGAATTGAGCTATTTATTCTCTAAACATTAATTTTTCTTTAAAGGCTCTTTACTGGATACAGTTTTATTGCATTGTAATAAATAACGATATGTTTATTAGTTCTTCTTTTCCATTCTTTTAGAGAGATTGTTAATGTCTCCTAAACATGGTCAAGTTTTGGATATTTACTAATTTGGTTGAAAAATGTATAGATTCCTTTCTATTCTCATTTAGTAATTATCAGAGATCTTTCAGCTCCTATTTTTCTGCTCAGATCCTTAACTTTTTAAGCTTTTGGTTAGATTTATATATATCTTAAAACTGTAGGTTGAAGTCCCCATTACTAATAGTTTCACCATCTATTTTTCACTGTAGTTTTAGCTCTACATTTATGCTTGTTTTGGAAATGTGAATTTTGTTTCAACTAGATGATATATTAGTGAGCAATTTAGTACAATATGAATTTTAAGTTTGCTTTCATGAGATTTCATCTGAAAAAAAGTTACATTGTTTTATAATAATTCACAAGCTCCAGCCCTTCTAATGCTCACTTCTACAAGCAATTTTCAAATCTTTTTTTCAAGGTAATGAAACATTTTAAAGAATATATATTTTTGTACAGTGGGAGCTGTGAGCAGAGGGCTGTTCCATAGTTATCAACTCCATCTTCCTTTCAGCAGGGTCATTGCTGGGGGATATTGCATCCTTGACTTGTCCATAGGTATCGACTTTGCCAGCCTGGTCAGTGAGAGTGGCACAATTATTGAGTTGCAATCTGAGGTCATGGATGCCACAACTATCATACTATTTATAATTATTTCTCAAGTATTTAGTTTGTATAAAAATATTTCTATTTTTTGGGGGGCGGCTAGGAGGTGCAGTGGATAAAGCACCGGCCTTGGAGTCAGGAGTACCTGGGTTCAAATCCGGTCTCAGACACTTAATAATTACCTAGCTGTTTGGGCAAGCCACTTAACCCTATTTGCCTTGCAAAAAAAAAAAAAGATTCTATTTTTTTACTGACTTTTTTTGAATATCATCCTCCTAATCCCATTTTCCCCATAATTTTAATTGTACAATTTTACATGGTGCAATGATTTTTAGGAATGTATGTGTTGCATCTTAGCAGAACTGAAATATAATGGTAATAAGTTTGCAAGAGTGTACATGTATAACTCTATCAAATAGCTTACCTTCTCAGTGAGGAGGAATGGGAAAAGAGGAGGGAAGAATAAAATGGAGAACTCAAAATTTTTAGAAACAATGGTTAAAATTTGATTTTTACATGTAATAGGAAAATAAAATGTTAAATAAATAATTAAGAACTGAAATATGATTTAAATTTTAAAATGTAAAGGAAATATAATACCTTATAGTATTTAGTTGCTGTGTTATTTGGTTTATATATATATATATATATATATGTATATATATAGTACAAAAATTACTTCATTATCTATTGTGCCTTTAAGTGTAATTTAACATCCTTCCTTATCTCTTTTTATTGTGTATTTATTGTAACCTTTTCTAATAACATAATTGTTATTCTTGTTTTTTTGTGTTCAGCTGAGGCATAATAGATTCTGCTGTAGACCCTCATTTTAAGTCATTGGGAATCTTTTATATTTCAAAAGTGTTTTGTGCAATTCTGCATTATAATTCATCATTGTTGCATTATAATGCATTATAATTCATGTTATTTTATGAGTGAGTTCATTCCATTTCCCTTCCTGGTTATGAATATTAATTGTGTATTTGCTTCCATTCTGTCCTCTTGTACTTTTCCTTCTCTTTTCCCCACCTTTTCAAAGAAAGTGGTCAATAGTTTTGCCTAACACTTGTGATCTATAAATTGAGATATTTCTTCTTCATTCCTGTCTTCTCTTTTTTAACACACTGCTCTCTGTCTGACTGTCCTTGTGTCCCTATCTTTGTCCCTCACTCCCTTTCTCCCCCTTTGTTTTTTCTGATTCAGCCTTCAAACTTCTATGCTATTGGAGTTTCTTTTGCCTTGACTTTCCGTTACCTATTCTGTCCTTCCTCTTAATGCCCCCTCTCTCTCTCTCTCTCCCTCCTCATCTATTTACCTGTTGAATTTAATGTATTCCTACACCATAATCTGCATGTGTTCAATCTTTCTTCAGATGAAAGTGAGGTTCATGAGATGCTCATTTCCCATTTACCCCATGTTTGTAAACTCTTCATAGTATTCATCTCTATCATGTGATGGTGATTTCCTTCTCCCTTCCCTTGTTTCTCCTTCAACATAATATTCCTCTATCCTTTCAATTTCTATCTCCTGAAACCATCATCACAGAACAAAACTATAGTTAAGTTGTTTATCTGTCATCTTTTTCTTTCTCTATGAGCCTTAAAAATATTAGGGTTCTCAGAAGATATTTGTTTCTTATCCTTTGATTATTCTAATTGGAGAAATTTATGTACAGAAAAGTTTCTCTCAACTCTCATGTTTCTATTTCAAAATTTCTACTCAATTACATTTTTTAAAATCAGGAATGCTTTGAAATTCTTTGCTTTATTAGGAATTCAGTTTTCCCACTGTGAGATTATTCTCAGTTTTTCTGGACAGGTTATTCTTAATTTTAAACATTTTTTTAAAGTTTTTGCAAGGTAAACGGGGTTAAGTGGCTTGCCCAAGGCCACACAGTTAGGTAATTACTAAGTGTCTGAGACCGGATTTGAACCCAGGTACTCCTGACTCCAGGGCCGGTGCTTTATCCACTACGCCACTTGGCTGCCCCAACATTTTTTTTTAACTTTTAGAATATTGCATTCCAAACCCTTCTCTTCTTTATCATGTTATCTGCCAAGTCTTGTGTTATTCTGACTGTGATGCCATGGTACTTAAACTTTTTTTCTAGTTATTGACAGGATTTTTTCCCCTTTTACCTGGAAGCTCTGGATTTTGGGTTATGACATTCCTGGGAGTTTTCATTCTTTGTTTTCTTATCAGTGTGTTCTTTGCATTTTACTTTGTTCTCCATTTCTAAGAGATCTAGGCAGTTTTTGCTTATAATTTCTTGAAATATGGCATCCCAGTTTGCGGGTTATTTTTTATCACAATATTCAGATGGTCCAATGATTCTTAAATTAGCTGATTTTTCAGGTCAGTTTTTAAAATATTATGTTCTTTACATTTTCTTCTGATTTTTCAATCTTTTGATTTTGTTTTAGTATTTCTTATCTCATTGAATAATTTTTTTTTTAGGTATTTCATTCTATTTTTCTTGGTGTTCAGTTCTTGGGAAGACTTATAATTGTTGCTTTAAGGTATTTATTTCTATCATTCTTTGTCTTATCTCTTTGTCATTCTTTTTTCTAGGCTATTATATTTCCTGTTTCTTTTCTTCTGCTCTTGTAATTCTTGTAGCCAGGAAATTATTTTGTCAATAGACTTAATTGTTTAATTTTTTGTTAAACTTGTAGAGCTAATTTTTTTCTACTGGATTTATCATTTAAAATCCTAACAGTTCAAGATATTTCCTCACTGTATTTGGAGTTTTATTTTGTTTATCACAATTCTCTATTTCAAGATTGGGGTCTTATGCTTGGGTCAAACTTTGCTGACATGAACCATGGTAGACTATGGTTGGTACTTATCATCATGGGTAAGCATAGACTCTACTTTCTGTAAAAATTGTCTGAAAACCAATTTTCTATTATAGTTCAGGAACAAGTTTCCTGGATTTTTATTTGGACAGGGACCTCTTGGATCTTATTGGGTTAGGGCTACCTGAATGTTGTCTGGAGTGCAGGCTTCCTATATATTCCTCCAGGCTTATCTTCTGTTACTTTGAAAAATTTAGAACTGTCCTTCTCTGGGCATCTCCTATGAAGGATCAGAGGATTTCTTGTTCAGAGCACCAATTAGAGTATACCTCCTGTCCTTGGGCTGCCCTATGCTGGGAACTGATTGTGATTTGTCTCCTATTGTGAGACTAGGTTACTTTATACTGAATCTTCCATTTACCATCGACTTTTTTCCTACTCTGGGCTTCTGTAGGCTGCTGATAGACATTTTTGACTGGATAGAGGAGTATATCATTGATTCTTGTTTAATTTATTGATGTTCATTCTTGTGCATTGTTTTTTAGAGTTTTAATGGGATTCTTGAGGGTGGAGTATATCTAGAGTCCTCTAGGGCCTAAGATATTGCCATCTACTCACAATCCACCCTAAAATCATAAGAACTGTTGCCAATATGTTTTTGAGGAAGGAGATTCCCAACCAGAAATTTCCTACACTGATGAAATTATAGGTCTGGATAAAAGAATATTCATAATAAATTAGAAAAAAGATATATTTAACTAGGAGGAAGTTTTGGGTCTAGGAAGTCATAATGATGATAATAAAAATATTTTATAAATAAATAAATAAATAAATAAAAATATTCTTTTCTGGTATAGACTAGCTCAAATCTTTCCTTTTTTTCTATAGTTTACTGATGTTCTATTCTTGGATTCTTTACAATTTTTCTTTGTAAATATGAAGATCATTTTTTAATAAAAATGTCCAGTCCTTTTGTTTAAAGAAAATCTCAACACAGCAATCTTTTTAGTTCTTTTAGTTTCAAAACATGTCTATATTCTCACACCAACTCTATCATATTTCCATAGGTTCAATGTTGTCTTCTCCCTTCTTTCAAAATACAACTTATACCATACCATAAAGACTTTTTTAACCCATCCTCCTCCAAATCTAGTTGAAAGTCATTTTTCTCTCTTCAGATTTTTCATAGAACCTCATTTTGTTTTAATTTTTCTTCTGTCCCCTCTCACATTATACCACAAATTGCATTTATCTTTGTACATTAGAAAAGTTTAGTTCTTTTCAGTCATAATTGACTCTTTGTGGCCCTTTTTGGGAGTTTTCTTGGCAATGATACTAGAGTGGTTTGACATTTCATCCTTAAGCTCATTTTACAGATGAGGAAACTGAAGCAAATAGAGTTAAGTGACTTGTTCAGGGTCACACAGCAAGTTAGTGTCTGAGGTCAGATTTGAACTCAGATGAGTCTTTCGGGCTATAGGCTTAGCATTTTATCCACTGCACCACCTAGCTGTATATATCACATTTCAACTCCCCCTTTGGCTTTAACTCCTTAAAGTCAGGACTATTTCACTTTCATGTTTGCATTCTGAGTCAAGCACATTTTAAAAATTTATTTAATATTTATTTATTTATTATCATTTTGTACAAATAATGTTTTTTATACATTAATAAAATATTCTTGTTTAAGAGTAAACAAAATACCCTCTCCCCCCAAAAAAACATAGACTCACTTGAGCAATAAAATAAAGGGGAGAGAAAAAAATAAAATTAAAATAAAAAAATAGTAATAATTGTAGGTATGGCCAGGTGGCACAGTAGATGAAGCACCAGCCCTTGAGCCAGGAGCACCTGAGCCCATATCCAGCTCTGTACACCCAACAATCACCCAGCTGTGTGACATGCAAGCCACCCCAACCCCACTGCCCTGCAAAAACCAAAAAAAAAAAAAAAGAACTAAAATAAAATCAAATAGTAATAATAGTAGGGGCAGCTGGGTAGCTGACAGAGCACTGGCCCTTGAGCCAGGAGCACCTGGGTCCAAATCCAGCCTCAGACACCCAAAAATCACCCTGCTATGTGGCCCTAGGCAGGCCACCAAGCCCCATTTGCCCTGCACCTCCCAAAATAATGATAATAATAATAATAATAATAATAAATAAAAAATGTGCTTCAGTCTGTGTTCCAACACCACCAACTCTGTCATGGGTGGATCACATTCTTTATGATAAGTCCATCACAAAAGTTACTTCCATATTTTTCTACTGTTGCCATTGCTGATTGCAAGTTCCTCCTTTCATACTTCTCCACTATCATGTACTATATTTTCTCTCTCCTTTCACTCTGACTCTGCTGTAGGGTAGCTGAGTGATGCAGCAGACAGATCCCCAGCCCTGGGAACAAGAGTTCCCGAGCCCCTATACCACCCCTTAGGCCCAGCATCCACCAGGCCCTATGATCCCGGACAGGCCATCCAATCCCAGCCGCTTGCAAGAAGTAAAAAAGAAAATGTGTTATATCTGACCACTCTCCCTTCATGGTCTCTCCTCTCCTCCTTTATTCACATCCCCACCCCTTCTCCCTGTCCCTCCTCTCTCATTCTTACTCCAGATGTCTATACCCCATTGAGTATATATGCTGCTTCCTCTCCTAGCCACCTCTGATGAGAGCGAGATTCCCTCATTCCCCCTTGCCTTCCCCCCTTCCATATCATTGCAATACCTCACTGTAATAAAGAAAAACCTTATTATATGAAATATCTTGGCCTATTCTCCCTCTCCTTTTTCTTTCTCCCATTACATTTCCCTTTTTTTCTATTGACTCCATTTTTACACCATATTTTATCTTCAAATTCAGCTTTCTCTTGTGCTTCATCTATAAAAGCTCCTTCTACCTGCTCTATTAACTGAGAAGGTTCATATGAGTATTATCAGTGTCATTTTTCTATACAGGAACATGCAGTTCATCATTATTAAGTCTCTCATATTTTCCCTTTTTCCTCCAATCTCTGTGCTTCACCTGAGTCCTGTATTTGAAGATTAAACCTTCTTTTAAGCTCTGGCCATTCCAACAGGAACATTTGAAAGTCCCCTGGTTCATTGAAAGTCCATCTTTTTCCCTGGAAGAGGACATTCAGTTTTGCTGCGTAGTGATTCTCAGTTGCATTCTAAGCTCTTTTGCCTTCTGGAATATTATATTCCAAACCCTCTGAGCTTTTAATGTAGTTGCTGCTAAGTCCCATGAGATCTTGATTGCAGCTCCATGGTATTTGAATTGTGTCCTTCTGGCTGCTTATAATATTTTTTCTTTGACTTGGAAGTTCTGGAACTTGGCTATAATATTCCTCGGGGTTGGTTTTTGGGGATCTCTTTCTCAGGGGATCTGTGAATTCTCTCCATTTCTATTTTGCCCTCTGCTTTTAGGATATCAGGGCAATTTTCCTATAGTAATTCTTTGACAATGATGTCAAGGCTCTTTTCCTGATCATGACTTTCAGGTATTCCAATAATTTTTAAATTATCTTTCCTAAATCTGTTTTCCATGTCAGTTGTTTTTTTCAATGAGATGTTTCACATTTTCTTCTAATTTTTCATTCTTTTGGTTTTGAAGTATTGAGTCCTGATTTCTCGTAAATTCAGCAATCTCCCTAAGTTCTATTCTTTGTCTAAAGGATTTGTTTTCCTCAGAGAACCTTCTTATCTCCTTTTCCATCTGGCCAATTCTGCCTTTTAAAGCATTCTTCTCCTCAAAAACTTTTTGAACTGTTTTATCCATTTAACCTAAAGCTGGTTTTTAGCATGCTATATTCTTCAGCATTTTTTTAGATTTCCTTGACTAAGCTGCTGACTTCATTTTCATGTGTGTCCTGCATCTCTCTCATTTCTTTTCCCAGTTTTTCTTCTAACTCCCTCATTTGATTTTCAAACTCTTTTTTGAGCTCTATCATAGCCTGAGCCCATTTCATTTTCTGTTTTTCTTGGAGTCTTCAGATGCATGAGCTTGTGCTTCCTCATCTTCAGACTGAGTGTTTTGATCCTTCTTGGGCTCACAGGCAAAATATTTCTCAATGGTGTTCCACTTGTTTCTCTGATTGCTCATTTTCCTAGCCTTAGCCTGTTTTGGGGGTGCTTCCTGAACTTTTGGGACACTCCCACAAGGGTCTCAGTGTGTGAGGCTCTGTCCTCCCTTCTGGTCTATGAATGACCATATGTGCCCCCCTCTGCCATGGGGCTGAGGTGGGGGGGGCCCTGCTGTTCTATGGGGGGGCCTAAACTGTGATAAGTATCTGAATGTGGTCAGAACCCCAAAGTTATGTTCCAGGGGCAGAGCTTGGCAGACTCTCTCTTCACTCCCCTCCCTAGGTTCAATGGGCTCATGCCCTGGGGGCTCCTGCTTACTGGCTCCAACTGCTTCTGTTTCCTGGATCTGGACTGCCTTGGCCAAGCTGCTTGCTGTTTTCCCTGAGGGCTGGGCTTCATGTGCTCACTCTGGCAGAGGTCCCCTTGCTGTTCCCCCAATTTGTGCCTGGTGCTCCCTGGGGCGTAGATCAGGGAACTCCCCTGCTGCTGTGAGCCATGGCTCCCAGCACCCTGGGGCTGCCTCCAGGAGGCTGAAGTTCTTTCACTCTGGTGGGCCACCCTTCTGGCAGGCCACCCCCTCCAACCCTGGGGAGCAGAGCCTTTCTGCTCTTTTCCAGGTTACCTTGAGTAGGAGAATTGCCTCACTGGGTCCCTCTGTGGGTTCTGTCTCTAGAAAATTTAGTTAGAGTCCTTAGTTTAGAAGTTTTATGAGAGAGCGCCTAATAGAGGATCCTCTCTTGTCGCCATCTTGGCTCTGCCCCAAACACAACATTTTAAACTTCTTTAGTGCTTAGCGAATGTTTATTGACATTGAAGCATTTTTTTTCTTTCTTAGGTTTTTTTTTGGGGGGAGGGAAGAACATGGCTAATGTCGAAATGTTTTACATGACTTAAAATGTACAATGGGTATTGAATTTCTCGCCTTCTCAATGTGTGGGGGAAGGAAGTAGAGTGAGGGAAAGAATTAAAACTAGAATAAAATTTAATTTTAAAAAGAAAAAATGTTTAATGAGTTGAATTTTTAAAAATTAAATTGAGTTTGATATCATCACACAGCTTAGCTGTCCCATTGATTGTAAAATTTCTTAGACGAGCATGAACATGATTTTGCTTTGGCTGCTGGATAAACTGCCAACTTCTATGTAATCACCAGGCTTTCACTGGTTGATAAGGAGAAGCTCCTGGAATAGATGATGGAATTTGTAGTCAAAGAAGGCTGCCCTTCTAAGATCCAAGTCCATATGGCAACATTTCTTCCTTTGCCTACCAGAGTTATGGACCTCATTGCCTTTATCCTGAACCTTCAAAGCAAATGTGGCTTGAGGTCAATAAAGACATTGTTGGATCATATTAGATGATAGTTTCCTCCTCAGGTTGCTGTGCTTCCTTGCCAGGAGAATTCAGAAAGAGCAAAGATCTGGTCCTCATATCAACACTGTCCTAAAAATAGATAAAAATAGGTGAAAGCTTCTCTAGCTCTACACCTAGGGTTTTGTCTAAAGTTTGCAGATATTTGAAGGCAATGGGCTAGCCCTCTGACCCCAGAGCTAGTTGTTGTCCATCCATCCTAATCAACTAAAACAGCAATTTGATAAAGGAGATATGACATTTCCTCTCTACATACATTCACACACACACTTATGGCACAAACTCATCCTCACATCACGCATATCACACATCATTTCTATGGAAATTTCTATGGTGTTTGATGTGGAGACAAAAAGGTAATATTCTTATGTGGTCTCTGCAACAGTGTTTCTTCTTCTTTGCTTGCTATACCAAAGTAAGAGAAGCTGCCTCAAAACACAGTTTGGGGGGTGGCTAGGTGGTGCAGTGGATAAAGCACTGGCCTTGGAGTCAGGAGTACCTGGGTTCAAATCCAGGCTCAGACACTTAATAATTACCTAGCTGTGTGACCTTGGGCAAGCCACTTAACCCCATTTGCCTTGCAAAAACCTAAAAAAGAAAAGATAACACAGTTTGGAAAGAATGCTTCCTTCCTTGCATCATTCTTAGTTGTTGTTACTTTTAGAGATTAAATTGAACTAAAATGAAATTAAATTGGATTTCATCTCTTAATCAAAGTTTGATGATAACCTTTGAAATATTTCTTTCTGGTAATCCAAGACTCTAGAGTAGAGTCAAGTAAGTGGAAGAAGAACTTGCTAGTAGAAAACCACTAACTAATCAAGAGGTAAATCTTCAAATATAGTGACAACTGGAACATTCACCAATGAAAACTAATCATTATTACTTTTGATTGCTATTATTTGGTCCTCTTCGATTATGAAGGACAACTTGTATATTGCTACATAACAATGCTACTCTATTCTATTTTTTAAGGTCTCCTTCCAGCTTTAGCATTCTATTTCACTATAGTATGCTCTAAGGTTCTCTTTTAACTCTATCCTCCTGTGTTCTAAATGGTAATATTACATGATTACATGATCGTTTACTGTCCTTATTACAGTCTATAAATAAAATATACCAAATATGTTACACTGTTCTTATCACATTTATTATAGAATGTTAATCTTATTTGTTACACTATAAAATTAGAATTCAAAGAGCTATCTGCATTGAATTTTCCTCAAAGTTAAAGAATGGTCATTCAATCTTCTGCACCTGCAGTGGGGGCAGAATTAGTGAGAACTAGAGAGAAAAGAGATTTTTTTTCCTTTTGATTTCTAACTTGGAGAGAAAAACAAAAATTCAGTTCCAACCTCTCTTCAGCTCCTTAAAGGAAGAGAAAAACTTTGAAGAAGCAGTAAGAGAAGCGTTCAATTTTTATCATGTCCTTATCCCTAGCTTGTTACACTAGAGAATTTGGCGGGGTGAGATCTGATACTCTCTTCATTGATTGATTTGAGTTATTTTGTTTCCAGTGGAAAAGCTCATTCATTCCATATGGTATGGTATATATTCTCAAATGTATACATTCTCTGATTTGTTTTAATGTCAACTTGGATAAATGGGTTTATTCATTATTTGCACTTGTGTGCACTGTGGAACTGGCATTTGGAAAGGGAGTCTTGAATATATCAGTTGGAGTCATCCTCCCTAAAGTCAGGAGCACAGATTGAACCTGGTTATTATTTCCCATATGTATATATATATATATATATATATATATATATATATATACATATATATATATATATTATATTTAAAGAAACAGATAGATACATTTCTAGTCCAGTATCTCCCACTCCCCATCCTTCTCTCTAGGGAGATAAGATCAACTAGCCTCAATCCTTTGCTTCCCTTCTAACAGGGTTAAAATTCTACTTCAGAGATTTGGGGTAGGGGGAAGATGAGGTATCTCTTCTTGCTTATCTGAAAGTCACATCTGGATAGATCCATGTTGGTACACATAACCTCCACAGGCATAAAATGATGAGAGAGAGAGAGAGAGAGAGAGAGAGAGAGAGAGAGAGAGAGAGAGAGAGAATTTTTTTTTTTTTGTTTTAGAAGGGTGCTCAGAAACCTTAGTTTGTTCTCTTTGAGTAGAGCCAGAATCAGAAGTCAGGGTCACAAAATTCTAGATTCATAAATGATAATATGAACATAGAATGTTAGAATACAAACCATAACTTATTAGAGCTGGAAGTGGCCTTAGGACAAAGGAGGTCAAGTCTTGAAAGGACCTCTGAGCAAAGAAATGTTAGGGTAGTAAGAGACTTTCAAAGTTATTTATTCCAGCTTTTGCTAGATGGTGCAATGGAGGCCAACAGAGGACAAGTGACTTGTCAAAAACAAACAAAACAAAACAAAACATTAAGTTACTAGATCAGTCATCTCCAAATTGTTCATTTCTTTTTTCATTACCCCAAACTTGCTGACTCCCAATCAGAGATAAACATTTCTGGCCTCTCTGATAAGAACATAACTCATGCCAACCACATATGGCTATAAAGGGCAAGCCCCAATGCAGCCACTGATACCACCACCAACTTCATGTTTGTCAGGGAAGTAACTTTGAGCGGAATCTTTGGTGCACAAGAGGACCCACATTCCTACGCCATGCATAGGAGAATTCAGAGGGCTCTTATCTTTCTAAACTTCCCCAAGAAATGAAAGAATTACATCACTCCCTACCTCTTCCTTCCTATGGGAGAGTTGAGTTGGAGTGGATAGGATTAAACAGATGACCGGAAAAGTCATCCATGAATTCTCCCTGAACACATTATGGAAGGCAGAGTACCTGGATTCAAATCCTGTCTTTAGCATTTAATATCTGTTTGACCTAAGTAAATTATATAAACTCTCTGGGCTTCAGTATCCTCATCTGTAAGATAGGGATAAAGATACCTGTAGCGTTTACCTCACAGAAGGTTAACTGAGATCATAAGTAAGGTATTTTGCAAACTTTAAGGTGCTATATAAATGTCAGTTTTTGTCATTATGATATAGTAATAGTAGTAGTAGTAATAGTAGTAGTAGTAGTAGTTGCTGTTGTAGTAATAGTAGTAGTTATTGTAGTAATAGTAGTAGTAGTAGTAGTAGTAGTAGTAGTAGTAGTAACACTAGCAGGTAGGTGGTATAGTGGATAGAGAAAAAGACTAGGAGTTAGAAAGACCTGAGATCAAATACAGCCTCAGATACTTATTAGTTGTATGACCTTGGGCAAGTCTGTAAAATGGAACAATAAAATAGTATCTACCTCACAAGGTTACTAGGGAAATAAAATCAGGCAATATTTGAAAAGTGCTTTGCAAACCAAAAGCACTTATAAATGCTAGCTATTCATGGAAAGAATTGCATGAACTGATACTGAGTGTAGTAACCAAGAGAACATTGTATACACATTAACAACAACATTGTGAGATCATCAACTATGATGTATGTAACTCCTCTCAGCAGTTCAAAGATCAAGAGCAACCTGTAAGAACTGCTATGGACAATGCTATCCACATCAAGAGGAAAAAGCTATGGAGTATGAATGGATACTATGTTTAATTTTTAAAAATTTCTTCTATGTTTTTCTTTCCTTTCTCATAGTTTTTTTTTCCCCCTTAATTCTTATTTCTTTTTTTTACAACATGATTAATATGTAAATATATTAAACACAAAAGAACCAGACTCCACCATGGGGAGGGGAAAGGAGGGTGGTAGAAAAATATGCAACAACTAATTTGCAAATGGATAAAAGTTGAAAAGCTACCATTGCATGTAATTGGAAAAATAAAATAGAATTTCAATTAAAAAATAAATGCTAGCTATTATTATTGTCTTTTTCTTTGCCTTTGTTCCCTTTTTTAGTGATCTAATTCACTGATTCAGCCCCAATGCTTCAACTGGTTAGATTTCTTTTCCTAAATCCCCAATCCTGTGATTAGATCACTACAGACTAGACCTCGTCTAGCCATCTGCCACTAGATTTCCTTGAAGCTAACTGGGCCTGCTTGAAACTAACCATCTATCAACCTGTGTCCCATGAGGTTCAAAAATTTACCAGCTTACAAATAATTGATCTTGATAAAGACCCCTTTCAGTATCTTGAAAGTTGATTCAGTGGAGATTGGTGCCAGCATCAGAAACTGAATTTAGCGATGAGGGCTGAGTGAAAATAAGGCCTATGTGACTTAGAAGGGCACAAAAATGTGACATCGGGCCAACTTGGTGGCTCAGTGGATAGAGCACCAGTTTTGGAGTCAGGAGGACCTGAGTTCAAATGTGACCTCAGACATTTAATCACCTAGCTGTGTGGCCTTGGGCAAGTCACTTAACCCCATTGTCTTGCAATCACCCCCCCAAAAAAGAAAAAAATGTTACATTATTATCATCACCAGCAAGATCACCATAACAGCATCTGTACTTTCATTAATAGACTTTGTATACCTTAGCAGACAATTTCCTGATTAACAGTGGTAAAGTAAATTCATCACCTGAGAGCCTCTAGGCACCTAGACCAGCACCCATGGCACAGTCAGGCTTAGTAGAAATAGAAAGAGTATTTGCTCTATTGGAAATCCATTGAGATTCATGCTCACCTCCATGCCAGAAGAAGGGGATTGTTATTATTGCTGTTGCTAATAATACTAATAATAAGAATAATAATAACCTAATCTTTATAGGACTCAATGCAAAGTTTTAAAAGTACTTATTACAGGAGTCTGAAGACCTAGGTTTTAACCCTGACTCCATCACTGATTAGCTATTTCCTTTCCTGGGATTTCAGCTTTCTTCTCTATAAATTGGGAATAATAATCCTTGCATTACTTTTCTCATGAGGCTGTGGTGAGAAAAATTGTAAAGGTTATAAAAGTGTGAATTGCTATAGTAACAATTTTTAGAGCTTTTAAAAATTTTATAGCATGTTTTTCATACCCTCACCTTGTGAAATAAGTAGTACCACTATAACTTTTCCCATTTAAAAGATAAAGAAACTGAAACTTTGAACTAAAGGGGGGAAATGACTTCAGATAGTAGCAGCAGCTAATAATAATAAGCTCAAATAATAAGATTCAAACCCAGATCTTCTGGCTCCAAACCACTTTTACCAAACTGCCTCATATCCTTCAACTTTCTCATCATCATCATCATCATCATCATCATCATCACTATTAGTGTTCATCACAATAGCAACTTATTTTGCTGAACATTAAGCCATAGAGTAGTAAAGGGTACTTTGGAAGTAACTTCTCAATATGCCACCTTGTGGATATGACTTATAATTACACTATTTCATTCCGGAATTAAATTCAACAATTTTGTGGAGCACATACTTAGAGACCAGTCCTGTGGGAGGTACCCTGTTTTACAGGGTGTTAAACTCAAATAGAAATAATCCCTATGGGCCTTATGTTAACAAATTAGCATTATTGGGGTGAGTAGGTGGCTCAGTGGATAGAACACCAGCCCTGGAGTCAGGAGGATCTGAGTTCAAATTTGAACTTATTACCTAGCTATGTGAACTTGGGCAAGTCACTTAGCTCCATTGCCTTGTTAAAAAAAATTGGTAATATCTATGTTGTATTTTATTTTTATTTATTTTTTTAAAATATTTCCCAATTACATTTTAATCTGCTTCTCCAGATTAGGAGTATAGGGAACCATGAGTTAGACACATCTAAATAGAATATAGGCAGTAGAGGAACTGTTGTGCTTCTTAGGATAATCAAGATACATGAAATAGTCTATTAAGAAAAAGTATGAAATAATGTATGGTGGGAAGGCACTAGGAGTTAGAAAACTAGTTAAATAAACTTTAGCAAGTCACTTAAAGAGCTCCATGCCTCAGTTTCCTTATCTATAAATTCGGTGAGGGTCAAGATGGTATAGTAGAGAGCTTATTACATGGTCAGAAAGAGCTGGATTCTGGTCCCTATTCTGATATATATTGCCTATATGACCCTAAAGGCATATTAATTAACATTAATTAACATCTCAGGACCACAAATAGCTCTCTTAGTTATAGGAAAGGTGCCCATTTATAGAGGAAGTTTCTCACCAAGTAACCCTCTGTACCAATAAAATCATTTCTTTTTTTTAAATGGCGATGATAATCTTTGTACTACCCACATTGCATTCTCATTGAAAAAAAGATGTGTGAGTTGTCATCATTATTAAGAACCTAAATGAGGACTCACAGATCATACCTAAGAAATCAGAAGTGGGAGGGACCCCTGTAAACTTGAGCAGTTAAAAATTTCTGGTGGAAGAGGACCTTGAGTTGGATCCTAAATGATGGGTAGGGTATGAATAATCAGAGCACAGTATGTTTAGACATTTTTTACCAAGGAGAAAAGCATAACTGATTCATCTTTAGACAAATAGATCTGGGAGAAACTTTAAGAATCATGTTGTCCAACCTGCTTGTTTTTACAGAAAAGGAAAGTAAGATATCTCAAAGAAAAGGGACCTGCCTCTACTCTTAGAGAGAATGTGTCAAATAGTGGTAGCGTTCTCATTTCTAAAGGATGTGTGCAGAGAGTTATTAAACCTGAAGCAATGAAGTAGAATAGGAAAAAACACTGAATTTAGAGTCAGAAGATCAGGAGTTCAAACCTTTACTGTTATTTATTACCAGTGTGATTTTGTGGAAAATCACTTTGCTTCCCTGGACCTTTGCCTCTTCATCTGTAAAATGAAATGGTTAGAACACTAAGGCCCTTTTAGCTCTAAAACTATGTTTTAAAGATCTTTTGCCTCAAAAATCCCTTGAAATTCTAAAATCATATGATTTGGATATTATAAAGAGCTTCCAGAGGTCATCTAGTCTGTACTCTTGTCTCTAGGCAGTATTTTCAGGTAGATCTTCTATTATCATTGTCATCATTATCATCATCATCATCACCACCACCACCACTACCACCTCAATCTCTTCAACAAGAAAAAGTAGCAACCCATTTTGGTTGAGTTTTAAAAGTATTATCATTTTATTGGTTTTTAGTACATTGCCTGAAAACACATTATGAATAAACAAAAAAAGGTGAAGGAAGATTAGACACAAAACAGTAATCAGTTCTGACTTACAATAATAATCAATTTTGAATTATAATTGTATTTAATTCTATGGTGTTTAAAGGAAGTATTTTTCTCAAAATCACCTAGGGTGGGGCAGTAGACAATGCAAGTGTTATTCCCCATTTTACAAATGAGGAAACTAAATCTCAGCAGGAAAAAATGATTTTCTCAGTCTTAGATATGGTGACAGAGCCAATACTAGAACAATGGTCTTTCGAGTCTATAGAGTTCTTTGACTACATTTTCCTATTATATATCAGACAGTAAAATGCAGTGGAAGGAGCTAGCTTGTGTTGTGGTAAAAATAATAGTGAATTTGCATCACATTTGACTTCAAGTCCAAGTTCTGTCCATGACCCCCTCTGTGACCTCAGGAAAGTGCTTCCCCTCTCCAGACTCAAGGTTGCTTATCTGTAAAAGGACAGTACATACAGAACTAGTAGTATTGTACTGCTTCCTCATGATAATATTGAGAGCCTCTAAGGAGAAAACAGCTGGGAAAGTGCTTTAGAATTGTCAAGTAAAGGATTGAAGATATTGGCTACCAAGGGTTAACAAAACAATTGGTTATTGCATTGGAAATGTGGCCCAACTCTGGGCCTGGCTGAGGAAGGTTTGGGTTTGGGTGGAAATTTGTTTACAAGGATTGTCCAAAGGACTCAGCTATTGGGGTAAACCCACATCTTTCCCTTCAGTGTTAAAGAGCACTCTGGAATCCATTAGTTAATTCAGACTGAGTAAACTCTCCACTCTACTCTGAGCCAAAGACTATAAAAAGGAATATTGAATTGTTCCTCAGAGAGGCCCTGGCTTCCTCAAACTGGCTATTCAGGGTTTCTCCCAGACACAAGCTCAATTCCCAATCAAGAGGTGGGGCCTCTGCCTTAACAACAGGGTTGAGGAAGAAGAGAAGTTAAAGAGGGAAAGGAAGGGTCAAGTAAGAGGAGGGAAGAGAGAGAGAGAGGAGAGAAAAGGCAAGGAAGGTTAGGGAAATAAATGTGATTGTGATTTGAGGGGCACGTGAACCAGAGGGTTGGTATTCGTAAATGTCATCAGCTTGACTTTGGCTCCAAATCAAAAGGGTAAATTTTTGAATGGAGAATGGTAAGAGGGAGGACAGGGTAGGAAGAATTAAGAATTAAGTAAGGAGTAGGATATAAGGAAGAGTTAACATAAAATATACTTATATAGCTGAGATATAAAAATCAGATTATGGTTCTTCTGAGTTCAGTGATGAGGCAGGAGAAGAAATGGGATCAATGGAAAGAACAGTGGCCAAAGTAATAGACTTGTGATCTGCCACTTACTCACTATGTGATCTTCGACTCCCTATGGCCTATAAAATATAAATCCTTCATCCTGGCATTGAAAGCCCTTCATGATTTGAAGCCATTCTTTCTAGGTTTACTGCACATACTCCCCTTTGAGTATCCTGCATTCAAATAAAATAGGTTACTTGTTATTCCCCAAATTTGGCATTACATCTTCATCCTTCATGCTTTTGTACACTCCTCATGTCTGAAACACATCCTCTTCTTACCTCTACTTCTGAGAATGTCTAGTTACATTCAAGCTCATCCCATGTACCATATTCCCCCAAGAAGTCTTTCCTTAGCTCTCTAGTTAGTATTCTCTTTCTCCTCAAATGAGCTTGTGCATACTTGTCTTTATCCCACCCACCCCCAAAGAATACAAGTTTTATGAGTGAAAAGATTGTTTTCGTTATCATGTCTTTATATCCCTATCTCCTCTCCCTCATCCTCCCACTCCCCTGCCAGTGCCTAGTATAGGATTCTGTCTGCAGTATGTAGTTAATAAATTCTTATTAGATTGTTCTGGAAAGCTTCTTTCTTTCTCTAGACCTGTTGGTTCTATATAACTTATAACATGAGAGAATAGTAATCAATGAATTCTAAATAGAGACCCTAAATTTCAAAACAATAGGTACATTCTACCTTCAAAGAATTCATATTAAACTGAGGAAAGGAGGCAAAAAGGAAAAGATAGGGCAGACATTCAACTAAATATAACACTAAGTTGAATATAATGGGGCAACAAAAAGATGTAGAGAAAGTGCTTTAAGAAAATTTGAGGAGGGGTGAAGAGAGTATTTTCAGCTGGGGATCTCAAGGAAGATGATCCATAGCTGAATCTCAGAGAAAGAGAGTCTGAAATGCAAAGGTGAAGAGAGAATGCATTCTGGTCAGCCTGAATGAATGCAAGGAGACAGGAGAAAGTAGGTCAAACTCAGAGGACCATTATCAGAATTCATATCAATGGGATAATAGAGTATATATAAGGGCCTGCTTTCCTCCATAGGTAACAGGAAGCCACTGAAGTTGGTTTTTGTTGGGGAGTGCTTAAGGGGTCAAGGTGGAAGGAAGATAATTATTTTGTCATTTGTGTGGGGGAAGGATTGGAAGGCTAGGGTGTCCACTTTGGAGTTACTACAATATAGTGATATAGACAATAAGTAATAAATACATGAATTAGGATGTGCCTTTTGTGAATAAAAAGAAAAGAAAATTCCCTTTCTCTTTCTCTTTACTCTCATTTTCATTTTCTTGCTCTAGAGCAGTTATTAAATCAACATTACCATTCCTGGGCAGCATGTATCAATCAATCAATGGTCCCATAACTCCATTCACTCATTCATTGGTAACTTTCCAGACCCAAACTCACCTTAAAGTATTCCTTTCTATTTATGATCTTCTCTCATTAGAATGTTACCTCTTTGTAACACCTCACACCTAGCAGATTGACTAAGGTGACAAAAAAAAATGACAGGTGCTAGAAGGAGTTTGGAAACATAGATACAGTAATATTCAAATTGGGAGAAATATAAACTGGCATAACTATTCTAGAGAATAATTTGGAAAGACCAAAGGACTATAAAACTGCAGATCTCTTCACCTGGTAATATGATTACTTGGTCTATATCTCAAAGAGATAAAAAAGGTAAAAGATTCATATGTACAAAAATATTTATAATAGTTCTTTTCATGGTGGCAAAGAAATGGAAACTAGGGGTTGCTTGTCGATTGAGGAATAACTGAACAAGTTGTGGCATGCATGTATGATGGAATAATATTATGTGTTAAGAAACGATGAAGAGGCAGTGGTTAGGTGGTGTAGTGGATAAAGCACCGGCCTTGGAGTCAGGAGTACCTGGGTTCAAATCCAGTCTCAGACACTTAATAATTACCTAGCTGTGTGGCCTTGGGCAAGCCACTTAACCCCATTTGCCTTGCAAAAGCCTAAAAAAAAAGAAATGATGAAGAGGATGGACACAAAAAGAATCTGAAGACCCCTATAAGCTGAAGCAAAGTGAAGTAAGATGAACTAGAAGAACAATGTATACAGTGTCAGCAATATTGTAATGATAATCAACTATGAAAGACTTAGCTATTCTAATCAATATAATGATCCACTACAATTCCAAAGGACTGGTGATAAAAAAAAATGCTATTCACCTCAAAGAGAGAACTGATTAACTCTGAATGTATATTGAAGTACATTTTTTCAATTTGTTTTTCTTGCTTATTTTTGTAACATATAGAAATATGTTTTGCATGACTTCATATGTATAATGAATGTGATATTTCTTGCCTTCTTGATGGATGGGAAAGTGTGAAGAGGAAGAGAAATTGGAATTGAAAATAAAAAAATGTTTCTAAAAGAATGTATAATCTCTTGAACATAAAGGCTGTCTTATATTTTGAATTTGTACTCTAAATTATGCAAAATGCCTTGTATATTGTAAGCACTTAATAAATAACCTTTTCTTTCATCCAGTCATCTATCCACTCATTCATTCATTGAAGAAGTCAGACTTGAGGAATAGGGAAAGATAAGAATTAAACTTGGAGGTTTCTGGTTC
Organism: Macrotis lagotis; assembly: GCF_037893015.1. Classification (NCBI taxonomy): domain Eukaryota; kingdom Metazoa; phylum Chordata; class Mammalia; order Peramelemorphia; family Peramelidae; genus Macrotis; species Macrotis lagotis. Next base: position 331,392,019 of record NC_133658.1, read on the forward strand.
ATGTTTTAAGGTTCCTTTCAGCTAAACATTCCAGATTCTGGTTGGCAATAGTCTATGTTCTGAGTTATCTTCTACTTCACTCAAATCATGCAGAATTGGAGGACCACTAAACACAGTGCAGAACAATATATCAAACATAATAAGTGGTCATATACCATGTGATATATATATATATATAATAATAAACTTGCTAAATACCAATTATAATACAAGATAAAATACAAGTTTAGCAAGTTACAATATTATTCAATGAAAGTTTTTAAATGAAAAGAGACTGATCTTGAATTAAGGTAAATGTGATAAATAATCAGAGGTGTCTTGGTACAGACAATAGCCTGGGAGACAGAAGACAGTTCTAGCACTCTATCACTGCTAACTTGCTTGTGATATTGAACAAAAATCACTTTCTGGACCTTAATTCTTTCGTGTATAAAATCGAGAAGTTTTTCCTGTAAAGTTCTCTTCCATTTTGAAAACCATATAGTGTGTGAGTAATTTTAATGGTTTAAGAGAGTATTTATATTTGAATAAATTATTGAAAACTGAAAACCCATCTGATTTCTTCACTCCCACTCTCCCAATCCTCCTTCAAGCCCTCATCATCCTTCATCTAGACTATTATCATATTCTTTTAACTTCTCTCCCTATCTCCAGCATTTTCCTTCTCCACTCTTCAACTTTAGTCACCAAAGTAGTCTTCCTAATGCACTACCTTCTCTGCCCATAGACATTCACTGATCTCCTTTGCCTACAAGATAAAATACAAATGCTATGCTCTGATTTGAAGTCATTCTTAATTTACTTAAAACTATCTACTTCACCTAGTCTAGGGCAATCAGTCAACAAATTTAGCAAATACTTGTTATGTACTAAGGCACTGTGATAAGTGGAGGTATATAAAGAAAGACAAACAGTTCCTGCTCTCAATGAGTATACATTCTAATGGAGGAGACGACATGAAAATAGCTAGGTTTGTACAAGATAGAGATCGAATACATGGAAAGTAATCTCAGAAGAAAAGGCAGTAAGAGTTAAGGGACCCAGGGAAAGGCCTCTTTCAGAAAGTGGGATTTGAATTGAGTCTTGAAGAAAACAAAGGAACTAAGATCTAGGTAGAGGTGAAGGAAAGAGTACTTTCTAGACGTGAAGGATAAAAAGCAAGTTGATTAGTAAACCTGTATCAAAGAGTTTATGGAGGGAAATAAAGGGCAAGGAGACTGAAAATAATAGAAAGAAGATAGGTTATGAAGCACTTTGAACACAAAACAAAGAAGATTATATCTGATCCTGAAGGTAGATATTAGAGAACCAAGGGAGCTCATTAAGACAGAGAACCATGTGTTTGGTAAGTACATGCCTATACTTTAAAAAAAATTAACCTTGATTCCACCAGTAGACATATACCCCAGGGAAGTAATGGATAGAAAAGAAACACATCACATATAGTAAACTATTTATTGAACTGTGGTGGGGGGGGCAGAGAGAGGGGGAGGAGAAAAGAACTAGAAACAGAGTAGTCTGTGACTATATTGGAATATTATTTTGAAAGAAATCATAAACATTATGAATACATTGAAGTATTGAACAACTGACATGAAGTGAATGCAAATCATAGTAAGCAGAGCCAAGAAAACAGTATGCACAATATAATATGTAAATATGACAAATCAATATAAGCAAAAAGAAAACAATCACGAAATAATCTAAAATAAATGTTGTAGAACCAGCATGGCTCCAAAGTAAAGATATGAGAAAATAACAGCAACCTATTCCTTTATAGAGATGGGAATGGTCTATGCATGTAGAACACTGAATATGTTGTCAGATTTTTTTTAATGTGTTGGTAAGTTTGTTAATTTTTTTGGTCTTTCTTTTCAAAATTCACTATTATAGGATATATAAGATGGCTCTGAGGAGGAAAGGCATACAAGGGAGAATTTATGTGTTATAAAAGTAAAAGATAGCAAGAAAATTTATTTTTATAAAAGAAAAATGATTCTGACAGTAGAGAATAGAGTGAGGAAAAGACAGGTAGATTTTAAATGGCTTCTTGTGATAGTCCTTTGGAACTCATCATTCCATAATTGAATCTTCTTTCCTACCATTTCTGTGAATTTCCAGGCTGTCACTCATGTCTATGTAATGGAGGTCCAGCCAGGGGAGCTTTATCCTCAGAGCATAAGTAGCAATCTCTATATGCTATCTGCCCATGTGGAAGAGGCTAGTGAGTCTAGAAAAGTACAATGGGGGCAGCCAGGTGGCTCAGTGGATAGAGCACCAGTCCTTAGAGTAAGGAGGACTGACTTGAGTTCAAATTCAGCCTTAGACACTTAATAATTACCTAGCTGTGTGACCTTGGCCAAGTCACTTATCCCATTACCTTACAAAAACAAAAAACAAAATAAACAAAAAAATAGAATGATATGTGATGGAAGGGTCTTCTATCCCCAAATGTTCATCTTTCCCCTCCCTCCCCACCCAATTTGGACCATGTCCAAATATTCCATTATTGAGATAATAAGGTGGCATGGTGATAAGACATAAGACTTGGAATCAACAAGACCCAAGCTTGAATCCTGCCTCCAACTAGTGACCCTGAGGTAATAGCTTAACTTCTCTCTATATCAGTTACCTAATCTGTAAAAGCAGGATAATAATGGGTACCTTCTTCCAGTGGCTCAGCATCCTAATTTTTTGAAAGGTCACAACTGTTTCCATTACTCCTCCACATAAAATTAGGAAAGAATGCATATCAAATTACAAAGCATACAGTCATATATTTATGGACCACAAATTGACTGTAGATAGTAAGAACCCAAGGCATGGTCTCTTAGCATGGTCTTGCTCATCTGAATAACAGCCAGGCAGGAATAAGGAAAAACAGTCTTCCTGTTAGTTATTTTTTTTTATTATTCTTTGACTAATAAATTCTTTCTGAATACACAGTTACTTCTCAGCAACCCATTTCTTCATCATGTGTTTAGAATATTGAATGTTGGTGCTTGCTCCAAATCATAGAGCAGGAACCTTTCCTATATAGGTCACCAGGACTTTCCAGAAGCAGGCTCTCCAATCTCTTTTCTTTAAAATTTTAATTTATTCTGAACTGAGCAAAGACCAGATAAAGTCAATATTTTCACATGTGTGTCTATTCATATAAATACTTGAAGAGAAAAAGAGGATTGTATGTGAAACTTCTGGTCTATCATGTAGTTTGCATTTCTTTTAAAGTAGGTAATAGCTTTAACCTATAGTTTTCAAAGGTGTCTTGCTTGTCTGTGCTTCAATTCTTATATTTATTTATTTATTTTTTAGGTTTTTGCAAGGCAGATAGGGTTAAGTGGCTTGCCCAAGGTTTCACAGCTAGGTAATTATTAAGTGTCTGAGGCCAGATTTGAACTCAGGTACTCCTGACTCCAGAGCTGGTGCTCTGTGCCACTGTGCCACTGTGCCACTGTGCTGCCTAGTTGCCCCAATTCTTATATACATACATATATATATATATATATATATACACACACATAGTTTGTTTTTGTGAGGCAATGGGGTTTAGTGACTTACCTAAGGTCACACAGTTGTAAGTATCAGGTATCTGAGGTCAAATTTGAATTCAGGCTCCCCTGACCTCAGGACTGGTTCTCTGTCCACCTCATCATCTAGCTGTCCCCAATAGTTCTTTTTCCTTTGTATTTCTTTTTTTCCCCCCTGTATTATACCTATTTCTCCCCATCCTACCCAATATACTCTCATCCTGTCCCCCACCCTCACATAAATCTTGAGGGAATAATAACATTTGTCTTTCATTTTCAAAAAATACCATGATATCAGGGAGGTGATACCATGACAAGTACATGAATTGGATTTGAGTGAGGGGGCACTATACTAAGTCAACAGTCTCACTTTCTCCTTTAGAGCTAACTGGGTCCACTGGCCAGGTGTGAATCAGGATGACTGTATATAGCCCTGGCTGAGAAGTAATCAGGGTTAAGTGACTTGCCTAAGGTGACACAGCTAGTAAGAGTCAAGTCTCTGAAGTCAAATTCAAACTCCTGTCCTCCTGACTCCAAGTCAGTGCTCTATCCACTGTGCCACTTAGCTGCCCTAAATCTTGAGGAAAAGAAAAAGAAAGTTCTTTTTAACAAATATATACCTAGTCAAGTAAAACAAATCCCACATTGACTGTGGTCAAGAAAATATATATCTTATTCTACATTTTGAGTCTTTCACTTCTCTCCCATGAGATGGACAACATACTTTATCATCATCAGTCCTCTAGAATTACAGTTGGTCATTTCATTGACTAAAGTTAAACCTTTCAAAGTTGTTTTTCTTAACAACGTTGTTATTATATAAATTGTCCTCTTATTTTTGCATATTTCCCTCTGTTAGTTCACACAGATCTTCCCAGGTTTCTCTGACATTATAGCACAATATTCCATTATATTCATATACCATAATTTGTTTGGCCATTCTCCTGCTAAATGGACATAGTTTAGTGCATTCTTTGCTATTACAAAAAGAACTGCCATAAATAATTATGTACAGATGATTCCTTTTCCTCTCTCTTTGATCACTTTGGGCCTAATGTTGATATTGTTTGGGCTATTGGTATGTGTAGTTGAGGACCTTTGAAACTAAACTGCTTTCTAAAATGACAGTACCAAATTACAACTCTAGCAATAGTACATTTGTGTGTCAAATGCAAAGGTGGGAAAAGGCTTCTGCTCTTTAGTATGGAGCTACAACATTACACCTGGATTGAATTCCATTTACTGCATAAAGAGCAGTAGATTTAGAACTCAAGAATTTGGATCTGAATAGTATTTGTGCTACTTTCTTCCACTGTAAGGACAAGTGTCTGTTGAAGTTTCTTCAGTTCTTCTTCAATTGAAATGAAGGGTATGGATTCTGCTTTCTTTTTTTGTTTGTTTTTTGTTTTTTTTTAAGTTTTTGTAAGGCAATGGGGTTAAGTGGCTTGCCCAAGGCCACACAGCTAGGTAATTATTAAGTGTCTGAGGCTGGATTTGAGCTCAGGTACTCCTGACTACAGGGCCAGTGCTCTATCCACTGTGCCACCTAGCTGCCCCTGGACTCTGATTTCTAAAGTCCATTTGGTCAACAGGGCCTTCCTAACAATAACCTTAAGCCTCTCTTAACCTCAGCCTTCAAGCCCTTGATCACAAGCATCCCCATGCAGGTTCTCTATGACTCACAATCCTCCCTCTTTGATGGCATTACACTGAAGAGTATACTTAGAAGACCCCATATACCTGTCTAAGAGGGGGACAGAAGAAGGGCACTTCTATGTATCAGATTGCTGCCTTGAGAGTTTATGAATCATAAATTCCCAGAAAACTTTAGAGATCTTATTTGGGGAATAGCACTTCAGGTGGTATAGGGGAAAGAACACCAGCTCTCAGGCAATGTATTTAGGTATGACTTTTTGTTCTTCTCTGTATTAGCTATGTGACCTCGTGCAAGTCATTTTTCCTTTCTTGGCCTCAGTTTCCTCATCTATAAAATAATGGAGTTGTAGTCAATCATCTCTAAGGTCCCTAGTTCTAAAATTCTATATGCTAAGATCCCTCACAACTGGAAATTCTTTAGGTTTCTGATTTCCTACTATATAGGACATGTCTAGTTTCCTACCCTTACCTATTGTCTTTGTACCCTAAAGCTTTAAAAGGCTGGTTCAGAGTTGGAGCTAAAAGGTTGAGTTTCCTGGAGTTAAAAACAGATGGCTTATATTCCCGAAAAGTCCAGTGCTTTGTCTGGAGCCTGCCAGGAAAGCTTCAGCAGCTGACTGCATCTATTCTTCTGGAAAGAAAGGCAGGAAGTTTCCATAGGAGCCGCTCTAACAACATTTCACTCCCCTTAGATATTACTGTGCTGTATTTTAAATCTCTACAGTGGCCCAGCCCCCAGTCATGGCAAATGTGGATCCTCATTACATGTACACATTTGGGCTTGTTTACATGCATTTGTGAAGATGCATTGAATACATTCAAGCATGTCTCTCTGTGCTGTGTTATCTGCACGTGCATGTGGATGGGTATGTTATATAGAGTGTGAGTTTGCACACAGGTAAGTGCATGTGTAAACATGCACATACAAGAGCTGTCATGTGGTAGAGAGATTAAACTTGTTCTGCTTGTTTCCAAAAGACAGAAAAAGAATCATCAGGAAGAACGTGCAGGGAGGCAGTTTATAACTCCATGTAAGGAAAACTTCTTAATTAGAGCAAAGGAAAACTTGATATTTAGAATCAGTGAAAATTAGAATGAGTTATCTAGGGAAATGATGGATTCCCCATTACCAAAGGTCTTCAAGAGGATTCCAAAGTATATCATCCCTTGTCTGGACTATCATAAAGGTATAGGTTGGACTGGCTGACCTCTGAGGTCCCTCTCTGCTCTGAGATTCTGTAAATTCTGTGCCATATTGTATTTATGCTTCTTTGTGTGTAAATGAGCACAAGATATAGTACCTACTTCTCTGAAGTGATGAAAAGAATATGGACCAAGACATACCTTTTAAAGATTAACTTAAATGACACCTCCAGGAAACTTTCCTGAGTTCTCCCAAATAAAAATGATCTTTTCTTTCTTGAACCTTATATTTCCTTTATTAGATAGTTTCCTTATACCTTTATCATTGATCTGTTTTGTATGAAAAACATAAGAGATATTTGATCTTGACCTTGAGAGACAGGAAAGATATTTGCAAGTGACTGAGGGAAGGGGGAATTTCAGGAGTAGGTAAAGATTTGAGTAAAGGCAGAATTAGAAAACCCACTATCTCCCAAGATAGCCCTCTCTATTTTTGCAACATTTTAATTGGTAGAAAAATTTTCTTCATATAAAATAAATTTCATTTTTCTTCTACTTCTCATTTTTTCTAATTATGTTCTCTGATCAAATGAAATAAATGTAATCTTCTTCTTTGTAACAGCTCTTATAATACTTGAAGACAGCTATCACATCTCCACTAAATCTTAATTTTACCATACTAAGGAGTCCCAGTTCCATCAAAACATTGTCATATAATATGATCCTGAGGCCCTTCAATCCTATGAGTGGTCTTCTCTGTCCAAAAGTTTCCAATTCATCAATGTCCTTCTTAAAATAAGGGATCACATCTGAAGATCCACATTCCTAAAGTGGATCGACTCACTTTCCTACTACATTAATCACTTAATCAACAAGCATTTCATAAGTTTCTTGAGCTAAGACACTGGGAATGCAAAGACAAAAATTAAATATTCCCTACGTAACTTCAATTTATTCAATATTATTTATCTAATAAAATTATTATTATTGATCATATAGTTTGAATTTGACATATTATTCATTAAATCAAAAAATACAATTAATAAACACTGATCATTAAATTTATTTAACATTTTAATAAATTAATTGGATTATATTATGTAATTATAATTTAATGTAATACTATATATAAATATTTTTATTTAATAACCTGTGGGACTAAGAGCTATTTGAATTATGTGAGATTAATGGGAAAGTATCAGAGTACATTCATTGATTACTTTAGAACTTGGGATGAATATGGATGAGGAAAATGAATTGGAAAAAATTCTTAAGGCAAAATAGGGAATTAGCCTTGTCTTGTATGGAAAGCTAAGAAAAAAAATCAATGAGTCGTTTTTCTAGCCTGGATTAACACAGGAAGATAAACCAAGAAGTTCATGAATCCTGGGAAGAAGGAGCTAGGAATGACCAAATTTAATAGTTTATATGTGGACAGGTTGTAGTAGCATGTGAAAGAAGATGTCCAGACACAGCATAAAAGTACATGATCTTATGAAAATTAGAGGAAGAGGTGCCAATTGTCAGATCTGCCACTTACTATTCAGTTCTAGGTCACAGATCAAGGATAGATTGAGGAGAGGACTTATGCCTAAGGGGCACATTCCAGGGTAAAGAGTAGTTATGGCCTGATGTTATGTATCATGGAAGGAAGATGTTCAGAAGCAAAAAGAAGCTGTACTGACCCCATAAATGGAACAGTTCCAGCTTTCAGCCAAGTCTGAAGCCTTCAAAGTAATGAGGTCAGGAATCCCACACCAGAGGGGAGCCTGAAGTTTTGTTACTCTGAGCTTTCCAGCTGGCTAATTGTTATTGAGTCCAACAGCAGTCTACTTGAATTTCAAATACGGAAAGCTTTACAGGCATTTTACTCAAACTCAGATGAAGTTCTGGAACTTGGAGAGCTCAGACCAAGGGAGCAGAGATCACTCTTTGGCCTACCTAAATGAGACAACTTTGGAAGCACAGAAAGGTTATGGGCCCCTAGCTTGAGTTATCCCTGAGATCGTGGAATAACAGAAAGTGGCAATAAGACCAGCCCAAACCTTACCTTCAGAAGTGCACAGGGTAGGTCCTATTGAGGTAGGGGAAATATTGAACTCAGAAATATGTTTTATAATGCATCTATTCCCTCTGTACTGACAATGTATTTTTCTCTAGCCCAATCTATAGTTCAAGTAAATGAGATGATGTCAATGAATTATTAGTAAAGTAACTTGCCCCTCCCTGGAACCCTATTAGCAAAAATATGAAGTCTTTGAACTACTGCCCTTTATCAACATATCCCTTATGATATCGCCTCTGCTTTCTAAACTATCTACCCTTCTACTTAATCTCTCTACATTCTCCTTAAAAACTCACCCTCTGCTCAGTTGAGTTGCTTTACCATGAAGCTAGATGACTCTTTGGGAGAAGGGTCCTCTAGGTAACTTTTCATGCTCCTCCTCCCTTCTTTACCTCATCTGCTCATAGTTGCTTATGTAATTGATGCAGATGCTGCTGCTGGGTACCAACTGTCTTTATACTCTTTCTTTCCTTTAGTTTCTGCTAAACTTCATAGATACTACCTACACATCTATCTATCTATCTATCTATCTATCTACCTATAATTAATACATATATATGTATATATATATTACAGCAATACTTAAATAAACCTTTTTTGTTCCTAGAATTTTTCCTGGGTCAAAGTAGGTTTTATACATGCATTTTTTCATGTTCCACCTAAATCTTTAGCCCATGAAAACCAGGAGGCAGAGCTAAGATGGTAAAGATAGGAACTCCTGCAAGCTCTCCCCCAGACCACTCCAAATATCTTTAAATAATGACTCTAACCAAATTCTAGAGTGACAAAACCCATAAAAAGACTGAATGAAACAAAATCCATGGGAAGGGTCTATTATACTGGGATTAGAAAGGGCCATACCAAAGTAAATCAGCTTCAACCATCTAGGAACAGCCTGCAGGGCACCTGGGTCTAGCAAGGGTGACAGTTTCCAGACCTCTCAACCCAGGGATTACCAAGGATAACCTGCATCAGCAAGAAATCTCTGCCACCCCACAGTGAGAGTGGAACCTAGTCCAGCACAGGCTTCAGCACAGACCCATCCCCTGGGGACCAGGTGCAGGACTAGGGAGCCACCTGGCAGGGAGCCACTTGGTAGGAAGCCACCCAGAAGCTGCTTCCAGAGTGCTCAGCCTACTGATGATGGTAAGGGGATTAGGGAAGATTGAAAGGTCTCTTGGCTATCCCTGAGGCAGAACTCTGCCCATACTCAGATCCAGGCCACAGTCTGAGGCCCCAGTCTCAGGAAAAGGAGCTTTACTGTCATAGTGGAGCAGGGACTCTCCTTACAGCTCCAGAATAGAAATAAATGCTTGTGATAATCCACAGACCAGAGCACAGACCAGGAGAGCAGTCAGAGCTTCTCATAAGACTTTGGAGGAATTGAGGTCCCTGGGGGTGTCTCTGAAAACAGCAGCAAAAATCCTCAAAAACTTGAAACAGTGCATCATCCACCCTGTAGGCAGAGCCCCACCTTAACAAAGACTTAAAAATCAAGTCATAGGCTGGGGAAATGAGCAAACAACAGAAGAAAAAAAATCTGACCATGGACAATTACTTTGGTCCCATGGAAGATCAAAACACACACTCAGAAGATAACAAAGTCAAAGCTTCTGTATCCAAAGCCTCTAAGAAAAAATATGAATTGGTCTCAGGCTATGCAAGAGCTCAAAAAATATTTTGAAAATCAAGTAAGGGAAGTAGAAGAATAATTGAGAAGAGAAATCACAGTGATGCAGGAAAATCATGAAAACCAAGTCAGCAGCTTGGTGAAGGAATTACAAAAAATACTGAAGTAAATAACATCTTAAAAACCAATGTGGGCCAAATGAGAAATGCAGTCCAAAAGGTCAATGAGAAGAATGCCTTAAAAAAGTAGAATTGGCCAGATGGAAAAGGAGATACTAAAGCTTTCTGAAGAAAATAATTCCTTCAAATGTAGAATGAAACTAAGGAAAGATGACTGTGAAAAATCAAGAAACAAGAAAACAAAACCAAAAGAATGAAAAAACTAAAAGAAAACATGAAATATCTCATTAGAAAAACCTGGAAAACAGATCCAGAAGAGATAATTTAAAAATTTTTGGCTAACCTGAAAGTTATGACCAGGAAAAGAGCCTAGACTTCATTTTTCAATAAATAATACAGAATAATTGCTCTGATATCCTAGAAGCAGAAGATAAAATAGAAATTGAGGGAATCCACTGATCACCTCCTGAAAGAGATCCTCAAATGAAAACTCCCAGTAACATAATAGCCAAATTCCAGAACTCCCAAGTCAAGGAGAAAATATTACAAGCAGCCAGAGAGAAACAATTCAAATATTGTGGAACTACAGTCAGGATAACACAAGATTTAGCAGCTTCTACATTAAGGGCTCATAGGGCTTGGAATACAACTTTCCAGAAGGCAAAAGAGTTTGGATTACAATAATAATGAACTACCCAGCAAAACTGAACATCCTCTTCCAGGGGGAAAAGATGAATATTCAGTGAAATAGGAGACTTTCAAATTTTCCTGATTAAATGACCAGAGCTAAACAGAAAGTTTGATCATCAAGTATAGGACTTCAAATATAGAGGGTGGATGGGAAGAGCAAATCATGAAGAATTTAATGATGTTGAACTGCTTGTATTCCTGTATGGGAAGATGATACCGATAACTCATATGAACCTTCTCATTTATTAGTGCAGTTAGAAGGAGCACACACACACACACACACACACACACACATGGCACAGGTGGTAACTGAATTTGAAAGTAAAATTTATTTTTAAAAAGATGGAGTTAATGGGCAAGAAGGAAATGTAGTGGGAGAAAGGGAAAGGAGAGATAGAATTGGATAAGTTATTTCACATAAAAGAGGCAAAAATAAGCTTTTCCAATGGAGTGGAAGGGGGGAAAGTGAGGGAGAGCGAGTGAGCCTTTACTCTCATTGGAAATGTCTCAGAGAGGAAATAACATATACACTCAATTGGGTATAGAAATCTATCTTACCACAGAGGAAAAAAGGTGAGGAAAGGGATGGGAGAAAGGGGATGGGGGAAGGGGAGGGGAGGTGTAGGTGAAAGAATAGAGGAAGGATCATGAGAGAGGATAGTCAGACACAATACAGTCTTGAGGAGGGATAGGGTGAAAGGAGAGAGAGAGAGAGAGAGAGAGAGAGAGAGAGAGAGAGAGAGAATAGAATAAATGGCGGTGGAGGAGGAATAGCATTTAGGGAAATGTAGCTAGCATTCTCTGATGGACTTATGATAAAGAATGATATCCATCCCAAAGAAAGAGTTGATGGTGTCTGAATACAGACTGAAGTGCACTTTTTTTCTTATTTTATTTTTCTTTCAGTTTCTCTTACTTTGGGGGCATGGGAGGATTGTTTGCTTTTATAACATGAATATTGTAGTAATATGTTTCATGGATACACATTTTTTTACCTACACCAAGTAACTTGCTTTCTCAATGAGGAGAATGGGGTGGGAGCAAGGGAGAGCATTTGGAACTCAAGGTTTTGGAAGTAAATGCTGAAACCAAGAAAAAATTAAAAATAAATCTTTATCCCACCTAAGGATTTCAAAATGATGCTGGGGGGTAATGTAACCAGTTACCTGGTGATGGGAGAGCCACCTTAATTCTTTTTTTATTTTTTTAAAAGTTTTTGCAAAGCCATAGGGTTAAGTGACTTGCCGAAGGTCACACATCTAAGTAATTATAAAGTGTCTGAGGTCAGATTTGAACTCAGGTCTTCCTGACTCCAGGATCAGTGCTCTATCCATGGCACTAATTAGATGCCCCATCTGCATTCTTTTTTTTTAGGTTTTTTCCAAGGCAAATGGGGTTAAGTGGCTTGCCAAGGCCACACAGCTAGGTAATTATTAAGTGTCTGAGACCAGATTTGAACCCAGGTACTCCTGACTCCAGGGACAGTGTTCTATCCACTGCACCACCTAGCCACCCCCCCATCTGCATTCTTGAAGAAGACCATGACATCAGGGAGATGATGTTATGGCAAGCAAGTATCCGATTTGAATGAGGGGGTCCTGTGCTGTCACCAGTCTCACTTTCTTTTCCAGAGCAGTCTGGATCCAGTGATCAGATAAGAATCAAGATGACTGGAAATAGCCCTGGATGCAAGACAATCAAGCTTAAGTGACTTGCCCAAGGTCACACACCTAGTATGTGTCAAGTACCTGAGGCCCAATTTGAACTAGGTCCTCTTGACTTCAGGGCTGATACTCTATTCACTGTGCCACCTAGCTGCCCTGTTGTTGATGAGGTTTCAGGTGAGGGCAAGGCACTTTACTCAAAATTAATTGACCTCATGTCAATAACTAGAACAATGGGATGGGGATAGAGGAAGATACATGGTCAGTGCAGAGGGAACAAATTAATTATAAAACATATTTCTCTATCCAATATTTCCCCTACTTCATTATAATGAAGTCCAAAATCAAGCAGGGGCAGGAAAATTTTTTTTCTGCCAAGGGTCATGTGGATATTTACAAAATAATTTGTTGACCATACAATATTGTCAACTTAAAAATTATTCTACTATATTTGGTCAAATATTTAATTATTTCACCCCTAAAAAGCTCCAAGTCCTGCCATGGCAGTGCCAGACCAAATGATTTAGTGGGCCTTATAGCCTGCAGCCCGACTTTCCTGCTCCTGCTCTAGAATTGTGAGATAATAATAATCCCAGGGCAGTTAAGTAATAAAGAGAAACGGATATCAGCCTTGGAGTCAAGAGGATCTGAATTCAAATTGGTACTTTTCTAGTTTTGTAACCCATTGCTTCTCTCTCTCTCTCTCTCTCTCTCTCTCTCTCTCTCTCTCTCTCCCTCCCTCCCTCCCTCTCTCTCTCTCTCTCTCTCTCTCTCTCTCTCTCTCTCTCTCTCTCTCTCTCTCTCTCTCTCTCTCTCTCTCTCTCTCTCTCTCTCTCTCTCTCTCTCACACACACACACACACACACACTCACATATAAATAACAATAATCATAATCCCACCATAAAAAGTTGTGATGAGGGACAGTTGAGTGATGCTGTTGATAGAGCACCAACCCTGGATTCAGGAGGACCTGAGTTCAAATTCAGTCTCAGATAATTAATAATTACCTAGCTGGGTGACCTTGGGAAAGTCATATAACCCCATTGCCTTGCAAAAAAAAAGGTTGTGATGACAGGCATACTCAATACACAAACTCAGAGAAAGAGAATGATTTCAAAATATTTACAAAGCTTCAATAAAAATTACAGCTTAGGCACAGATTCAACTGAAAATTCTAAAAGAATTAAAGTAACTTTTTAAAAAGAGTTTTAAAACTGTTTTTTACCTATAAAATAATAGCATTAATGAAAATATTGGAAAAGAAAGGAGAGTTATGGAAGAAAGATTTGAAACAGAATTAACTCCTTGGCATAAGGGGACTTTGCCTAATAAACAATTCCCTGAAAATTAGAAAAGACCAAATAGAAGCCATTGGCTCCATGTACAGTGAAAAAATACTTTAAAAAAAAGTCAAGAAGAGCAAAAATAGATAACTATAGCCCAGTTTTCTTAGTGAATATCAGTAATAAATTTTTAAATAAAATACTACCCCAAATTACAACAATACATCATAAAGATGATTCACTATGACCAGGTGAGATATATATACACCAAGAATTTAGAGCATATTTGATATTAGAAAAGCTACAAAACTACAAAAATCATGATTATATCAATAGATACAACAAAAAAAGACTTTGACAAAATACAACACCCTTTCCTATTAGCAACTCTAGAAAGCATAGTAATGCATTGAACTCTTCTCAAAACCAAGAGCAAGCATCATCTATAACAAGGATAAATTTGAAGTCTTTCCAAAAAAAGTCAGTATTGAAGTAAGGATATCCATTGTCACCACTATTGTTCAATATTATATATTAGAAAATTTAAATATAGCAATAAGAGAAGAAAAAAGAAATTGAAGGGATAAAAATAGGAAATGAGGAAACAAAACTTCCATTCTCTGCAGATGATATGAACTCTAGAGAATCAACTATAACACTTGGAGCAACTTCAGCAAAGTTGCAGGATATAAAATAAACCCATATAAATTATCAGCATTTCTGTATCTTTACCAACAAAATTCAGCAAAAAGAGAGCTAGAAATATAAATTCTATTTAAAATAATTGCAGATAATAATATAAAATACTTGGGATTCTATCTATCAAGACAAACTCAAGACTTAAAGGAACACAAAAACACTTTTCATACTGATAAAGATCTAAACAATTTAGAGGAAAATTAGTTGTTATGGATAAACCAAATTAACATAATAAATATTCCAATATTCCAATTATTCAGTGCCATACCAACCAAACTACCAAAGAATTATTTTTTGAACTAGGAAAAAAGAATAACAAAATTCATCTGGATGAACAAAAAGTCAAGAATATTAAGAGAATCAATAAAAAATGTTAAGAAAGACAATAGACAGATTAATATTTCAAACTATATTACAAAGTGGTAATCATCAAAACAATCTGCTGCTGGCTAGGAAAATACTAGTGAATCAATGTAATAGATTAGGCACACAGTACATAATAGTAAATAACCATAGTAATATAATGTTTGATAAACTTAAAGATATAAGCTTTGGAGGGTAAGAGTTCTACATTTGACCAAAAAATTCCTCAGAAAACTGGAAAGCAGTTTGATAGGCATTAAGCATAGATGAACATTTTATACCATGTACTAAGTTAAGGGTAAAATGGATAAATGGTTTAGATATAAAGGGTTGCATCATAAATAAATTAGGGGAGCATGGGAAAATGTATCTATTAGATCTATAGATAAGGGAAGTGTGCTTGAACAAACAAGAAATAGAGGAGATTACAGGAAGTAAAAAATCATTTTGATTACATGAACTTAAAAAACTTTTGCACAAAGCTAATGTGGCCAAAATTAGAAGGAAAATGGGAAAGAAGGAAAAAATTACAACAAATTTTTCTGATAAATGTCCTAGTTCTCAAATATATAGGGAATTGATAAATTTATAATTTATAAAAATTTATAAAAATAAAAGTCATTACCTAGTTAATAAATACTTAAGGGGTAATATGATGACTGTTCTTCAATCTTGAAGAAGACCATGACATCAGGGAAGTGATGCCATGACAAGTCCATGGATTGGATTTGAGTGAGGGAGTGTTGTCTGTAACCAGTGACAAGATACGAATCAGGACTACTTGAGATGGCTCTGGATGTGAGGCAATTAGGTTTAAGTGACTTGTCCAAGGTCACACAGCTAATAAGTGACAAGTGTCGGAGGCTGGATTTGAACTCCTGTCCTCCTGACTCCAAGTCCAGTGCTCTATTTAGCTGCCCTTAAGGGATATTAACACTAGCTACCAACAGTGACATTAAAAAAATTCTCTAAATTACCACTGATTAGAGAAATGAAAATTAATACAACTCTGAGGTACAACTTCACACCTATCAAATTGGCAAACATGGCAGAAAAGGAAAATGACAAATTCTGAAAGGGATTTTGGAAAAATTGGGACACTAATGCATTGTAAGTGGAGTTGTGAATTATCCATCCATTCTGGAGAACAATTTGGAACCACATCCAAAATACTATAAAATTGTGCATTCCCTTTGACCCAGCATTATCACTACTAGATTTGTATTCCAGAACAATCAAAGAAAAGGAAATGTCCGTATTTGTACAAAAATATTTATAACACCTCTTTTTGTTCTGGCAAAGTGTTGGAAATTGATAGGAAGACAATCAATTGTGGAATGGCTAAACAAATTGTGGCATAAGACTGTGATGGAATACTATTGTACTATAAGAAATGATGAGTGGAATGGTTTCAGAAAACTTTGCAAAGACATATTAACTCATGCAAAGTGAAGTAAGCAAAATCAAGGAGACATTGTACACAGTAATAACAATATTGTAAAGATGATCAACTGTGAAAGATTTAGTTGCTTTGATCAAGACAATGATCTAAAACAATTCTCCATGAAAAATATTATCCACCTCCAGAGAGAGAACTGATGAATTCTGAATGAAGATTAAATTACATTTTTTTTGCAAGGCAAATGGGGTTAAGTGGGTTATCCAAGGTCACACAGTTAGGTAATTATTAAGTGTCTGAGACCGGATTTGAACCCAGGTACTCCTGACTCCAAGGCCAGTGCTTTATCCACTACGCCACCTAGCCACCCTCATCCAAAAAGCACATTTTTAAACTTTATTTTTATTAACTGAATTTTTAGGCATTTCTTTGGAAATATCACTAATTTGGAAATAAGTTCTTCATGGCCTCACATGTATAATCAAAATCAAAATGCCTACCTTCTCAAGGAAGGAGAAGAGGAAGGAGAAAGGGAGAGAATTTGTAATTCAAAAGTTTCAAAAATAATTGTTAATTTTTTTACAAGTAATTGGGAAATATTTAACAAAATAAACATAATTTTAAAAAGCAAAGTCAAAAAACTAAAAAAAATATCAGGGTATTTCAAAATAAAATACCACTGACTTAGAAAATAGACTGAGAATTTTAGAATCAACTACATGAAAGCCATCACCAAAAAAAGACTTAATATATCATTTTTCAAGAAATCATGAAAGAATAATTTCTAAATCTCTTAGAACCAGAGAGTAAATTGGAAATAGAAAGAATACATCAATTACCTCCTGAAAAAAATCCTGAAATGAAAATTCTCAGGAACATTATAGCCCAAATCCAGAGACTCTAGTTTGAAGAAAATAATGTTGCAAGCATCCAGAAAGAAGAAATCAAGGAAATATAATCAAAATCACACAAGATTTAGCAATTGTCTCTAAAAAGAAATGAATAGTTTGGAATGCAGTAACACAGAAGACTAAGGATATAACCTTTTTTTTTTAAGTTTTTGCAAGGCAATGGGGTTAAGTGGCTTGCCCAAGGCCACCCAGCTAAGTAATTATTAAGTGTCTGAGGCCCGTCAGGGACGGTGCTCTATCCACTGCGCCACCTAGGTGCCCCCCCCCCCATAATAGCCTTTTAACAAAGAATATCTTGCCCAGAAAAAGTGAGTGTTTTCTTATGGGGGAGAGAGGGAATGAATATTTGATGAAATAGAGGACTTCTCAGCATTCCTGATGCAAAGATTAGTACTACTTTTTTTTAAACTAGAAACTTTTGAGTGCAAACACAGCAGGAAAGAGAAACATAAAAAGGTCAAGATGAGTGAACAGTCATAAAAAAACTAAATAAAAATAAACTATTTACATTCTAATATGGGGACATGATTTTATCCCCTAAAAACCTTTCATCAGGTGTCACAGAGGAAGCCTAATTAGACAGGGATCCTGCTATAGCTTCGTGATCTAAAGAGAAGACTGGAAAGAAGGGGGGGAAGAAAGATACAATAGGGGAGAGAAGAGGGATGATAGATGGGAGAAATTATTTAGATAAGATACACAAATAGAAGTCTATAAAAACAAAGAGGAAGAGCTTGAAGGAAGTGCATAATATATGCACTTGGTCATATGAACTAGCCAAAGCAGGGAAAGATATACATACACAAAGAGATAAGTATAGAAATAAAGTTCATTTAAAAGTGAAACAGGAAGGAAAGGGGAGAAGAGGGGAAATAAGAGGAAGAGTAGGTTAAAGGAGGAATTAGTTCTAAGTAAATAAACTACCATTTAGAATGTGCAAATATCTTTACATCAGAACTTGAAAAAGACAAGGTGCCTATCCATTTGGAAATGGTTGGACTAATTATATTATATAAGTGAAGGAAGATGATTTTATTAGATGATTTTTTTTTGCAAGGCAATGGGGTTAAGTGACTTGCCCAAGGCCACACGGCTAGGTAATTACTAAGTGTCTGAGGTCGGATTTGAACTCAGGTACTCCTGACTCCAGGGCCGGTGCACCACCTAGCAGCCCCCTATGGAAAATGATTTTAAAGAAACCTGTAAAATTTATAAGAACTAATGTAGAATGAGAACACTTTAAAATTTTTTTTAATATTTTCTCCCCAAGGGGTGGCTAGGTGGCATAGTAGATAAAGCACCGGCCCTGGAGTCAGGAGTACCTGGGTTCAAATCCGGTCTCAGACACCTAATAATTACCTAGCCGTGTGGCCTTGGGCAAGCCACTTAACCCCATTTGCCTTGCAAAAAAAAACAAAACTATTTTCTCCCCAGCTACATGAAAAAACAAGTTTCAACATTTGCTTCCAAAACCTTGAGTTCCATATTTTCCCCCCTCCCACCCCACTCCCCCTCATTGAGAAAGCAAGTTACTTGATATAGCTTAAAAATGTGTATGGGGTGGCTAGGTGGCGCAGTGGATAAAGCACCAGCCCTGGAGTCAGGAGTACGAGTTCAAATCTGACCTCAGACACTTAATAGTTATCTAGCTGTGTGGCCTTGGGCAAGCCACTTAACCACATTGCCTTGAAAAAACCTAAAATAAAAATATGTAGACATGGGGGCATCCAGCTGGTGCAGTGGATAGGGCACTAGCCCTAGAGTCAGGAGAACCCAAGTTCAAATCCAGTGTCAGACCCTTAAAATTGCCTAGCTATTTGACATTGGGCAAGCCAATTAACCCCATTGCCTTAAATAAATAAAAAACTTTAAAAATGGGTAGCCATGAAAAAATATTACTATAATAGTCATGTAAAAGTAAACAAAATCCCCTCCCCCCACATACAAAGAGAAACCTCAAGAAAAATAAAGTGGCAAATAGTATGCTTCAGGCTATATTCAGACATCATCAGCTCTGTCTTTGGGATAGATATTATTCTTTTTTTTTTTTTTTTTTAGGGTTTTGCAAGGCAAACGGGGTTAAGTGGCTTGCCCAAGGCCACACGGCTAGGCAATTATTAAGTGTCTGAGACCGGATTTGAGCCCAGGTACTCCTGACTCCAGGGCCGGTGCTTTATCCACTGTGCCACCTAGCCGCCCCGATATTCTTTATCATAAGTTCTTCAGAGTTCTCTTGGATCATAGCATTGCTGAGAAAAGGTAGGTCAAAAAGAACGATTTATAGGAAGACTAAAAGATTATAAAGAAAACTTTTAAATTTTTTGCTAAATTTTTATTTTATTTTCAGATTCAAATTTTCTTCCTTCCACTTCCTCCTGCAACATCCCCCACTAAGAAGAAAAAAAAAAACCCATGATGCAACATATAGTCAAGCAAAACAAATTCCTACATTGCCATTAAAGACAAAGACTTTTGAAAGGCTAAGAAACTCTGATCATTGGAACAATGACCAACTCTGAATCCAGAGGATTTGTGATGAAATAAGCTACCTGTCCCCTGATAGAAATGCGAAGAACTCAGTGCAGATTGGTAATTTTTTTTTTTTTAGGTTTTTGCAAGGTAATAGGGTAAGTGGTTTGCCCAAAGTCACACAATTAGGTAATTATTAAATGTCTGGGGTCAAATTTGAACTCAGGTCCTTCTGACTCCAGGGCTGGTGCTCTTTTCACTTCACGACCTAGCCATCCCCCTATTGAGACATTTTTGGGAGGTTAATTCAGGAATTAATTTTGTTTGTAACATGGGTTTTGTTTTTCTTTTTTCTTTTTCTTTTCAGTTGCAGAGGGGAGAGATGGGAGGTAGATAAAGGAGATTTTTGCTGACTGAAAAAATAAAATTAAAAAAATCCATTTCAAAGGTGCAGAATAAGAAGCTGTGTCTGGATGATAATTTGTTTGAAAAGAATCTGTGGTTTTAAAAGACCACAGAGAAAACATATGCAGGACTAGAAAGAAAAAGATCCCATTATGTCCCGCAGCCTTGAAATATTGGGACACTATATTTTTTGGAAGGACATGGATAAACTGGAAAGTGGTGCTCAGAGAAAGGTTACCAGAAGAGTGAAGGACCATGAAAGCATGGTTTATGAGGATTGGCTGAAAAAACTGGGAATATTTAGCCTGGAGAATTGAGGGATTGGTAGGACATCTTCAAATATCTGAAGAGTTGGAACCATTCTATTTGTCCCCGAAAGGAAGAAGCAAAAATAATCAATAAAACTTTCAGAGAAGAAAGTTTACTTTTTATAGAGGGAATAACTTCCTAATAATTAAAACTAATAGCAGCTAAGGGGCACAGTGGGATAGAACATCCACCCTGGAGTCAGGAGAAACTGAGTTCAAATCTGACCTCAGACATTTGATGTAGGCTGTTGTGACCTTAGGCAAGTCACTTATCCCCATTGCCTCACAAAAAGAAAAAAAAAGAATTAAAATTATCCAAAAGTGAAATGAGATACTTTGAGAAATAGTGTGAGCAGGTTTTAAAGGGGCTTGATATTTTGGAATGTCAGTAATGTGCTAGTAAATGCTTAATTGGCTGTAGGGAAGGAATCACTTCCAAGTTTAATATTCATTATTAACATTTTCTCCTTTCTTTTTCTTCTTCTTCTATCCCTATTATTGGTAGTGGCATTTATTACCAGTCTTACCTCATTTTAAGCTTTAGAACTTCTGACACTATATTTACAAGTCTGTGCTATGATTTTGTTCTCCCCAATCATGAATTCTAAGATGAAATACCTACTTCCCTCTCCCATTTCCCGTTATTTCTACTTTCGCAAGAAGTTCTTCCTTGTTAGTCAGAATAAAGACCAAAGGGCAGTCAACAAACAGTTTAAAACTCCTCTTATTTGCAAGATACTGTGCTAAGCACTGGGAATATTAAAAAAAAATTACAAAAAAAAATCACTGAGACAAGTCAAGAACCAATCAGTTTCTCTGCCTTTGTCAAAGAAAGAACTTTTACCAATATTTGAATGCTCATTCACTGAGCTTCTCTGCCAGGCTTGAGATTTGTTTACTGAATTCTTTCTCCATTTCCTGCTTCTATATAGCTCTGTAGCACTGTCATCAGAGTACATCATTTCTAGTCCTCTCTATGATTTTTATATGCTTATATTACATACACCCAATTCTCCAGTCACACTGGCCTATTTACTGCACCCAATACACAATATTCCTTATCTCTTTCTCATGTCTTTGTCCATGTTGTCCCCCATGCCCCCCATGTTCTCACTCTTCACCTTTGTCTTTTAATAATGGCTAATATTCACATAGCACTTTTAAGATTTGCAAAGCACTTTACAAATATTATTTCATTTTATCTTCACAATAACCTCAGGAGATTTTATACATGAAGAAACTGAGACTGAAAGATTAAATGACTTGCGCAGTATCACGCAGCTAGTAAGAGTCTAATTTAAGATTGGAATGCCAATCCAGTGCCCTAACCACAGCATTATCTGAACCTCCAGGATTCTTTAGGGTTCAGTTAATATACCATCTCACTCAAGACATCTTTCTCAATTTCCTCAGTTATTAGTGCCTTTCCTGCATATCTATATATAGAGAGATATAGAAACATAGATATATATATCTGTGAATATGCTCTATACCTCTAGGTTAAATATAAGCTTTTGTATTTGTTTTATATAATAATTATATTTATTATATGAGCAGTGTCTAGTATATAGTAGATGCTTATAAATACTTTAATTGATTGACCTAAATGTACCCCCCACTCTGATTCCCTGATTTTCTCATATGAGTACATATTTTCAATATGCAATATTATTCTGTTCTCTTTCTTTTTGTGTCTGCAGAATTTCATTCTTAAGAACTTCCTCTTGTATCACTTACTTCTCATTGAATTTTCAATCATGATATTCAACCATCATTTTTCTGAACCCCATTATATCTGATCTCCCAAATTCTAGGTGACATGACAGACTTTAAAAAAAGAATCTGGGGGCAGCTAGGTGGCACAGTGGATAAAGCACCAGCCCTGGAGTCAGGAGTACCTGGGTTCAAATCTGGTCTCAGACATTTAATAATTACCTAGCTGTGTGTGTGACCTTGGGCAAGCCACTTAACCCCATTTGCCTTGCAAAAACCTAAAAAAAAAGAGAATCTGTTCTATTCCTTTTGAATAATGTGTCTCCTTTGGTAGGAGCAACATTATAAGTTTTAGACTTTACCTTCTAATACTTAGTGATATTATGAAGGAAAAGAAAAAAATTGAGAGGGGAAAGTGAGACCTGACTACATTACAAGCTGTAGTAGCAGCAGGATTTGCCACTTCTTTCATCAAACATCATAGAGGTCTCAGGAAGATTGGGTCACTGATCTGGGTCAGCAGCTACTCAATAGGACCATCAGGGCTCCCCCAGGGGTCTGTCTGATCTCATTCTTAGTGCCCATTTCATTCTCTTATCTTAAGATGAGAGTGAAGGATACAATATACACTCCAAAAATCCCCAATATGTACATTTGGGTCTAAATATGTTGGACCAGATATATGAAATTCTGGTCCTTGGAAGGGGCTCAGTTGTTAAAAAGATTTGTATCTAAGTAATTGATGATTTCATAGAACTAGAGGTGTGCTGCAAGTAGAATGGTCTGTGCTTCTACATATCACAATAGACTTTTGGGTAAAGATGCTTCCAAACCCATATCTTGATGGGATCTGGAGTTGGAGGCTCCTACCTCCCCTGGTCAAGTGATGGCAGCTCAACTACTCCATTATAGTGGACAGATTGCCCAACCCAGTGTTAGAAAGACTTGAATTCAAATTCAGCCTCAGGCACTTATTTGTTGTGTGATCCTTGGCAACTCTGTTTCAGTTTCCTCAACTGTAATCTAAGGGTAATAAAAACACCTACCTCTCAGATTAATGTTAGGCTCATAGGAGATAATATTTATAAAGTACTCAACACAGTCAATCCTATAATAGATATAAGTATATATTTGTTCCCTTCCTACTTACTCATGCCAATTGTCTAAGATCATGGAACTGGTTTCTGTGATCGTTCTTGTCCCATAATTCCCAGCAATATTTGGAAAATAAACATACAGTGTGTCACCAGCTAGTCACCCATATTCAAGCTTTTCAAGTTTAGAAAGACCTTTCTCTGTTTCTGCCTTTTCTCTCTCCAACTCCCTAAATTTCACTGATCCTTAATAATGTGATCTTATCAAAATAAAATTATTGTTCCTATAAGAACAGAAAAATGTGCATAGCTATTGCAGAACAAAGCTAGGTATAAAATGCATTGCTAGAACAATGAATATTAAGCAGTCTAATATAGAACTGCTTACACAGTACTTCTCTTAGATCTATGCAGTTTTTGGATGGTACGTACTGTTTGCTACTCCAAAATACACAGTTCTTGTGTGTATCCATTGATCCAGCAATACCACTACTAGGTCTGTATAACAAAGATATCATAAAAATGGGAAAAGGGTCCCATTTACAAAAATATTTATAGCAGCACTTTTGGTGGTGGCAAAGAATTGGAAATCGAGGTGTCCCTCAATTGGGGAATAGCTGAACAAATTGTGGTATATGAATGTGATGGAACATTATTGTTCTATAAGAAAACATGAGGGGAGTCCATGGGACACCTGGGTCCATGGGAGCACCAGCTCTTGGCAGCAGAAGCAGTTTCCTGACCTGCACAACTTGGAAGATCAGCAGGGAAACCACTGCCAAAGTTTGTGGGAGATAGTGTGGCCCTCAGTGCAGCCACAGTCATTAGTGCAGCTCAGATCCCAGGAAATGAAAGCAGGCCTGTGGAGCTGCCCAGTAGGGAGCTGCCCAGCAGGGAGCTGCCCAGCAGATACTTCCAGAGCATTCAGCCCACTGAAGGTAAGGGGGTGGGGGGAGGGCACTGTCAAGGTCTCTCCTCTGTCCCTGGGACAGGACTCTGACACTTTGTCCATATTCAGATCCTGATCACAGTTGGCCCCTCATTGGCATAGAGCAGAGACCCTCCTTAGAGTTCCAGGGGAGAGGGGAGGGCTTGTGGTCATCCACAGACAACAGCACAGGCCAGGAGAACAGTCATAGCCTCTCATAAGACCTTGAAGGAACTGAGGTCCTTGTGGAGTATCCCAATAATACTCAAAAGCTCAGGAAGTACTCCAAAACCAGGGCACAGTCTGGGGAAATGAGTAAACAGTAAAAAAAGAACCTGACCATAGACAATTACTTTAGTCCATGGGGAATCAAAATACACACTCAGAAGATGACAAAGTCTCAAGTTTCTGTAACTAGAGCCTCCAAAAAATATAGGAGTTAGGCTCAGACTATGATAGAGCTCAAAAAAGATTTTGAAAATAAAGTAAGGGAAGGAAAAATGCTTCCAGAGAAATTGGGGAAAGTAATGAGAGAGATGCAGGAAAAACATGAAAACCAAGTCAGCAGCTTAGTCAAGGAGATCCAAAAAAAAAAAAAATACTGAAGAAAGCAACATGTTAAA
Source organism: Macrotis lagotis (assembly GCF_037893015.1). Taxonomy (NCBI): domain Eukaryota; kingdom Metazoa; phylum Chordata; class Mammalia; order Peramelemorphia; family Peramelidae; genus Macrotis; species Macrotis lagotis. The sequence goes on from NC_133658.1 coordinate 331,416,712, forward strand.
AACCAGTTTAGGTCAAATGGAAAAAAACTGACCAAAAGGTTAATGAGAAAAAGAATGCTTTAAAAAACAGAATTAGGCAGATGGAAGAGGAGATAAGAAAGCTCTCTGAAGAAAACACCTCGTTCAAATGTAGAATGGAGCTAAAGGAAGCTGATTACTGCAAGGAATCAAGAGACAATAATACAAAAACTAGAATAAATATGAAATATGAAATAAAATATGAAATATCTCACTGAAAAGACATGAGAGGTAGCTAGGTGGTGCAGTGGAGAGAGCACAAACCCTGGAGTCAGGAAGATCTGAGTTCAAATTCAGCCTAAGACATTTAATACCTACTTAGTTGTGTGACCTTGGACAAGTCACTTGAGTCCATTGCCTTGCAACCCCCTCCCCCCCAAAAAGAAATTATGAACAATTGAACTTTAGAAAAGCCTGGAAAGACTTATATGAACTAATTCTGAATGAAGTGAGTAGAACCAGGAGAACATTGTACCCAATAACAGCAACATTGTGAGATGACCCACTATGATGGCTGCAGCTCCTCTCATTGTTCAGTGATCAAAGACAATCCTGAGAGACCTGTTAATAGACAATACCATTCATATCCAGAGAATAAAGCTATGGAGTCTGAATACAGAGCAAAGCATACTATGTTCACTTTTTAAACTTCTTTTATGTTTTTTCTTTGTTTCTCATAGTTCTAATTCTTCTTTCACAATATGACTGATATGGAAACATATTAAACACAATTGCACATGTACAATCTATATCAGATTGTTCACTGCTGTGGGGAGGGAAAGGGAAGGAAAGAAGGTAAAAAAATGTGGAACTCAAAACTTGCAAAACAATGAATGTTGAAAACTATCTTTGCATGTAATTGGAAAAAAATAAATTTTTTAATGTACAGTTTGGTTTGTTAATGTCCCATCCTTCTTCCTCTTCCCTCCTCTCCTAGTCTTTCTTGTAATTGAGCAAAAATAGTGTGGATAATCCAGTAAAGTTTGAAATTAATATTTGATTCACTCATTTTTTAGAATCATGCTTTAGAAGCTCCAGATTTTGAAAGAGACCACTAATAGCACAAAAGATGAACTCAATACAGTGGAACTTTATATTTTCTAAGGTCAGGTATTTTTTTGGTCAGAGAACTCTGTTTTCCACCATGACCAGCTAATCTGATGTGAATTGAACAAACAGACAGAAATAAACTCTTTCCTGACTGCTGTCTTGTTTCCTCTGCCACCCTCTCTCTGTCCTTGAACACTGTAATCCCTGCACTTTTCTCCTGCTAAATATCACTTATATTTACCTGCTTCTTTGTTATTGTTTAGTTCTTTTCAGTTGTCCCACTTGGGGTTTTCTTGGCAAAGATGCTGGAAGGATTTGACATTATCTTCAGTTCATTACAGTTGAGGAAACTGAGGCACATAAGGCTAAGTGACTTGCTCGAGGTCAGCTAGTACATGCCTGAGGACAGATTTACACATAATGGTAAGTCTTCCTGATATGAAGCCAAGCACTGCAACCATTGTACTACATAACTATCCTTACTTTTGTGTGCATTTTCTTAATTCCACTTTCCTCACAAGCAGGCAAAGAAAAGGAAGGAAAAAGTGGGAGTCATATTGATGAGAAGAGGTTCCATAGTAAATAGTCCTTTTTGCTGATGATTAGATTAAGGCACAAATGGGGAAACTGAGGTCAAAAGAAGGGAAGTGAACTGGATAAGATCACACATAGAGTAAGTTGCTGAACCCTAATAGAAAGAAGGACTTCTGATCCCTAGGATGGGTGGTGGAGTAGAAGACTGTTTTCTGCACTCAGCTCTGATGTAACATGACTGTTTTGGTTTAAGTTTAGTCCTCAGGACCTCTGTATCCTCTATTGGTCTTCTCTCATTGATCTTCAAGTTTGGATGGTTGTAAATGAGCTGTTGGGGCTCTGACTAGTTATCTCTTCTTACAAAGCTCTAATACTCCCTCTTGTGGGCAAAGAAGAGAAAGGAGGAGGGGAGGGAAGGAAAGGAAGATTGAAGAGAAGGAGAAAGGAGCAAGGGGAAGGGAAGATATGAAAGAGAAGAGAGAGATCAGGAAGGGACAGAAAGGCAGAAGAGAAGGATCACTGAGTACAGTTCGTCATTCAGGACAAAGGAAATCATTACTCCCTCTCAAGTCCTGCCTAGGGGAGGGAAACCTCTAAAAGGAGAGCTTAGGAGATGCCCTGCTCTTGGAATTCTAAGATGTTGGGTCTAGAAGATATTTTAGAACATAAAAATGTAAGAACAGAGGACATAAATTGTTGTCACTGACCTTAAAAATAATCTAGTCAAACCCCACTCAACTTTCATAATGAAAAAGTTTAGAGAAAAGTGATTTGCTTAAGTTCACACAATGAACTCATTTGTGAAGGTATTGATTGTGTCCTCCACATAGCTCCTAGTTTCTGGGAGTCCCAAAGGTAGAAGTGTCATCATTGGATCATATACATATGTGTCTTATATACACAGAATCATAACCGAAGAGAATTTGGGGATTATCTGGTCCAATCATACAATTTTCTACATGAGGAAATCATGATTTCTGCCTAGTGAGGACATAATACCAAGGGAGTAAGATGCAGATCCAAAAACTGAAAACAGGTCCTCAGATTCAGAGCAAACATCCTTTTGCTATCCCATGCTGTCTCTTACTTTCCCATATCCTGACACGAGAGACAATGGGAATTATACAGTCATAGAAAGATGATGGTAGAGGTGGTGTGGAACCCAAGACCACAGAATTTTACACCATAGAATCTCAAAAATTTAGAGGTCATCTAACTATCTACTTCTTCCCCAACTCATTAACAACTGGGGAAATAAACCTGAGAAGGAACCTGCAAAGGATTGTAGGGTGAGCTAGGACTCCTGAGCACTTTACATAGTTGACTTATGCTGCAGAAGGTTTCTAAATCATCTCAAAGTTGGTGAGTTCCTACAGGCAGCCAAGGCAGTTTCACTGAATCAACAAAGCATAAACCATCTTCTTCCTAAAGCTCCATGGAAATGAACCCTTCAATAGACTTTGTTATCCAAATTGGTTCTCTTCCTGAAGATAACTCAAGTCCACCCAAATCAATGCCTGCTCCCTGCCAGCTCAGTCCCTGAGAGCTCCATTGTGTAAAGTTATTTTTGCTACCTGACTCCACCTCAGCCTTAGTTCAGCTTAGCTCCACCCTGCCTTATCTATGTGGGCTGCCACAGCAAAAAAAAAAAAAAAAAAAAAAAAAAAAAAAAAAAAAAAAAAGACCTTATAAGATGCTGATGCTTTTTACTGAGGGAGATAATAATAATAAATCTGAATACTTTACTAAAGTTTTAAACAGGGGATTATAAATGGTCACTACTCACCAGAATTGTCTATGCTTGATTCCCCTTTTCCTCCAACAAAAACGTCTAAATTGACTTATTATATTATTGATCTCATCAACTTAATCATATTGCCATTAACATCCACATCATTAGCATCAGCATCATTATCACTAGGTCATTGTCATACTCTGGCTCTTGGATCCTGGTTTAGGTACAATAAGAAATATTTGGGATATTTGACTATAAAGATCATATCCTAAAACAACCAGTGCCTTATTACCTATTCCCAGACCAAAAGATCAGAAATGTTGTTCAGTCACTTCAGACATGTCTGACTCTGAGATCTCATTTGAGATTTTCTTGGGAAAGATCCTGGAATGGCTTGCCATTTCCTTCTCTAGGTCATTTCATACATAAATTTTATACATACTGGGGCAAACAGGATTAAGTTACTTAATCAGGGTCATGCATCTAGTTAAGTATCAGAGGCCAGAAAATGAGTTCTCCTAACTCCAGGCCCAACATCATCCACTGTGCCACCTCTCTGCCCCCATATTAAAAATATAATGGTTAATTAAACCAAAATAGGAATAGAACCAAAAGGGGGGGAATCGATAGTTATTTTCTTTTTCTTTCTTTTGTTTTTGTTTTTTTGTAAGGAAGTTGGGTTAAGTGAGTTGCCCAGGTAGGTAATTATTAAGCGTCTGAGGTTGGATTTGAACTCAGGCCCTCCAGACTTCAGGATCAGTGCTCTATTCACTATGCACCCTAGCTGCCCCCTATAGATGATTTTTTTGCAGGGCAATGGGGTTAATTTACTTGTCCAAGGTCAAACAGTTAAGTAATTATTAAGTGTCTGAGGCCAAATTTGAACCCAGATTTCTGACTCCAGGACTGTGCTCTAACCACTGTACCACCTAGCTTCCCCTGATAGCATTATTTTCAATCTTACACATAAATAGAAACAATTCCTTTTTTTTAAGGTTTTTTTTTTTGCAAGGCAAATGGGGTTAAATGGCTTGCCCAAGGCCACACAGCTAGAAAATTATTAAGTGTCTGAGACAAGATTTGAACCCAGTTACTCCTGACTCCAGGGCTGGTGCTTTATCCACTACACCACCTAGCCACCCCAATGGAAACAATTCCTTACAAACTCTAGGGGCATTATAACTTAATTGTCCCTTTAATTGTCACGTATTTGAGAAAGAATATTTGACAAAGGGAAGTAGAAATCTCTAACTATAAAGCTCAGGAGCTAAAAAAAAGATTTAAATTCACTATCTTATATCCCATGAAGGTCTTAAGAGGTCTTTTGGGAGTAGGCTGGAGATTTTAAGTTTCTTTGGAGGACAATCTAGAGATTTGTGGAAGGAGATTCAGTGGAAAGAGGTAAATTAGATATCCCAGGACTGGAATTTGAATCCTTACTTGACTTTGTGATCTTGAGCATGTCACTTAAACTCTCAGCCTCAGTTTTTCATCTGTAAAATATGTGTGTGTGTGTGTGTGTGTGTGTGTGTGTGTGTGTGTTTGTGTTTAGGGAAAGAGGGTGGACTATGTCAAGTCTAAGGGACTTTTCAACTCTAAAACTATGAATCTATAATTTCCTGCCTTAGATACATGACCATCTGGATTATACCTGGAATTTTGGGGACAAGAACAGTCATGATTTCCTTCTCCATCTTTTTCACAAATTTTTTTTCAGCAATCTATGTTTTTATATCTCTTGGAGATATTGGATAGTGCACTGGCCCTTGAGTCAGGAGGATCTGAGTTCAAATGTGACCTCAGATATTTGACACTTACTGTGTGACCTTTGGCAAGTCACTTAAACCTTATTGCCTCACATCCAGGCCATCCCCAGTCATCCTGGCAATGGTACCCAGATAACTTTGGAGGAGCAGGTGAGGCTGGTGACTTAGCACTCAAATCCAATTCTCTTGCTTGTATGGCATAATCTCCCTGATATCATGATCCTCTTTCATAATGAAGAACAAACATCAATCAATCTCTTGACATTCAAAAGACTCACCATCAATTAAAGTCGTTGTTTGGCAATAACACTGTTCAGCAGACAGACATAAAGCTTCCTGGGAAATGTAGCTCAAGCAATTTCTTCTAACAAGAGGTGTTCCCTAGGGTCCAAATACCATAGAAAATGACATTCTGGATTTTTTAACTTGGCTTCAACCACTATTATTACATCTTGCCATTATAATGTGGTCTAAAGTTTATAAAGTGCTCTTAGGTTTGGCAGAAGAAACTGCTTTCAATAGCCCACAGAAATGTGGGACATTTACAAAGACAAAAGGCAGGAGAGAGGAGGCAGTGTGGTCTAGTGAAAAGAACAGAGGATTTAATAGTCAATATCTGGGTTCTAATCCTCCTTTTCTGTCTATAAAAATGAAGGATGTATTCTGATCAGTGATAGTAGACACAGAGGTGGTGGCCACTAAACTATACATAAGGATCCCTAAGGACTGCATATTGACTTAGAAAACTACATATTAATATTATCCATATTTTATTGTTAAATATTTCCCAGTTACATTTTAATTTGATTCAGATAATACTTGGAAGTGTTGTGGACTGCATGTTCCCCGCTAAGTGGTGATGTCTAATGTCCCCTATAGTTCTAACATTCTATGTTCTAAGTTCCTTTTCAAATCCAACATTCTATTATCTATCATTCAATAGTCTAAGATTTCCTGCCATCTGTAACAATCTGTGATTTTCATTTCAATATTTTATGCCAATCATTTCTATTTCATTCTAATTGAATATATTAAACTATGTAAAATTCTGGTCTTCACTGAAGCTCATGTTTTTTTTTTTCTTAGAAATCAAAACATTCAAGACTATGAAACAATTGAACTCATGAAAAACAGTGGTTAATAATGAAAAAACAGAGCCAGGCTTCTACACAGTGCAAAGCTGAGAAATTTGTCTTTGTTATACCTCCCACTCTCTTCCCATGAAAGATACCTAGTCCAACCATATGTAAGAATCCTCCTTACAGCTACCCTGTCAAGTTGGCATTCAGCCTCTGCTTAAAGATTTTCATTGACTGGGAGATCTTTCCTAGGCAGCTTCTCCCATTATTGGACAGCTCTGATTGTTAGTCAATCAATTAGGTAGTCAACAAGCCTTTAAAAAGCATTTACTATTTACTAGACCATTGTGGATACAAGAAAAAGTTTTAAAAAAGAAATTTCTGTTCTCAAAAAATGTACATTTTAATGGAGGAGGTGACAGTAAGTTATATGCAAATAAATATACAATAAATGGAAGTATCTGAAAGAGAATAGAAATGATACCTGGGAAAGGTCTCCTATGGAAGGTGGACCTTGAGTTGAGTCTTGATAGAAGCAAGGGAAACCAAGACAGAGGTGAGGTGAGAGGGTATACATGAGAAACAGCCAATGCAAACACATGAAGTCAAAGAGATGGATTGATTTGTTCAAGGAACTGAAAGTAGGTTAGGGTAACTAAATTGTAGAGGGAGAGGAGAGGGCTAAGGTGTAAGGAACATAGAAAGATAGGAAGGGAGCAGATCAAAAAGAGCTATAAATGCCAAACAGAAGACTTTATATTTCATCCTGGAGATTATAGACAATCATTGTATCTCATTGAGCAGAGGGGTGATGTGGTTTCTTCTACACTTCAGAAAAACCACATTGGCAACTAAAGGGAGGATAAATTGGAAAGGAAAGAGGCATGAGGCAAGGAGATCACTTAGAAGACTATTGCAGTAGTGATGCATATGAGAAATGTAGTAAAGATGTAATGAAGAAAACTAGAAATGCAAGATTAATCAATGTATCTAATATGTGGGATACATAAGAGAAGAATTAGGAATGATTTTGGAATTGAAAGCCTAGATGACTGAGAAGATGGTAATAACCTCAGCCTCAAATGAGAATTTCAGAAAAGAGGAGGGTTGGTCTTTTCAATGAGTTTATTCCAAAACACGGATAATATGAATATCATTGCTAAACTTTCACATAAATAGAAAAGGAAAAGATTCACATTATGAAAGCTGTAACTGGATACATAGACTATGGCAAATTAACAATTGGCTACCTCATCTACAAATTGATAAGAGAACCATGAAAAGTTTGGAAAGGGCTGCTGAGAAAGGGCCTTCCCTTCAAATATGCCTAAATCTTAGATAAGCTAAAGTGGATCCTTAACATAGTTATCACTAGAGATATTTCCCTGTGAAAAACTCAGTAAGGGGGCAGCTAGGTGGCACAGTGGATAGAGCACCAGCCCTGGAGTCAGGAGTATCTGAGTTCAAATCCGGCTTCAGACAATAATTACCTAGTTGTGTGGCCTTGGGCAAGACATTTAACCCCATTGCCTTGCAAAAACTAAAACAAACAAACAAAAAAACCCAACTCAGTATTATATGACCATTATTGATGCTTCAGAACATGATTACAAGCTCATCTCAGGTTGTATGTTATCCTGATTATTGCTGCTCATATTGATGAATTTAAAGCTGCTATTTCAAAGAATGAGCAGACCCATGAGCATGTTCTACTGACCATCCCAGAATGGATCAAACAACTAATTTTGGTGTCAGCAAAATGAATTCTACCAAGTCCCCCCATAGCCAGAAGAAGTGTGAGGAAATTGTTAAGGAAGTCAGTACTTACATTAAGAAAATTAACTACAACTCTGACACTGTAACTTTTGTATCAGTTCCAGGTTGCAATGGTAGCAACATGCTGGAACCACCTTCTAGAGTTGGAATGTCACTCATAAAGTGATATGCTAATGGAACTACACTGTTTGAAGCTTTGGATTGCATCTTGCCACCAATTTGTCCAACTGGCAAGCCCCTACTTCTGTCCCTCTAAGATGTCTACAAAATTGGTGGTATTGGTATGGTACCTTTTGGCAATGTGAAAACTGGTTTTCTTAAAGCAGACATGAGGGTGACCTCTTCTGCTATAAATGTTACAACTGAAGTTAAGTTTATTGTAATGAATTATGAAACTTTGAGTGAAGCTTTGCCTAGGAAACTCTGCTCTTTACAATGTCAAGAAAAAATCTGTCAAGATGTCTGCTGAGTAATGGGACTGTAGATATCAAGAAGGATCCATTGGAAACAGCTAGCTTTGCTGCAAAAGTCATTTTCCTGAACCATTCAGATCAAATCAGTGCTTGCCAGGCACTTGTTCTGGATTGTCACATTGCCCACATTACTTGCAAGTTTACTGAAATGAAGAAGATTGATAGTCATTCTGGTAAGAATCTGGAAGATGGCCCTAAATTTCTGCAAGTGATGCTGCCATTGTTGATATGGATATAGGCAAGTCAATATGTGAGGAGAATGCTAATTATTTTCCTCTGGGTTGTATTGCTTTTTGTGATATGAGGCAGACTGTTGCTGCTGGTGTCAAGGCAGTTCACAGGAAGGCAAGGTCACAAACTCTCTTCAAAAGGCCCAGGAGGCTAAATGAATATTCTATACAACACTTGCCACCCCAATCTTAATCAGTGATGGAAGAACTCTATCAGAACTGTTTGTCTCAATTGACCGTTTAAATTTAATAGTAAAAGACTAGTTAATGATTACAATGCATTGCAAAAGTTTCAGGAGGAAAGGAATGCTTTTGTGGACCACTTGTTTTGTAGCAGTTTTTAATAGTTTTGTAATAGTTTTTTTAAGTTTTTGCAAGGCAATGGGGTTAAGTGGCTTGCCCAAGGCCATACAACTAGGTAATTATTAAGTGTCTGAGGCCAGATTTGAACTCAGGTACTCCTAACTCCAGGGCTGGTGCTCTATCCACTGTGCCACTTAGCCACCCCAGTTTTGTAATAGTTTTTAAAGTCAGTAATTTTTAAATGAAAACAATTTGATCAAAAAAATTTTGTCACAAAATTTTAAGATCATTAAGATAGTACAGCTGTGGCCCTTCTGTGCAGTCACAGCCCTTAGTGCAGCCTAGATCCCAGGAAACAGAAGCAGGCCAACAGAACCACCTAGTAGGGGGCCATCCAGCAGCTGCTTCCAGAGCACTCAGCCCTCAGAAGGTAACAGGGTGGGAGAGATTGTCAAGGTCTCTCTTCTCTCCCTGGGACAGGTCTCTTGTACTTTGCCCAAATTCAGACCCTGATCATAGTCTGGGCTCCCATACTACCATAGCAGAGCAGGGACCCTCCTCACAGTTCCAGGGCAGAGTGCAGTGCTTGTAATCATCCATAGACTAGAGCACAGGCCAGGAGAGCAATCAGAGCTTCACATACTGAAGTCCTTGTGGGGGGTGCCCCAATAACAACTCAAGACCTTGGGAAACACCCCAAAACCAGGGCACAGACTAGGGAAATGAGGAAACAGAGAAAATGGAACCTGACCATAGACAATTACTTTGGTCACATGGAGGATCAAATCACACACTCAGAAGATGACAGAGTCAAGCTTCTGTATCCAAAGCCTCCATGAAAAATAGGATTTGGGCTCAAGCTATGGTAGAACTCAAAAAAAATTTGAAAATCAAGTAAGGGAGGTAGAGGAAAAATTGAGAAGAGAAATGAGAGAGATGCAGGAAAAACATGAAAACCAAGTCATCAGCTTAGTCAAAGAGATCCAAAAAAATGCTGAAGAAAACAACATGTTAAAAATCAGTTTAGGTCAAATGGAAAAGGCAGTCTGAAAAGTTAATGAGGAGAAGAATGCCTTAACAGGAAGAATTGGCCAGATGGAAAAGGAGATAAGAAAGTTCTCTGAAGAAAACAATACCTTTGAATGGAGGTAAAGGAAGCTGATGACTTTGCAAGGAATCAAGAAACAATAAAACAACATCAAAAGAATGAAAAACTGGAAGAAAACATGAAATATCTCATTGGAAAAACAACTGACCTAGAAAACAGATCCAGAAGAGGATATTTAAAAATTATTGAGATACCTGAAAGTTGTGATCAGAAAAAGAGCCATGACTTCATTTTTAAAAGATTTTCTACAGGAAAATTGCCCTGATATCCTAGAAGCAGAGGATAAAATAGAATTCACCAATCTCCTCCTGAAAGAGATCCAAAGAATTAACCCCCAGGAATATTATAACCAAATTCCAGTATTCCCAAGTCAAAAAGAAAATACTACAAGCAGCCAGAATGAAACGATTCATATATCAGGGAGCTACCACCAGGATTACACAGGCTTAGCATCTTCTGCATTAAGGGCTCATAGGGCTTTGAATATAATATTCTGGAAGGCAAAAGAGCTTGGAATGCACCCTGACTCAGCTACTCAGCAAAATTGAACATCCTCTTCCAGGAGAAAAGATGAACATTCAGTAAAATAAGGGAATTTCAAGTGTTTCTGTTAAAATGGCAGAGCTGAACTGAAAGTTTGATTTTTAAGTAAAGGACTCAGATGACACATGGAGAGGGTGGATGGGAAGGGCAAATTATGAGGGATTTAATGATGATGAACTGCATGTATTCCTGCATGGGAAGATGATGCTTATAATACTCATATGAACCCTCTCATTTATTAGAGCAGTTAGAAGGAGCATATTTACACAAGGCACAGGAGGGTACTGAATTTGAAGGCATAACACATTGTAAAAATGGAGTCAATGGGTGAAAAAGGAATGTACTGGGAGAAAGGGAAAGGAGACATAGAATGAACCAAGATATTTCATGTAAAAATAGTCAAGAAAAAGATTTCGCAATGGAGTGGAAGTGAGGGGAAGGTGAGGGGAAATGATGGAACCTTCATTCTCACTGGAAATGGCTCAGAGAGGAAACAACATATATACTTTATAGGCTATAGAAATCTAGAGGAAAAAGGAGAGGAAACATATGGGATAGAGAGGACAGGGGGAAAGGAAGGGGGATATAGATGATAGGGGAGAGGACAGATCATAGGAGAGGACAGTCAGATACAAAATATTTTTTTTTTTACTTTTTGCAAGATGGTGGGATTGAGTGACCTGTCTGGGACCACGTGGCTGGGTGGTAGCTGGGTCTCTGGAGATGTAGGCTTGGGGCCTACTGATCCCACGACTGGTGCTCTGTCCACTGCACCACTCAGCTGTTTTTCATTTGCAAAGAACACCATGATTTCAGGGAAGTGATACTATGACAAACACATGAATTGGATTTGAATGAAGAGGGGCTGGGCTAAGTCACCAGCCTCGGTTTCTCCTCCAGAACCATCTGAATCCAGTGACCAGATATGAATCAGGATGACTGAAGATGGCTCTAGATGTAAGGCAATCAGGGTTAAGGGATTTGCTCAAGATCACACAGTTAATAAGTTCCAAGTGCCTGAGGTCAAATTTGAACTCAGGTCCTACCGACTCCAAAGTTGATGCTCTATCAACTTTGCCACCTAGCTGCCTCAATTCAGATACAATAAAACTGACATGCTTCAGATAAAACTGAGAAGAAAGCTTCCTTCTTTTTTCTATTTCCCTTTCTCCCTTTGGTTCTGTCACCTGAAGTCTTGTGGACCTGATCTCATTCCACCATGAGATTCCCATTTTCCTTCTTAAAAGCTCCATGCCCTAACAGAGTGCCTTTGGAAGTAATGTCATCATCTGCTGAGGAGACATATAGGCTTCTGGGGGGGGTGTAGTTCCAAGATAATTTGTGAAGAAGAAATGAATTACCCACCTTTATAAGTCTATAAAGATAGCTTTCATAGTAATTCCACAATTTGGAGATGGATGCTCATCTTTCTTTATGGTACAACTTTCAAAACTGTATACTGAAAATGGAAAAACTATAGTTTTCACTATATAGACCTTTGTCAGCAAGGTACTACCTTGTGTTTTTAGTATGCCATACAAATTTGTCATATTTTTCTTTTCAAGGAGCAAGTGTCTTTTTAATTTTATTGCTGTATTGACTATCTGCAGTGATCTTTGAGCCCAAGAATATAAAATCTGAGGACTGCTTCCATGTCTTCTTCCTATATTTGTCAGTAAGTGAAGGGAATAGATTCCAAGATCTTGGGTTTGCTTTTAGTTTTTGATGTTAAATTTCAAAACAGCTTTTCCATTCTCATCTTTCACCTCATCAAGAGTTTTCTTATTTCTACCATAGCTTTTGATTTATCCAGCCTGGAATTTCACATAATGTACAGGTTTTCTTGGCAAATATATTGGAGTGATTTGCCATTTTTTTTTAGTTTTTGCAATGTGGTTAAGTGACTTGCCCAAGGTCACACAGCTAGGTCATTAAAGTGTCTGAGGCCAAATTTGAACTCAGGTCTTCCTGATTCCAGGGCTAGTGCTCTATCCACTGTGCCACCTAGCTTCCCCAATTTGCCATCTCTTTCTCAGGTTAATTTTACAAATGAGGAAATCTAAGTTCTCAGGGATAAGTGCCTTGTTCAGGGTCACACAGTTAATAAGTGACTGACTTGAACTAAGTCTTCCTAGCTCCAGTAGCAGTATTCTATCCATTGTATCACCTTGTTGCCCTGATATATATGATATGAATATGAAAAATTCAGAGAAGTAAAACTTATATGAGCTGATGCATAGTGAAGTGAGCAAATCCAGTAAAGCAATATACACAGTTACTATAATAATGTAAATAGAAAGAACAACAATAAAAATAAACAATATCATATAATTATAATACAAACCTGGAAAAGGGGTGAGAAAATTTATGCCCTTCCCTTCTCTGCAAAGAGAGGGGATGATGACTGTGTAATATTGAAAATGCTGTCAGATGGTTAATGTTTTAGTTGGTTTCACTCAACTGCTTTATTCTCTTTCTCTTTTATCTTTGTTATAAGAAATTACTCTGGGCAAGGAGAGAGAGAGATTTGGGGAAAAAAGGTAATATTAAAATTTAAGATATCAGTAAAAATAAGATTTAAAGAAGAAATAGAGTTAACTAAATTTCCTGCCAGAATTGAGAGCAAAGGTTGGGCTAAGGATAATCTCTATTTTGGAATGAGGAATGAGATAAAACTTTTCTAAGATTTTCCTATCTCAGTATATTCCTCTTTTCTAGAACATTAAAGACAGTCAGCTCTGACCAACAGTGACCTCTTCTGACCAATAAAAACTTATAGGTATTCAGAGGAGAAAAATGTCAAAGTCTAGGACAGTCAGAAAGGAGAAGTTTGGACTTGGAGTATATGGAAGACTTAGAATAAGAGTCCATAAATTTGTTTGTTTTTTTTAATTAAAGAATTGTAATGCGATATAACAACAGAGGCAGTTAGGTGGTATAGTGGATAGGATTCCAGGACTGAAATAATGAAGATTGATCTTTTTGAGTTCAAATCCAGTCTCAAACAATTCCTTATTGTGTGACCCTGGCCAAGTCACTTTATCTGACTCAGTTTTCTCATCCATAAAATGAGCTGAAGAAGGAATTGGAAAAGCACTTCAGTATCTTCATCAAGAAACAAATGTGGTCATGAAGAATCAGATACAGAGGCGGGTAGGTGGCGCAGTGGATAGAGCATTGGCCCTGGAGTCAGGAGTACCTGAGTTCAAATCTGGTTTCAGATGCTTAATAATTACTTAGCTGTGTGACCTTGGGCAAGCCATTTAACCCCATTGCCTTGCAAAAATAAAAAATAAAAAAAGAATCAGATACAACTGAAAATATCTAAACAAGAGTTTCAATAAAATTGGTTTCCTTAGTATAAGAGAAGGAGAAGCATTTGTGTAATATATTAAGGTAGGTAAAGTACTTTACAAATATTATTTCATTGGATTCTCATAAAATCCCTGAGACAATAATAATAAATAATAATGATGATGATGATGATAATGATAATAAAAGCAGTTATATACCACTTACTCTCTGCTGGGCATTGTACTAAAACTACAATTTTTTTTTCATTTGATCTTCACAGCAGTCTTGGAGGTAGGTGTATTATTATTCTCATTTTGTAGTTGAGGAAACTGGAGAAAAGAGAGGTTAAGTGACTTTCCCAGGGTCACACAGCTAAAAGGTATCTGAAGTCAGGTCTAGGTGAATCCAAATTCAGTACTCTGTTCACTACTCCACCTAGCTGCCTTTGTATTTTATTTTTTGCTCTTAAAAGCAAAGTACTTTTTAAAAGTACTTTTGTTCTATAAGAAATAATGAGAGGGGGCGGCTAGGTGATGTGGCCTTGGGCAAGCCACTTAACCCCATTTGCCTTGCAAAAAAACCTAAAAAAAAAAAGAAATAATGAGCAAGCAAATTTCAGAAAAAAAAATAGACCCACATGAACTGCTGCTAAGTGAAGTGAGCAGAAACAGGAGACCATTGTACACATTAAGAGCAACATTGTGTCATGAACAACTATGATAGAGTTATCTACTGTCAGCAATACAGTGATCAAAGACAATTCTAAAAGATGTGATAAAACTGCCAACCACATCCAGAGAAAGAACTTTGGTGTCTTATGCAGATCAAAACAAACTATTTCCACATTTTTATCTGTTTTGTTTTGTTTCTTCTTTCTTGTAGTTTTTCCCTTTTGTTCTGGTTCTTCTTTTACAACAAGACTAATATGATATTTTTTAAAGAAAGACTTTATTTATTTTGAGTTTTACAATTTCCCCCAATCTTGCTTCCCTCCCCCCCAACTCCCACAAAAGGCAGTCTGTTAGTCTTTACATTGTTTCCATGGTGTACATTGATCTAAGTTGAATGTGATGAGAGAGAAATCCTATCCTTAAAGAAGAAAAATAAAGTATAAGAGATAGCAAAATTACATAATAAGATAATGGTTTTTCCCCCCTTCAAAGTCCACAATTCTTTCTCTGATATGGATGGTATTCTCCATCGCAGATAGCCCCGAATTGTCCCTCATTTTGTTGCACTGATGGAATGAGCAAGTCCATCAAGGTTGATCATCACCCCCATGTTGCTGCTAGGGTGTAGAATGTTTTTCTGGTTCTGCTCATCTCACTTAGCATCAATTCATGAAAATACCTCCAGGCTTCCTTGAATTCCCATCACTCCTGATTTCTAATAGAACAATAGTGTTCCATGACATACATATACCACAGTTTGCTAAGCCATTGCCCAATTGAAGGACATTCACTTAATTTCCAGTTCTTTGCCACTACAAACAGGGCTGCTATGAATATTTTTGTAAAAGTATGTTTTTACCCTTTTTTCATCATCATTTCAGGGTATAGACCCAGTAGTGGTATTGCTGGATCAAAAGGTATGCACATTTTTGTTGCCTTTTGGGTGTAATGGAAATATATTTTAAAAGGGGGGGGCCTTAGGTTTCAGCAGTCTGATAAAAGAATCTGTGACACAAAAAAAGGTTAAGACTTCCAAATTTAGAGAAAGAAAACTCAAACCTGGAATAGGAAGAAACATAAACATATAGTACTGAAGTGGAATGAAAAGAATACTAAATCTGGAGTCAGAAGACATGGAGGTGACCTATGAGATGTTTAATCTGTTTAAGTGTCATTTTCTTATCTATAAATAAGGAAAGGAGAGAATGGGATTGGATTTTGATATATCTACAAGAGATCTTCCAGTTGGAAAATCCCAAGACTCAGCCTGCACCAACAGAGCTGGGAGGAACCTCAGACACAGAAAAAGTATCTTATCAAGGACTCATAGCCAGGGCTATGATTTCAGAACTAAAGCTCTTTCATTCACATTGCTTGTATCAAAAGGAGAAGGGATGTGCCTCTCCCAGCAAAGAGAGCATTTCCTCTCTATTCTTCTTAGTCCCAGACCAATTCTATCTCCCAGGGGTGTGTGTGTGTGTGTGTGTGTGTGTGTGTGTGTGTGTGTGTGTGTGTGTATGTGTGTGTCCTGCTGCTGCCTGTTTACCTACCTTTTCCTATGCTTTCAGATATATTCACCATTTCCTTTCTCGTCTTCCCCAGGGCCTTAATTGTAATGCTTCAAAACTTTAAAGGACCCATCATTTCATTATTCAAAGACTTCTTCCAATGAACCATGGAAGCAGGGTAGCACAGTGAATAGAGCAATATGGACTAGGGACTCAGAGAAACTACATTCAAATTCTGCCTCTGTCAGTTATTACCTGTGTGAACTTGGGCAAATCAGAGCTTCAATTTCTTTTTATTTTTTTATTCAATTTTACTTTATAGGCCTATATTTTATTTTATAGGTCTATATTTTCCCCTTCCACATATGTGTAAAGACAAATAACTTTGAAAAACTTAAGAATTCTTAACTAAATTACAAACCACAATTGTATATATTGTAACATATTGTAATATTGTATTATAGTATATTGTACTATTGTATTGTAGTATTGTTTATTGTAATATATATACATACAGATGTGCCTTGTCTGCACTCTGAATATTATTTCTTTATCTGGAGATGGATAGCATGTTTAATCATGATTCCTCTGCAATAATAATCAGTCATTGGTCAATATTGTTTTTATAATATCCTTATTATTATTATAAGTGTTCTCTTGGTTTTTTATACTTATAAACATCTTCCCAGATTTCTGAAAGCATCCCCTTTATAGTTTCTTATAGCACAATAATATTCCATCACATTCATTCTCTGAAATATGGACTCTCCCACTGTTTCCAATTCTTTGCCATCACAAAAAAAATGCTGTTACAAATATTTTTATACATATATGTATATTTTTCTTTTCTTTGATTTTGAGTATAGACCTAGTAGAAATATCTCTGGTCCAAAGGATATACATAGTTTAATAGCTTTCTGGGCACAGTTCCAAATTGCTTTCCAGAATAACTGGATCAGTTCACAGTTCCATCAACAATGCACTAATGTACCTGTTTTCCCACAACTCCTCCAACATTTGTCATTTCCTGTTTTGGTATACATTTAGTTCTAAATATCTTTCTCTGTAATATAATGGGATTGGATTTAATGACCCATTCACTTCTAGACCTATCTTTGCCCCTATGTCTTCCCCTCTTCTGAATTTCCTTATAACTATCTAGGGTACCACCATCTTCCTAGCCACCATGGCTTGGAAGCTATGTGTCATTCTCAGTTCCTCTCTCTCTCTCTCACTTCCTATATCTAATCAGTTACCAAGTTTATGGATTCTACCTTCTTATTTTTTTTTCTTGCAAGGCAATGGGGTTAAGTGGCTTGCCCAAGGCCATACAACTAGGCAAATATTAAGTGACTGAGGCCGGATTTGAACTCAAGTACTCCTGACTCCAGGGCTGGTGCTCTATCCACTGTGCCACCTAGCCGCCCCTGATTCTACCATCTTAATATCTCTCATATTGCCTTCTCCACTCTCATACTACCCTCTCTACTCTCATACTGCCACTAGCCTGTTCCAGGCCCTGATTATTGTATGCTTGAACTATTGTAATATTCTGATGACTTGTCTTTCTGCCTCAAGATTCCTCCCCACACTACAATCCATCCTCCACTCAGATATGAAACTAATCTGATGGTTACCCTCCTAGTCAATAAACTCCTTTGGCTTCCTGTCATAATTTCCAGGATCAAATAAAATTCTGTTTGAAATTCAAAACCCTTTATAAACTGACCCCCCTCTTACCTCCTTCATGTTCTTACACATTACTCATGCTCAGGTACTTGGGGATACAGTGACACTGGTCTCCTTGTTTTGGGGGTTGTTTTTTTTTTAGGTTTTTGCAAGGCAAATGGGGTTAAGTGGCTTGCCCAAGGCCACACAGCTAGGTAATTATTAAGTGTCTGAAACTGGATTTGAACCCAGGTACTCCTGACCCCAAGGCTGGTGCTTTAACCACTATGTCACCTAGCCACCCCCATCTCCTTGTTTCTTGCACAAGGCATTCATTCTCCAGTTTGGGGCATTTTTATAGTCTCTCTGCCATACTTGAAATTCTTTCCTTCCTCTTCTCCTCTCCTGATCTCCATGACTTCCTTTTAGTGCCACCTAAAATGTGACCTTCTACAGGAACTGTTTTGTAAGAGCTCTTTTAAAATTTATTTTATTTTATTTTTTAATTTATGAAACTAAGCAAGAATTTCTATAACATAATATAATAAAAAGTTGATTGCATAAGAAACTGCAAAACTATGACATACAAATTGCTATTCCTTCCCCATATTGATTATTTCCTATTTATCCTGAATATAACTTATTTGTATAAGTTGTACATGCATATTATATCCCTCATTTGACTATGTTTTTGAAGTCAGGGACTGTCATTTTCCCTTTTTCTTGTAATCCCATATTTTAGCACAGTAGATAGAATGTAGTAGATGCTTAATAAAAGCTTGTTAACCAACTGAGATATTCTGTGGTAGGGGGCTCTCCTCATCATTCTTTTAAAATTTACCCACTATGATGTGTACAGAACTGACCAAGAGTTAGTTGTATTTAGATTACTTGGGGGAATGGAAAGTGACATGGTTGAGATGTCAAGAGATTGGGGATCAAGTTAAACCTTGACTTTGCCTTTAACTTGTGTTTATTCAGATAATATCCCTACTCAATAACCTTCAAACCATTCTATAGAATAAAATTGTAGAATTTCAGGGCTGGCAATGATATTAGAACACAGAAAATTGGAGTGTTGAATGTTGTACATGGAAGTTGTTTCAGAGATTAAATCTCTCTTTTTCTCCTTGAAGCACCCAAGGACCAGAGAGGGGAAGCATCCAAAAGTCAAAAGCAGAGTACAGAATATAATTCAGATCTCCAGATACCCAGTCCAGGACTCTTTTTTTCCTCCAATTGATAATTTTATTTTATTTTTCCAGTTACATGTTATGAAAGTTGTTCCACACTCATCTACATGCATATGCATATTTTAAGTTACATAATTTTCTTCTACTCTCCCTTCCCACCCACCTCCCCTCAATGGCAAACAGTCTGGTGAATATTGTATATATACATTTGTGTTTAACATGTTTACTGATTAGCCATGTTCTGTATGAGGAATTAGAATTAAGGGAAAAGAAAGAAATTCAGGAGATAGGCAAGAAAAACATGAGAGAAATTTTTAAAAAGTGAATGTAATGTTCATTCAGATTCTGTAGTATTTTTTGGTTTTGTTTTGTTTTTCTTCTTCTGGACTTATAAAGCATTATCCATAGCAGGACTTCTAGGGTTGTCCTAGTTCTCTGAACAGCTGAGAGGAGCTGAATCCATCAAAGTTGATCAACTCACAATGTTGATGTTGCTGTGTACAGTGTTCTCTTGGTTCTGCTCCCTTAACTCAGTAACAGTTCCTGTAATTCACTCTATGCTTCTTTAGCAACCATTCATGATTTCTTATAGAATACTAGTACTCCATAACATTCATAAACCATAACTTGTTCAGTCATTCCCAAATTGTTGGGCATACCCCCAATTTCCAATTCTTTGCCACTACAGAAAAGAGTTGCTATGAATATTTTGAAACTTGTGGAACTTTCCCCATTTTTTGTGAATTTCTTTGGGATATAGGCTTAATATTGTAATTGCAGGTCAATGTCTTTTAAGACCTACTACCTAAGATGGCAACAAGAGAGGATCGTCTCTTAGGCGCTCTCTCATAAAACTTATAAACAAAGGGCTCTAACTAAATTTTCAAGAGACAGAACCCACAGAGGGACCCAGTGAGGCAGTTCTCCTATTCAAGGTAACGTGGAAAAGAGCAGAAAGGCTCTGCTTCCTGGGGTTGGAGGGGCGACCTGCCAGAGGGGTGGCCTGCCAGAGTGAAAGAACTTCAGCCTTCCAGAGGCAGCCCCAGGGAGCTAGGAGCTGTGGCTCACAGCAGCAGGGGAGTTTCCTGATCTACACCCGAGGAGCACCAGGCACGACTTGGGGGAACAGCGGGGGACCTCTGCCAGAGGGAGCATGTGAAGAACAGCCCTCAGGGCACACGACAAGCAGGTGGTCCAGATACAAGAACAGGAAGCAGAAGCCGGTAAGCAGGAGCTCCCAGGGCATGAACCCATTTAACCTAAGAAGGGAGCAGAGAGAGATTGCCCAGCTCTGTCCTCTGTCCCTGGAACAGGATTCTGGGGTTCTGACCACATTCAGATCCTGATCACAGTCTAGGCCCCCCCATAGAACAGCAGGGCCCCCTTACCTCAGCCTCATGGCAGAGGGGGGCTCCTATGGTTATTCACAGACCAGGAGGGAGGACAGAGCCTCACACACTGAGATCCTTGTGGGAGTGTTCCAAAAGCTCAGTAAACACCCCAAAACCAGGCTCAGGCTGGGAAAATGAGTAAGCAGAGGAAAAAACAGGAACACCATTGACAAATACTTTGCCTGTGATGCCAAGAAGGATCAAAACACCCAGGCTGAAGATGAGGAAGCACAAGCTCCTGCATCTAAAGGCTCCCAGAATAACAGAAATTGGGCTCAGGCTATGACAGAGCTCAAAGAAGACTTTGAAAATCAAGTGAGGGAGATAGAAGAAAAACTGGGAAAAAATGAGAGAAATGCAGGAAAAACATGAAAATGAAGTCAGCAGCTTAGACAAGGAAATCCAAAAAAAAAAAAATACTGAAGAAAATAGCATGCTAAAAACCAGCTTAGGTCAAATGGATAAAACAGTTCAAAAAAGTTATTGCAGAGAAGAATGCTTTTAAAAGCAGAATTGGCCAGATGGAAAAGGAGATAAGAAAGCTCTCTGAGGAAAACAAATCCTTCAGACAAAGAATAGAACTCAGGGAGATTGCTGAATTTATGAGAAATCAGGACTCAATTCTTCAAAACCAAAAGAATGAAAAATTAGAAGAAAATGTGAGACATCTCATTGAAAAAAACAACTGATATGTAAAACAGATTTAGGAAAGATAATTTAAAAATTATTGGAATACCTGAAAGTCATGATCAGGAAAAGAGCCTTGACATCATTTTCAAAGAATTACTACAGGAAAATTGCCCTGATATCCTAGAAGCAGAGGGCAAAATAGAAATGGAGAGAATCCACTGATCCCCCGAGAAAGAAATCCCAAAAAACCAACCCCTAGGAATATTATAGCCAAGTTCCAGAACTCCCAAGTCAAAGAGAAAATATTACAAGCAGCCAGAAGAGCATAGTTCAAATATCATGAAGCTGTAATCGGGATCTCACAGGACTTAGCAGCAACTACATTAAAAGCTCACAGGGCTTGGAATATAATATACCAGAAGACAAAAGAGCTTAGAATGCAACAAGAATCAACTACCCAGCAAAACTGAATGTCCTCTTCCAGGGAAAATGATGGACTTTCAATGAACCAGGGGAATTTCAAATGTTCCTGTTGGAATGTCCAGAGCTGAACAGAAGGTTTGATCTTCAAACATAGGACTCAGGTGAAGCATAGAGATTGGAGGGGAAAGGGAAAATATGAGGGACTTAATGATGATGAACTGTATATGTTCCTGTATAGAAAAATGACACTGGTAATACTCATATGAACCTTTTCAATTAATAGAGCAGGTAGAAGGGGCTTTTATAGATGAAGCACAGGAGAAAGCTGAATTTGAAGATAAAATATGATGTAAAAATGGAGTCAATAGAAAAAAGGGAAATGTAATGGGAGAAAGAAAAAGGAGATGAGGAATAGGCCAAGATATTTCATATAATAAGATTTTTCTTTCTTACAATGAGCTATTGCAATGATATGGAAGGGGGGGAAGGCAAGGGGGAATGAGGGAATCTTGCTCTTATCAGAGGTGGCTAGGAGAGGAAACAGCATATATACTCAGTGGGGTATAGACATCTGGAGTAAGAATGAGAGATGAGGGACAGAGAGAAAGGGTGGGGATGTGAATAAAGGAGGAGAGGAGAGACCATGAGGGGAGAGTGGTCAGATATAACACATTTTCTTTTTTACTTCTTGCAAGCGGCTGGGATTGGATGGCCTGTCTGGGATCATAGGGCCCGGTGGATGCTGAGCCTAAGGGATGGTATGGGGGCTTGGGGCCTCCTGGCCCCAGTGCCAGGGATCTGTCTGCTGTGCCACTCAGCTACCCTACAGCAGAGTCAGAGTGAAAGGAGTGAGAAAATATAGTACACGGTCGTGGAGAAATACTGAAGGAGGGAGTCGCGATCAGCAATGGCAACAGTGGAAAAATATGGATGCAACTTTTGCGATGGACTTATCATAAAGAATGTGATCCACCCATGACAGAGTTGGTGGTATTGGAACACAGACTGGAGAACATTTTTTTATTATTATTATTTAGGGGGGATGCAGGGCAAATGTGGCTGGGTGGCCTGCCTGAGGCTGCATAGCTGGGTGATCGCTGGGTGTCTGAGGTTGGATTTGGACTCCTGGCTCAAGGGCCAGTGCTCTGTCTGCCACCCGGCTGCCCCTACTATTATTACTATTTTATTTTATTTTGGGTCTTATTTTTCCTTTTTTTTTTTTTTGGTTTTTGCAGGGCAGTGGGGTTGGGGTGGCTTGCATGTCACACAGTTGGGTGATTGTTGGGTCTACGGGGTCGGATTTGGGCTCAGGTGCTCCTGGTTCCAGGGCTGGTGCTCCGTCCACTGCACCACCTGGCAATACCTACAATTATTACTATTATTTTTTTAATTTTAATTTTAATTTTTTTCTCTCCCCTTTATTGCTCAAGTGAGTCTATTTTTTGGGGGAGGGGGTATTTTGTTTACTCTTAAACAAAAATATTTTATTAATGTATAAGAAACATTATTGTACAAAATGAGAATAAATAAATATTTTTTAAAAAGACCTACTATCTATCTCAGATAATTTCTTGATTTCTGTCAAGGGACCATCAAACTTCCAGTGACTTAGGCTTACATCCATGACTCTTCACCAACATTCCTATGTTCAATTCATTGCTAAATCTCATCCACCTCCACAGTACCATTTGCACCTTTCCCCTTACCTCCCCTTACTCAGCTATTGCCCTGTTTGGGGTCTCATCTTCTCTGACCAAGACTATCACAACAGCTTCATAAGGAGCATTCCTGCCTCTAATCTTTTCCTTCTCTAAATCATCCTTCATA
This sequence comes from Macrotis lagotis, assembly GCF_037893015.1. NCBI lineage: Eukaryota > Metazoa > Chordata > Mammalia > Peramelemorphia > Peramelidae > Macrotis > Macrotis lagotis. The sequence goes on from NC_133658.1 coordinate 331,439,932, forward strand.
TAAATTCCAAATTGATATTCCTAAGGCACAGATCTGACCATGGTATTCCCCCAAACAAGAAGATCTAATAAATCTCTTTTACCTCTAGGATGAAATACGAACTCCTCAGTTTGGTATTTGAAGTCCTTCACAATCTTATTCCTTTCTATCTTTCAGGATTCACTGTTCAAAGTTCCCCTTCAGTTACTCAGTGTTCCATCCCAACTGGCTAATTTGTTGACTGTCTAATATAAAATCGTTTTCTACCTCCAAACCTTTGCCTAGACAGCTGTTACCCTTGCCTGTGGTGCTCTCACTAATTGCCATGTCTTTAGCTTCCTTCATTTTAAATCAAATGCTGCCTTCTATGCAAAGTCTTTTCTGATCCTCTCAGTTTTTATTGCCCTTCCTCCACAAAGAAAATACTTTGTATATATTTTCCTTTGTTTCATATGTATATCTATTGTTTCTTTGCCCAAAATGTAAACTCCTTGAGGTCAGAGTTTCTTCCTTCCTTCCTTCCTTCCTTCCTTCCTTCCTTCCTTTCTTTCTTTCTTTCTTTCTTTCTTTCTTTCTTCCTTCCTTCCTTCCTTCCTTCCTTCCTTCCTTCCTTCCTTCCTTCCTTGGTAGTGGAATGAACACAGAGTCTGACGGTTTAAATCTTCACTTTGTTATGTTTATGACCTTGGACAAGTCATTTAATCTTTCTGAGCTTCTAGATTGGAGTAGCAAACCTTTGAGTTCCCTTCCAGCTGCAAGTTTATGATCTTTCGATCCTAGACCAAATCAAAATTTGCTTTGTATTAGATAGCAGTGTCTCTCCTCTGTGAATCTATGTTAGGTAGCTTTCAGGTTTCAAAGCACTTTATAATTTTTGCTTCAATTTACCCTCAGAACAACCCTGGCTGCTAGGTGCTATTATTACTCCTCATTTTACTAGTGAGGAAACTGAGACAGCAATTACACTGGATCACATAACCTAGTAAGTGTCTGAGACAGGATATGAACACAGGTCTTTATCACTCCAATTCCAAACTCTCTCCCCAAAGTCACCTAGCTGTCTCATACTATTAATACCACTATCACTATTACTACTGCTACTGATGATGATGATGATGATGATGATGACTGATGATAAAGAATTAATATAGATTTGATTGTATGCCAGGGGGGAAAATTTAGAATGAAGTGGGGTTCAGTGATCCAGATAATATTCAGGACTGTTCTGTGTCTACTATCATCATCCTATCTATAATCTTCATAATCACCCTGAATACCTAATGGTCCTTCCAGAGAGAAAGGACTCTGTTATACCTGGGCACCCCCATAGTTCAGTACAAGATAAATTTGATGTGCATAGCACAAAAGAAGGCTATCATTTCAACTGTCAATCTGCAAACCTTAAAAATCTTCCAAAAAAAATCAGTTCAGATTTCTTGAAGGGACTGTGAATTGCTGTATTCTTCATGGCTCAGAATTATAATATTCTAAAATGTCAGAATTGAATGGGACTTTAGAACATAAAATATAAGAACTGGAAATAATCATAGAATAAAAGAAAAAAATCAAAATGTTAGAAAACTAATGAAATGGTTGAACCCTTTAAGGGTAGCTAAGAGGTTCAGTGGATAAAGTGCTGGGTCTGGAGTTAGAAAGATTTCTCTTCCTGAGTACAAATTTTACCTCTGACACTAACTATGTGAACCTGAGCAAATAATTTAACCTTGTTTGTCTTAGTATCCTAGTCTATAAATCAGTTAAAGAGGGAAATAGCAAACCACTTCAGTATCCTTGCAAAGAAACTCCAAATGAAGTCCTGAAGAGTCAAACAACACTGAAAATGTTGAATAACAACATGCCAAGAATTATATTATAAAGCATGAGTCATCAAAACCGTTTGGTATAGGCTAAGAAATAGAGTGGTGGACCAGTGGAATAGACTAGGTGTAAAAGCAGGAGATAATTATAGTGATCTGCTGTTTGATAAACCCAAAGAGTCAGGCCACCGGGATAAAAACTCTCTCTTTGATAAAAACTGCTGGGATAATTGGAAGTTAGTATGGAAGAAACTTAGATTAGACCAACACCTCACACCATTTACCAAGATAAGATCCAAATGGTTACAGGACATAGACATAAAAAGCAATACTATAAGCAAATTAGAAGATCAAGGACTAGTTTACCTGTCCGATCTGTGGAAAAGGGAGCAGTTTATGACTAAGGAAGAGTTGGAGAACATCACCAAAAACCAATTAGATGGTTTCAATTATATTAAATTAAAAAGCTTTTGCACAGATAAAACCAATGTAACCAAAATCAAAAGAAATGTAGTAAATTGGGAAACAATCTTTACAACTAATGATTCTGACAAAGGACTCATTTCTAAAATATACAGAGAACTGAGTCATATTTTTAAAACAAAAAGCCATTCCCCAATTGACAAATGGTCAAAGGATATGCAAAGGCAATTTACAGATGAGGAGATCAAAGCAATCCATATGAAAAAAATGCTCTAAATCATTAATTATTAGAGAAATACAAATTAAAGCTTCTCTGAGGTACCACCTCACACCTCTCTGATTGGCCAATATGACCAGGAAGGATAATAATCATTGTTGGAAGAGTTGTGGGAAATCTGGGACACTATTACATTGTTGATGGAGCTGTGAACTCATCCAACTCTTCTGGAGAGCTATTTGGAACTATGCCCAAAGGGCAACAAAAATGTGCATACCCTTTGACCCAGCAATACCACTACTTGGTCTATACCCTGAAGAGATGAAGAAAAAGGGTAAAAATATTACTTGTACAAAAATATTTATAGCAGCCCTGTTTGTAGTGGCAAAGAATTGGAAAACAAGTAAATGTCCTTCAATTGGGGAATGGCTTAGCAAACTGTGGTATATGTATGTCATGGAACACTATTGTTCTATTAGAAATCAGGAGGGATGGGAATTTAAGGAAGCCTGGAGGGATTTGCATGAACTGATGCTGAGTGTGATGAGCAGAACCAGAAAAACACTGTATACCCTAACAGCAACATGGGAGTGATGTTCAACCTTGAAGGACTTGCTCATTCCATCAGCGCAACAATCAGGAACAATTTTGGGCTGTCTGCAAAGGAGAGTGCCATCTGTATCCAGATAAGGAGCTGTGGAGTTTGAACAAAGTGCAAGGACTATTCCCTTTAATTTAGAAAAAAAAACAGATATCTTATTGTCTAATCTTGTTACCTCTTAGACTTTTCTTGTCTTCTTTAAGGATATGATTTCTCTCTCATCACATCCAATTTGGATCAATGTACAACATGGAAACAAAGTAAAGACTGACAGAGTGCTTTCCATGGGGTGGGGGGTGGGGATGGGGGGAGGGAAGCAAGATTGGGGGGAAAATTGTAAAACTCAAATAGTATCTTTAATAAAAATAAATAAAAAAAACCAAAAACATGCCAAGAGACCTGATTAAATGCTATTGGTTCAATTCATAAAATCACTCTCTACCCTCAAAAGAACTTACAATCTAATATAATGGGAGAAGACAGCATGCAAAAAAGAGGCAGGAAAATATGTGTGGGGGGGGGTAGTGGGGTGGTGGAGGGTTTAAGGGAGTACCTGGTAGAAAGAGGTATCTTGTTCCACAGAATTGAAACTAAGAAGAACAGCAGAATGTTTTCTATTTATTCAAAAACCGGGGTTGGTAGTGGGATTGAAGAGTAGCTTTCTTTTCAGCAATGATAAAATTTATCCTTGATTCAAAGTTTCCTTCATTGGAAAGAGACTTTAACTTATTTAACCTTCAGAGTCAGGAGCTTGGAATATAGGTAAGATACTGCTTTCTCTGCAGGGAGAAGTTAAGGAATAACCCTAGAACTGTGAGAAGGAATGTGACTAGGAGAATAAGATCTTAACTTCATCAGCAGTTGTATTAGAGATTTCAAAATCCAGGTCTTATGGAGATTTTCACTTGAATTTGTTCTCTTTTCCTTGGGTTGAGAAGAAGAGTGGAGTTTGAGTTCAATCTCTTTCTCTCTCCTTTCTCTCACTCCCTTTCTGACTATTCTGGAGCAATAAAGGAGCATGGCTGTTCTCTGTGGGCATAGGGGGATAGGGAGCTATTCCAGAAAGCAGTGAAGCAACCAGCAATCATATTCTTTTTTTTCTCTTTTCCTCTCTATTAGGATTTGGGAAGTGCCAAGTGATGGGACTTTATATTGAGATAGATTGAATTAAGTCCAGAAAATGGCAATCCATTGCCATTTTTTTCAGAAGTGAGAGTATGATATATTTGTAGGATTATGTTAAAAGTTTTGTTTTCATTATGTGGAAGTCATTTATGATAAATTTATACCTCTCTGAAACACAACATGGTAAGAGAGAAAGAATGATGGATTGGAAGTCAGAGGACTTGGTTCACTTCTCATTCCCTACTGCTTATGCTTGTGTGACCTTGGAAAAATCATTCAGCTTCTCTGGTTCTCTTATTTGTGAAAATTATGGTATTGGACTAAATGACCTAGGATCCTTTCAGATCTAAATCTATGATGCTGTGGTTGTGTTTGCCAATTGTAGTATTTCCATTTATAGAACAAGGAATTGATAAGTATTAATTTATACTGGATTTGAATTGTTAAATTTAGATTTCACCTGTGAATGTTCATTATTAATTATTTAGATTAGCTAGATTTAATTATTAATAATTAAATTAAAATTAAAATTAAATTAAATTTATTTAAATTAAATTAAATTTAAAATTAAATTAAAATTAAAAAAGCTTCCTATAAATATTTCTCTCCACAAAGATATGACTTTATTGGGGTTCAGTTTCTTGGTAATCTACTGACTATTTCTGGTTTGTTTTTTATTAATATTTTATTTGTTTTGGGGCAGCTAGGTGGTACAGTGGATAGAGCACCAGCCCTGGAGTCAGGAGTACCTGAGTTCAAATCCGGCCTCAGACACTTTCTAATTACCTAGCTGTGTAGCCTTGAGCAAGCCACTTAACCCCATTGCCTTGCAAAAACCTAAAAAAAAACAAAAACAAAAACAAAACATTTTATTTGTTTTTCAATTATATACAATAGTAGTATCTACCTACTATTTTTGTAAGGTTTTGAATTTGAATTTTACAATTTTCCACCCCTCCTTCCCCCCCCCAGAAGTCTGTTTAATAGTCTTTACATTGTTTCCATGCTATACATTGATCAAAATTGAATGAATTATAAGAGTAAACTTAGGGTCGGCTAGGTGGAGCAGTGGATAGAGCACTGGCCCTGGAGTCAGGAGAATCTGAGTTCAAATCTGCCCTCTGACACTTAATAATTACCTATCTGGTGGCCTTGGGCAAGCCATTAACCCCATTGCCTTGCAAAAACCTAAAAAAAAAAAGAGCAACCCTAAGAGTAAACAATCTTAAGAATAGAGAGAGAGAGAGAGAAAAAATGTACTTCAGTCTATGTTCAGATTCCAATGACTCTGTCTCTGGGGTGAGTTGCTTTCTTTATCATAAGTCCACCAGAGAAGTTGCTTCAGTATTTTCCCCACAGTTACTATTACTAGCTGTACCTCTACTCTATTCCTCCTCACTCCCATTTATTCTTTTCTCTCTCTCTCCTTTCATCCTGACCCTGTCCAAAAGTATATTGTATTTGAGTACTCTCTCCCTCAATTTTCTCTCTCTTCTATCACCCATTCCCCCCTTCCCTCCCCCCAGTCCCTGTTATCCCATCCCTTTCTTCTCATCTTTCTCTAGGGTAAGATAGTTTTCCTCACCCTATTAAGTGTGCATATTATTTCCTCTCTGAACCATTTCTGATGAAAATGAAGGCTCACTCATTACCCCTTGCCTTCCCCCATTCTACTCCATTGAAAAAGCTTTTTCTTGACTCTTATGTAAAATTTCTTAGCTGCTTCTTCATCTCCTTTCCCTTCCTTCCAGTACTTTCCTTTATCACCCATTGACTCCATCTTTTTACTATATTATACCATTATATTCCACTCCTTCCTATGTCCTGTCCATATATGCTCCTTCTAACAGCTCTTATAAATGAGAAAGTTCATATGAGTTAGCAATATCTTCTTCACATGCAGGAATACAAACAGTTCAATATCATTAAGTTCCTCATAGTTAGTCCTTCTCTTCCACTCCTTCTATGGTTCACCAGAGTCCTGTACTTGGAGATCAAACTTCCTGTTCAGCTCTGGTTGTTTCAATAGGAAAGTTTGAAAGTCCCCTGTTTCATTGAAAGCCTATCTTTTTCCCCTGAAAGAGGATGTTCAGCTTTGCTGGGTAGTTGATTCTCAGTTGTAAACCAAAATCTTTTGCCTTCCAGAATATCATATTCCAATCCCTATGAGCCCTTAATGTAGATGCTGCCAGATCCTGTGTAATCCTGACTATGGAACCTCGGTAGTTGAATTGTCTGTTTCTGGCAGCTTTTAGAATTTTCTCTTTGATTTGGGAGTCTATAAAATTCCTGGAAGTTTTTCTTTTGGGATCTCTTTCAGGAGGTGATCAGTGAATTCTCTCAATTTCTATTTTGCCTTATGCTTCTAGGATCTCAGGGAAATTTTGCTGTATTATTTCTTGAAAAATGAAGTCTATGCTCTTTTCCTGGTCATGACTTTCAGGTAGCCCAATAATTTTTAAATTATTTCTTCTGGATCTGTTTTCAAGGTCACTTGTTTTTCCAATGAAATATTTCACATTTTCTTCTAATTTTTGGCTTTTTTGGAAGAGTTTTATTTCTTCCTGATTTCTTGCAAAATCATCAGCTTCCTTTAGTTCCATTCTGCATTTGAAGGAGCTATTTTCTTCAGAGAGCTTTTTTATCTCCTTTTCCAGCCAACCAATTCAGTTTTTTAAGGCATTCTTCTCATCATTTGCCCTTTGTTTTTGCTTTTTCCATTAGGCCTAAACTGGTTTTTTTAGGTTTTTTTTCAAGGCAAATGGGGTTAAGTGGCTTGCCCAAGACCACACAGCTAGGTAACTATTAAGTGTCTGAGGTTGGATTTGAACTCAGGTACTCCTGATTCCAGGGCCAGTGTTCTATCCACTGTGTCACCTAGCTGCCCTCTGAACTGGTTTTTAACATATTATCCCATTTTCTATTTCTCTTGGAGGTTTTGGATATGGAAGCTTTAATTTTGGTGTCATCTGAGTATGCATTTTGATCATCCATGGGACTAAGGTAATTCTCTGTGGTCAGATTCTTCATTTTCTGTTGTTTATTCATTTCCTCTGCCCAAGACAGCACTTCCAAGGTTTTGGGTTTTTTGGTGGGGACACTCTACTGGGACCTTTATTCCTCCAAGATCTTATGCTCTTTTGCCGGTGCTTTAATATGCAGATGACCACCTCACTTCCCTCTGCCCTGGAGCTGTAAGGAGGAATCCTGCTATCTTAGTATGGAAGGCCAAACTGCAACCTGGATCTGAGTATAGGCAAACAGCAGAGTCCTACCCCAAGGGAGAGCAGAGAAATTTCTGCAGTCTTCCCTGACTCCCTTAACATCTCTGCGGGTGCAGGCTGCTTTCTCCAGATTCTCGCTGCACATTCTGTAGCTGGAGCTCCTCACTCCACATTCATTCTGGTGTAGCAGAGTTCTCTCACCACCCCTTCAAGCTGTTGCTGGTAATCTCTGGGCTGCACTGGGCTGGACTGTGCTGCAGCTGAGGCTTTTTTCTAACCCTTGATCCTGGTGAAACATACCTTTCCTGTGGAACTTCTAAGTCATCTTGGACTGAGAAAATGTATCACTCAATCTTTCTGTGGGTTCTGCCCCTCTAAATTTTAACTAGAGTCATTATTTTTTGGCTTTTGGAGTTTGGGGGGGAAGGAGTTCCTAGAAATGCTGCCTTCATGCCACCAACTTTGCTCCACATTATCTACTGATTAAGAGAATCAGAGGGCCTCTTTCTTATTGTAAAACAGAAAACTGCTCCTTCAGACTATGGCCCTTGGAGGTCACTCTGCTGAAGACTTCTGCACCAAAAGATAATGTCAGCTGCTGACTATGATTTTGCTATGGTATATTCTTATCACCTTATGTTATACTGCATAGCAATTTGTTACATTAAATTAAGCTAGTTCAGCCCAGCACATTGTTAAGACCTAAATTTGTGGTTGGCATTTATGGTGACTTATGTCACTTAATCTGCTTCCCTCTCTTGGGACCCATTATGCATTCCACCAGAATACACTCTAAGAGGTACACCCTATGTCTCGGTGCAGTCAAGCACAAAGACCTAGGACCTGGGGCTAGATTTCAAGCCACCAGGGCTGGATAAGAAAGTAGTAATTTTCATGAAACCTCAGCAAAGTCCTTCTATAAACTTCACCTGTAATTCCTATTCCCTGGGACTGAAGTTTTTCGTCTCTAGGTTCAAGGAATGATCATCTGTAGCCCAAATACCCAGTCATGAAAAATCAATCCCTCTCCTTTTCCAGTAAGGAATTAAGGATTCTCTTGAAACTAAGGTTGTATAGTAGTATAGAAGGAAACAAACAGGAACTGAGTTCTGATGATCATATGCTTTAAGGTCCTTCCTAGCTCTAACATTCTTTGTTCTAATATTTTATGACCTAAGGTAACTGGCTTTCATATCTACTATTTTTTCTCTAATGCTTAATATATAGTAGGCACTTGATAAATCCTTTTTGAATTAGCTGAATTAGATGTTCAATGTTCTAGAATTTTGATGTCCTAACCACAATATAGTTTTGTTCTATAGTGAAAAGTTAATTTTTTAATTTACTAATATGGTATTTTTTCTATTTTTAAAATGTATTTATTTATTTTGAATTTCACAATTTTTCCCCTAATCTCACTTCCCTCCCCCCACCCCTCACAGATGGCAATCTGTTAGTCTTTACATTGTTTCCATGGTATATATTAATCTAAGTTGAATGTAATGAGAGAGAAATCATATCCTTAAGGAAAAAAATAAAGTATAACAGATAGCAAAACTACATAATAAAATAGCGGGTCTTTTTTTTTAAATTAAAAGTAATAGTCTTTGGTCTTTGTTCAAACTCTACAGTTCTTTCTCTGGATACAGATGGTATTCACCATTGCAGATATCCCAAAATTGTGCCTGATTGGTGCACTGATGGAATGAGCAAGTTCATTAGGGTTGATCATTACTCCCATGTTGCTATTAGAGTGTACATTGTTCTTCTGGTTCTGTTCATCTCACTCAGCATCAGTTCATACAAAAACTTCCAGGCTTCCCTAAATTCTCATCCCTTCTGGTTTCTAGTAGAATGAACAATAGTTTTCCATCACATACATATACCACAGTTTCTAATATGATATTTTTGATAATTCACAGTTTGAGTTCTAGGAAGAATGTACTCTTGGCATCTCTAATATTTTCCCCACACAACTGCCAAATGATGTACCAAAAACACAGATCTGACATATTTTAAAAACTGTGTCTCTCCCTTGCCTCTCAAATAAAAGGCATTCTCCTTTGTCTGGTATTTAAAGTGCTCCATGATTTGGTTCTCACCTACCATTCCAATCATATTTTTTCCTCAATGTAATAAATTTTTTGTAAATTTAAAAAATTTTTAACTAATACCAAATAAGAAAATAATATAATTATCATGTTCACAGCAGACCACAAGAGAGGATTCATTATAAAACAATAGATTTCCATTTCAAGAAAACCTATATAATGATTACCATATTCTTTTCAAAGCTGCCCAACTTTGCTTCCTTGCTGATTTTCTTTTGCTCATTGCAATTCACTTTTCCCTTTATTTTTTCCCTTCCCTTTCCCCATCACCCTAAAGAAGGCCACAGTTGTGTGTATATACATACACATACATAAATATATGCATATATATAAACTCATACTTGTATATGTAAAACCATACTATGCTTATTTCTTCCAATCATCTTTTTTCTTAATATGGATAGCATCTTTCTTCATAAGTCTAAGTCTCATCATTTCCTACATCACAACAGTCTTCAAATCCAATCATATCCTGAGAGATTATCTATGAAAGTTTTTTTCTAATTTTTTGTATTCCTCCTATTTTCTTGGCTGCCTAGATTTTATTTATACAAGAAAATTTTAATTTAAAATAATCAAAATTATCCTTTTTACCCTTCAACAATGATCTCATCTTATAATGTAGTTTAAGGTCTGATACTACTGAATTTAATTCCTTTATATCTTTTTTCCCTGGATTCTTTGAAGTTCTTGACTTTTTGTTCTTCCAAATGAACTTTTATTATTTTTTCTAACAGTAAATTTAAAAAAATAATTTAATTGAAATGACATTGAATAAATGGATTAGTTAGGTAAAATTGTCATTTTAAAAATTATATCCAATCATAATTATTACTACCATTCACTTACTCTCCATTTCAGTCAGACTGGTAAAGTCTTCTGTAGAAGGTGGGATTTTAGCTGTTAATGAAAAGAAACCAAGGAAGGCAGAAGGCAGAAAGCAGAGATGATGAGGGAGAGAATTCCAGGCTTGATGAACTGCCAGAGAAATGCCCAGAGCCAGGAAATGGAATATTTCCTGAAAGTACTTCAGTTTTAAGTTAATCAAGTAAAGATAATTCATCTTTATCTTTGTCCTTTGTGACCTCCAACTTTATTAAGATCTAAAAGGAACATATCTTTAAACTGTCATAAGAGACATTACATGCAAATTAAAACTACTCTGAGGCACCTCCTCACATCTATCAGATTTATTGTTATTGTTGCTGTTTGTTCTCAAAGAAGACTATGATATCAGGGAGGTGATGCCATGACAAGCACCTGAATTGGATTTGAGTGAGAAGGTGCTGTGCAAAGTCAATAGCCTTTTCTCCTCCAAAGCCATCTGGGTCCAGTGGCCAAATATGGATCAGGATAACTGAAGATGGTCCTGGATGTGAGGCAATCAGGATTAAGTGACTTTCCCAAGGTCATACAGCTAGTTAGTATCAAGTGTCTGATGCTGGATTTGAACTCAGGTTCTCCTGACTTCGGGGTTGATACTCTGATATACTGTACTACCCATCAGATTGACTAAAAAGACAAAAAAAGGAAAATGATCAATATTAGAGAGAATGTGGACAAACTGGGACACTGATACACTTTTGGTGAAGTTGTAAACTGCTCTCACCATTCTGGAGAACAATTTGATACCTTGCCCAAAGGGCAATAAAGCTGTGAATACCCTTTGATCCAGCAAGACCACTGCTAGGTCTTTATGCTAAAGAGATCTTAAAATGGGGGAAAAGTCACACATGTACAAAAATATTTATAGCACCTCTTTTTGTAATGGCAAAGAATTAAAAATTGAGGGGATATCTATCAATTGAGAAACTGCTGAACAAGTTATATCATATGAATGAGATGGAGTACCATCATTCTGTAAGAAATCATGAATGGACAGATTTCAGAAAAACCTGGAAAGACTTGTCTGAACTGATGCTGAGTGAAGTGAGCAGAACTAGGAGAGCATTATACACATTAACAATAACATTGCAAGATAATCAATTATGATGGATGCAACTTCTTTCAGCAAGTCAGTGATCAAGGAAATCCTGAAAGATCTGTTATGGAAAATGCCATCCACATCCTGAGAAAGAAAATATGGAGTCTAGATGAAGAGTAAAGCATAATATGTTTGTTTTAAAATTTTTCTTTTTGTTTTTTCTTACTTTTTCATCATTTGTTCTAGTGCTGCTTTGACAACATGACTAATATGGAAATACGTTAAGCACAATTGTACATATATAACCTATATCAGATTATTCACTGCTGTTAGAAGGAGGGAGGGAAGGGAAAGTAGTAGAAGAATGTGGAATCAAAAGCTTATAAAAGGATGGATGAAGAAAACTACCTTTATTTGTAATTGGAAAAATAATTAAAAAAAAAACCATAGAGGCTTTATCTAGAAATATGGAAATTACAGTTCTATTATCCTTTCTCCTGAGTAGATCACTTAAGGAGTATATATCTTTTAATTTAATGTTTTATTTTTCCCTAATTAGATGTAAAAACAGTTTTAACATTCTTTTTTTCAAATTCTTAATTCCAAACTCTCTCCCTCCCACTTCTGCTACCCCACTGAGAAGGCAAATAATTTGACATAGACATGTGTAATCATACAAAATACATTTCCATGTAAGTCATACTGTGAAAGAAAACACAATGCCAACCTCCCCCCCCCCAAAAAAAGAAAAAAAGCAAAATATCTTTGATCTTCATTCAGGCTTCACCAGATTTTTCTCTGGTTATGGACAATACCTTTCATCAAAAATCCTTCAGAAGAGACAAAACTCTCACTCTTTGCAGATGACATGAGGGTATACCTAGAGAAAACCCAAGAAATCATCCAAAAAAAGAACTACTGGAAACAATTAGCAATTTTAGCAAAGTTGCAGGTTATAAAATAAACCCTCATAAATCCTCAACTTTTCTATATATGTCTAGCAAGATACAGCAGGAAGAGCTAGAAAGACAAATCCCATTCAAAGTAACCTCAAACAATATAAAATATCTGGGAGTCTATTTGCCAAGACAGACTCAGAAACTTTTTGAAAACAATTATAAAACACTTCTCACATAAATTAAATCAGACTTAAATAACTGGGCAAATATCAATTGTTCACGGATAGGCAGAGCTAATATAAAAATGAAAATTCTACCAAAACTAAACTACCTGTTTAGTGCCCTACCAATCAAAATTCCAAAAAATTACTTTGAGTTAGAAAAAGTTGTAAGTAAATTAATATGGAGAAATAAAAAGTCAAGAATTTCCAAGAATTTAATGAAAAAAAGTGCAAAAGAAGGGGGCTTAGCCCTAGCTGATCTAAAATTATATTATAAAGCATCAGTCATCAAAACTGTTTGGTATTGGCTAAGAAATATAGTGGTGGTGAGGCAGCTACGTGGCACAGTGGATAGAGTACTGGCCCTGGAGTCAGGAGTACCTGAGTTCAAATTCGGCCTCAGACACTTAATAATTACCTAGCTGTTTGGTCCTGTGCAAGCCACTTAACCCCACTGCCTTGCAGAAACTTAAAAAAAAAAAGAAATAGAGTAGTGGACCAGTGGAATAAACTAGGAGCGACAGCAGGAAATGATTATAGTAATCTGCTGTTTGATAAACCCAAAGAGTCCAGCTACTGGGATGAAAACTCTCTCTTTCATAAAAACTGCTGGGAAAATTGGAAATTAGTATGGAAGAAATTTAGATTAGACCAACACCTCACACCCTTTACCAAGATAAGATCCAAATAGTTACAGGATTTAGACATAAAAAAACAATACTATAAGCAAATTAGAAGATCAAGGACTAGTTTACCTGTCAGATCTATGGAAAGGGAGCAGTTTATGACTAAGGAAAAGATGGAGAACATCAAAAACAAACTAGATTATTTTGATTATATTAAATTAAAAAGCTTTTGCACAGATAAAGCCACTGTAACCAAGATCAAAAGAAATGTAGTAAATTGGGAAACAATCTTTACAACTAATGATTCTGACAAAGGACTCATTTCTAAAATATACAGAGAACTGAGTCATATTTTTAAAACAAAAAGTCATTTCCTAGTTGACAAATGGTCAAAGGATATGCAAAGGCAATTTACAGATGAGGAGATCAAAGCAATCCATAGCCATATGAAAAATTGCTCTAAGTCATTAGTTATTAGAGAAATGCAAATTAAAGCTTCTCTGAGGTACCACCTCACATCTCTCAGACTAGCCAATATGACCAGAAAGTATAATGATCATTGTTGGAAGGTTTGTGGGAAATCTGGGACACTATTATACTGTTGGTGGAGCTGTGAACTCATCCAACCTTTCTGGAGAGAAATTTGGAACTATGCCCAAAGGGCAGCAAAAATGAGCATACCCTTTGAACCAGCAATACCACTACTGGGTCTATATCCTGAAGAGATGATGAAAAAGGGCAAAAACATCACTTGTACAAAAATATTTATAGCAGCCCTGTTTGTGGTGGTAAAGAATTGGAAATCAAATAAATGTCCTTCAATTGGGAAATGGCTTAGCAAACTGTGGAATATGTATGTCATGGCACTATTATTCTATTAGAAACCAAGAGGGATGGGAATTTAGGGAAGCCTGGAGGGATTTGCATGAACTGATGCTGAGTGAGATGAGCAGAACCAGAAAAACACTGTACACCCTAACATGGGGGTGATGTTCAACCTTGATGGACTTGCTCATTCCATCAGTGCAACAATCAGGGCAAATTTTGGGCTGTCTGCAATGGAGAATACCATTTGTATCCAAATAAAGAGCAGTGGAGTTTGAACAAAGTTCAAGGACTATTCCCTTTAATTTAGAAAAAAAAAAGATTTCTTATTGTCTGATCTATCTCTTATACTTTTTGTTTTTTCCTTAAGGATGTGATTTCTCTCTCATCACACTCAATTTGGATCAATGTACAACATGGAAACAAAATAAAGACTGACAGATTGCTTTCTGTGGGGATGGGGGGGGAGGGAAGTAAGATTGGGATAAAAATTGTAAAACTCAAATAAAATCTTTAATAAAAAAAAATCCTTCAGAATTGTCTTTGAGCATTGTATTTCCAACAGTAGCTACCACAGAATGCTTACTTCATATCTAGATTCCATATTTAAGAACAGATATAAGTTGAAGTATATTTAGAATGAGTAACTAGAATGGGGAGGGGTCTGGTTATGTCATGAGGTTAACTTGAAAGAACTTAAGATGTTTTAACTAGAAGAAAAGATTTGGGGAGACATAGTCACTGTCTATTCAATATTTTTAAGGTTGTTTTATAGATATATATATATATACATATATATATATATATATATATATATATATAAAACTTCTTATTCTTGGCACTTAGAGGGTAGAAGTTGCATAAAGAAAAATGTGAGCATAATCTAAAGAATATTTCTTAACTCTTAGAGCTATCTAAGAGAGAGGATGAGTGACTTTTTTTCCTAATAAAAATTCTTATTTGAAATTAAAAATGACTACTCCTTAAGGAAAACAAAAAAAAAAGATTGGGGTATAGACTGCTAGATGATCTTCGAGGTCCCTTTCAAATAATTCTGAGTTTTGGAACCATGAATTCACTTTCTATATTTGTATAATGAAGGTTAAATTTAATAATCTCTCTAACACTAAAATTTTCTAAGGTTCTTTCTAGATCTCTTTTTGTCTTCTTTTTGTCTAAAATTCTATGTTCTAAGGTACCTTCTAGCTCCAACATGTTTTTTTTTGCTCTCTATCATTCTGAATGAAAAGGAAGGAAATCACTGACACCTTCATTAATGTTTACTGACTGACTTACTGTTCTACTCCTAAGTTAAATGTGTGTGACTTTTTACTAACTAGTAGCACCAGACACCTATCTCAGGAAACAGGGGAAGCCAAATTTTCAAGATTAGAAGATTGTGGGAAAAAAACCTATAAGAGAGTTAGAAGAAACATGGTGTACTTTGGAGGAAAATTGGCATTAAAGTAGTCAGATTTCTAAATGAACTCAGAAAGAATTTTGGGGGCAGGATACAAGGGAAAATATAACCTAGAGTGTCTAAAAAGAAAATCTAGAGCTAGAAAGGGAAGAGACTATAAAAACTATACCCAGAGTTGAATCTTGAGTTTTTATTGTTTATGTTATGACTCATGGAAGCATGAAATAACCTGCTATTATATGGCCCTCACTATAGCCAAATACTTTCTGATACATTCAGAAAAGCTGATTTGAATATGAATTTCTAGTGAAATGACTCATGCTGCAAAGGGGGGCAGGAATTTGGGGCAAGTCAAATTCCTGAAGCCAAAATTAACAGTCCTAATAGACTGCCCTTGGGTGGTGGCTACAAAGGATAGAGCCAATTGACTTCAAGACATCTCTAGGGAACGAGTTCAATAGGTTTTTCAGAATTTTATTGAAAACATTGAGAGAGAGAGGGTTCCAAGGGAGCCAGGATATGTGTGAATGCTTATCGTTAACAAAGATGATAGGACAGCATACAAATCGAGGAACTTTAATACAGGAGGAAGATCTGGATCAGATGAGGGAACTGGATTAGATTATCTATAAGCATCAAGCATTCTAATTCTAACCTCTTTCCCAGAGCTAACATTCTATGTTCTAATAATTCTATGTTCTAAGGTCTCTTTTTCTAAACTCATGTTTTGTGTTGTTTTATATAATTCTAAGGAAATGACTTATGGAAACCTGTCAGCATTTCATGCCTTCCCTAAGGTCCTGTGCAAAGGCACAACCTGGGATGAATCCAAAACCCTGTTTGTGCTAATTAACGGTTCTAAATCACTTTAGTACAATTTAACTGAAAGTCTCTAACATGGACTCCAGTTCATTATTAAAATTTCATAAGCCACCAATAAGCCATTCAATTAAACTTAAAAGTGCATAGAGAGAAATACTACGCATTATCAGAATGTGATAAGTGAAAAACAAAGAAAGTGGCACTATCTTTACCCTCTGCATTGTGCCCCAGTGGAAAGTGTACCTTCTGCAGGCAGAAGAACCAAGGTTTAGATTTGACCTCTGACATATGTACTCTTTCAAAATCACTTCACTTTCATAGATCTTAGGTTCCTTATCTGTGAAATGAAGAAGTTTAACTGAGTGACCTCTGAAGTTCCATTTAACTTTAGATATATGACCAGGAGCTAAAACAGTATTGTCAACAATGAGGTATAAGATAACATTCAGGTGGATGCAGAATGAAATAATGTCAGAATATTGATTTTTTTAAATGACCTATCTCAGAAGACCAGGGTTCAAATCCTGACTCTATTACTTACTAGCCATGGGACCCTTGATAATTCAATTAAATTCACTGATCCTCAGTGGCTTCATGTTTAACCCTTGAATTTTCTACAAAAGGAGGACCATAAAGTATCAGACTATTTCTAAGCTAGGACATAAGAGGGGCACAAAAGAAATTGAGAATCCAGCTTTGGACATAGTTTTTATAGCCTCTCCATTTCCATACTGTGATGATTAAAAAGTTCAAGAGACATAGTTTCTAGCAAAATTGGGGTGATGATCAACCTTAATGGACTGGCTCATTCCATCAGTACAACAATCAGGAACAATTTGGGGCTTTCTGCCATGGAGAATGCCATCTGTATCCAAAGAAATAATTGTGGAGTTTGAACAGACCAAAGACTATTACCTTTAATTAAAAAAAAAAAACCAAACATTATCTTATTATGTAATTTTGCTATCTCTTACACTTTATTTTTCTTCATTAAGGATATGATTTCTCTCTCATCACATTCAGCTTAGATCAATGTATTCCATGGAAACAATGTAAAGACTAACAGACTGCCTTTTGTGGGGGTGGGGTGGGGGAGGGAAGCAAGATTAAGGGGAAAATTGTAAATTTCAAAATAAATAAAATCTTTCTTAAAAAAGAGACATAGTTTCTAGATAATTTAATCATTTTATTAATAAGGCCAGCTGGTTATAAATTAAAGGACAGTCATTTGGTCACCTCTCTTAGACCAAAGACACTTAACAGTAGTACAGTAATAGGTCAAAGAAGAGATGTTCCTGAGAATGCCTACTCGATGCCAATTGATTAATCAAATGGGAGGTGGGCTATCTTGGGATACATTACTTTGGTCACTCAAATCTTGGCCATATTACCTGTCTTGATAATAGAGAGAATCAACTTTTTCTGAGGACCTGTCTGAGTAAACACAAGGTGCAGGAATATATCCATTAGCCCAAACTTAGAATTTCTTTTACTGTATAATCAGAGTTTGATCTGGCTAATTCTTTCTTTGTTTTTCATTTAATAATATTTTTTCCAATTGCATGTTAAGATAGTTTTCAACATTTATTTTTCTTTTTTTAATTAATTAATTTATTTTAATGTTACTACAATAGTCTTGTTGTAAAAGCATAACCCCACCCCACACACAAAGACAGAGAAACCTCAAAAAAAAAATAAAATGAGAGAAAAAAATGTCTGTGTTCAGTCTGTGTTCTGATACCATCAGTTCTGTCTCTAAGATGAATTGCATTGCTTATCATATATCCATAAGAGAAGTTGATTCAACATTTTTCTTCCACGGTTGCTTTTGCTAGGTATATTTCCCTTCATCCTGTTCCTCCCCACCCCATTTATTCTATTCTCTCTCTCTCTCCTTTCAAACTGTCCCTCCTCAAAAGTGTGTTGGATCTGACTACCCTCTCCCACAATCTTCTCTCTCTTCTAACACTTCCACCTTGTCTCCCCTCCCCCTGCTCCCTTTCTCTCATCCCTTTCTCGTGTCCTTTTTTTCTCTAGAGTAAGGTATATTTCTATACCTTATCAAGTATGCTATTTCCTTTCTGAGTCATTTCTGATGAGAATAAAGGCTCACTCACTACCCCTTACCTTCTTCTCCCATTCCACTCTATTGTAAAAGCTTTTTCTTGACATTTTTATGTGAAATATCTTAGCTCATTCTACCTCTCCTTTCCCTTTCTCCTAGTACATTACTTTTTTTTAGGTTTCTGCAAGGCAAACAGGGTTAAGTGGCTTGCCCAAGGTCACAAAGATAGGTAATTATTAAGTGTCTAAGGCCGGATTTGAACTCAGGTACTCCTGACTCCAGGGCCGGTGCTCTATCCACTGCACCACCTAGCCACCCTTGTTTCTTGATTCTCACAAAGTCATCAGCTTCCCTTAACTCCATTCTAGATTTGAAGGAATTATTTTCTTCAGAGGACTTTTGTGTCTCCTTTTCCAGCTGGTCAATTCTGCATTTTAAAGCATTTTTCTCCTCATTGACCTTTTGGACTGCCTTTTCCATTTGACCTAAACTGGGTTTTAAGACATTATTTTCTTCAGTAATTTTTATCTCCTTAACCAGGCTGCTGACTTGGTTTTCATGATTGTCCGGCATCATTCTCATTTGTCTTCCCATTTTTTCCTCTACCTCCCTTACTTGATTTTAAAAATCTTTTTTGAGCTCTTTGCTAGCCTGAGAACAATTCATATTTTTCTTGTAGGCTTTGAATATAGAAGCTTTGATTATCATCTTCTGAGTGTGTCTTTTGATCCTCCATGGAACCAAAGTAATTGTCTATGTTCAGATTCTTTTTCTTCTGCTATTTGTTTATTTCCCCGGTCTATGACTTGATTTTAACTCTTTGTTAAGATGGGACTGTGCTTCCAGAATGGAGGACCCATTTTCTCAAACTTTTTAGGTTTTGGGGACACTTCCCCAGGGACTTCAATTCCTTCAAAGTCTTATGAGAGGCTCTGATTATTCTCCTGGTCTGTGCTCTTATCTATGGATGACCAAAAACTCTCCCCTCTCCCCTGACTGTGGGGAGTGTTTGTGCTCCAATCTGGCAGTATGAGGCCCCAGAATGTGACCTGGATCTAAGTATGGGTAAAGCAGCATAGTTCTGTTTCAGGGCTAATGGAGAGACCTCTGCAGTCTCCCCCAACCCCCTTATTGTCTATAGGCTGGTCATTCTGGAAGCAGCTGCTTGATGGCTCTGCAGGTTCCCAGGACCAGGGCTGTACTGAGGCCTGCATTGGCCTGGGCTCCACACTCACTCTGGTGTAGCAGAATTTTCCCACTGACCTTGCCACCACCCTGGGCTGGGTAGTCTGGAAATCATCCCACTATCATGGACCCAAGCACCCTCAGGGTCCCAGGAGCCCCATGGGCTGTTCCTGGATGGCCAGAGCTGATTCACTCCCAGTCAGGACTGTGCTGTGGCCCTTTCCGATCACATTGGAACAGACCCTTCCAGAGAATCTTCCAAGTTGTCTTGGACCAGAAAATTGTTTCACTCAGACTTTCTGTGGTTTCTGCCATTCTAGAATTTGATTAGATGCATAATTTTAAGGCATTTGGAGTTGTCTGGGAGAAAGCTTCTGGGATTTTTTGCCTTCATTCTGCCATCTTGGCTCTGCCTCCCTCCCAGCATTCATTTTTTGAGATTTTGAGTTCCAAATTCTATTCCCTTTCTCCCTGCCTCCCTCCTTAAAACAGCAGACAATTTGATAAAGGTTATTTATACATGTATAATCATGTTAAACATATTTCCACATCAGTCAAGTTGTGAAAGAAGAATTAGAACAAAAGGGAAAACCCATGAGACAAAAAAGTGAAAATAGTATGTTTCATTCAATCTGCATTCAGGCTTCAGACATAGTTCTTTCTCTGAGTTTGGATAACATTTTCCATCACAGGTCTTGGATCAATGGAATGCTAAGAAGAGCTACATCAGTCATTGTTGATCATTGTACAATGTTGCTGATACTGGTGGACAAGTTCTACAGATTCTGCTCACTTCACTCACCATCAATTCATGTAAGTCTTTCTATATTTTTCTGAAATCTGTGTGTTCATCATTTTATATAGAACAATAGTATTCCATTACATTCATACCATAACTTGTTCAGCAGGTCTCCAATTGATGGACATTCCCTCAATTTTCAATTTTTTGCCACTACAGAAAGAGCTGCTATAAATGTTTTTGTACTTGCAGGTCTTTTTCACATTTTTATGATCTCTTTGGGATGCAGCCCTGGTAGATTATTGCTGGTTCAAAGGTTTGATTGCCCTTTGACTATAGTTTCAAATTGCTCTACCGAATAGTTGGTTCAACTCACAATTCCACCAACAATTTATCATTTTTCTTTACCCAATCTGATAGGTGTGATGTGGGACCTCAGAGTTGTTTTAATTTGCATTTTTCATATGACTATAACTAGCTTTAATTTTTTCATCTGAAAACTACCTCTTCACATCCTTTGACCCCTTATCAAATGGGAAATGACTTGTATTTTTATACATTTGACTCAGTTCACTATATATTTGAGAAATGAGGCCTTTATCAGAAATGCTGGCTGCAAAAAATTGTTTCCCAGATCTCTATTTTCCTTCTAATCTGGTTTGCATTGGTTTTGTTTGTGTGAAAACTTTTTAATCTAAAATAATCTAAATTATCCATTTTGTATTTCATAATGTTCTCTATCTCTTAGTCATAAATTCTTTCTCTATAGAACTTACAGGTAAACAATTCTTTGATCTCCTTGTTTATGGTGTCAGCCTTATGTATATATCATGTTTCCATTTCAACCTTATTTTTGTATAGGGGGTGAAATGTGGACTGTGCCTATTCTCTAATTTTCCCAGCATATTTTGTCAAAAACTGAGTTCTTCTGGAATGTTTGGGTTTATTCAACAATAGTTTACTATAACTATTTACTACTGTGTCATATGTACCTAACCCATGCAACTGATCCACCACTCTATTTCTTAGCCAGTACCAAATAGTTTTGATGAATGTTATTTTATAATATAGTTATAGATTTGGTACAACTAGACCATCTTCTTTTGCATTTTCCCCATTAATTGATATTCTTGACCTTTTGTTCTTCCAGCTGAATTTTACTATTATGTTTTCTATTTCTACAAAATAATTTTTTGATAGTTTGATTGGTATGACACTGAATAAGTAAGTTGTTTAGATAGAATTGTCCTTTTATTATATTAGTTTGACCTACTGATAAGCAATTGATATTTTCTCAGTTGTTTGGATCTGATTTTGTTTGTGTGAAAAGAGTTTTGTAGTTGTGCTCCTATGATTCCTGGGTTTATTTTGGAAAGTAGACTCCCAAATATTTAATATTCTCTAAAGTTACTTTAAATGGGATTTCTTCTTTTATCTCTTGCTACTGGGTTTATTGGTAATATATAGAAATGCTGATGATTTATGTGAGTTTATTTAATATCCCACAACTTTGCTAAAGTTGTTAATTGTTTAATAATTTAATAATTTTAATAATTACCTAGCTGTGTGGCCTTGGGCAAGCCACTTAATCCCATTGCCTTACAAAAAAAAAGAAGTCTTTAAATATACCATCATATTATCTGCAAAAAGTGATAGCTTTTTCCTCATTGCCTATTGTACTTCTTTTAATTTCTTTTTCTTCTCATTGCTAAGGCTAACAATTCTAGTATAATATTGAATAATCAAGGTGTTAATGAGCAACCTTGTTTCATCCCTGATCTTATTGGGAATGCTTCCAGCTTATCCTAATTACATATAGTATTTATTAATGATTTTAGATGGATACTAGATTTTTAAAAGAAAACTCCATTTTTTTCTATGCTTTCTAATGATTTTAAGTAGGAAAGGTTGCTGTATCTTGTCAAAAACTTTTTCTGTGTCTATTGAGATAATCATATGATTCCTGTTAGTTGTGTTAATGATATAGTCAATTATGCTGATAGTTTTCTTAATTCCTGGCATAAACCTCATCTGGTCATATATGTATTATACTCAAGATAAATTACTGTGGCCTCTTTGCTAATATTTAAAATTTTTGCATCAATATTCATTAAATTTTTTTCTCTGTTTTGACTCTTCCTGATTTTAGATTTCAGTTCAATATTTTTGTCTTAAAAGGAGTTTAGTAGGACTCCTTTTTTGCCTATTCTTTTCTAATAGCTTATATAGTTTTGGAATTAATTGTTCTTTAAATGTTGGACAGAATTCATTTGTAAATCCATCTAGCACTGGAGATTATTTCTTAGGGACTTCATTTATGGTTGCTTAATTTCTTTTTCTAAAACAGGGTTATTTATTTTATTTACTCTTTTATCAATCTGGGCAATTTACATTTTTGCACACATTCATCTATTTCACTTAGATTGTCAGATTTATTATCATACAATTGAGTAAACTATCTCCTAGTCATTACTTTAATTTCTCCTTCATTGGTGGTGAACTCTTTTTTTCTTTTTTGAAACAAGTAATTTGGTTTTCCTCTTTCTTTTTTTTAATCAAACTAACCAAAAGTTTATCTCTTTTATTAGGTTTTTTCATAAAAATCAATTTTTAGTTTCATTTATTAGTCAATAGTTTTCTTATTTCTTTGATTTTCAGAATTTCTAATATGGTATTTAATTGAGGATTTAAAATTTGTTCTTTTTCTAGTTTTTTTAGTTACATATACAAATAATTGATCTCCTCTTTCTCCATTTTATTCATGAAAACATTTAGAAATATAAAATTCTACGTAAATATTTATGAGAGATTTCCCATAATGGTTGGCTTTTGGATGAGGAAGTTTAGAAAAGGGGAAAAATCTTTGGTGCTAATACAATAATTAGTTATTAAACATGAGAGAAATATTCATTTCTCATATCAGAAAGGTATTATAAATAGAGTACTATAGAACCCATCACTGGATCACAGAATCATAGAAGTTCAGGGTCCAACATAATATGTTACTTCCAGTAGCTACTTACTAAATACCTGAGTAGGATTTAGAGTTGAAGTTACCCTAGAGATCATTTAGTTCAAGTCCCTCATTCTTCAAGAATGAAGGACAAATATCATCTATAAAACAAGCTGAAGAAGAAAATGACAAACCACTCCCTATATCTGCTAAGAAATACCCCATAAAGGGCTAATGAGGAATCAGATATGACTGAAACAACTAAACAATACTATAAATTACCTTCATAAAAGTCATCCTTCATTGCAATCTGATTTTGGTGTTTCTAACTTCTTTCTTTGACTGGATATTCTTGTTAACAAGTCTTGGTTTAAACAACAATTTGTTGTTTTTGCCTCTGTTCCACCTCTGCCCAATTACCCTAATTATGCACATATAGATATGCTTCTTGGTTTTTAATATGTAACAAAGGACCATTTGTTGATGGAATATTAAAGGCTGAAAGATTTGAGACAAGAGTTAAGAAGAATAAGGAGGAAACATAAGTCAGTGGCCAAAATAGATCTATGAATCAATAATCAGATAAATCACCTTTAACACGGATGTTTTTGGGATTAGAAGATAGTATATAGATGCTGAAGGTCAGAACAAGATCATGGATCCATGTAAATTTGCCATGTTTGTCAGTTCAGTAGTAGAAAAGGTCAAAATATAAGAGGTCTGCTCTACCACAAGGCTATCTGGGCACCAGATGGTCAGAATCCAGACAGTTACATCTAAGTATCAAACAGAAAGATAACATCAACTAGCAGGACTTGCAAACAGAGTCAAAGAACTTTTTTATATCTTTGTGATATTGACATGCTTCCTGTGGACATAGAAGTTAGTACCAAGGTGGCCAAGCTAGTACCAAAGTAAACTGCTCATTGGAGTTGATTAACCTAGTATGGTGGCACAAACAAATAGAACTCCCTGGCATTCAGATTATAACTGGTGGCATAACTGATTAGAACAAATGGTGCTAATGTCAATGAGAAACTATGCCAATGTCACCCCAATCTCTCTTCTGCTATGGAGGTTTATTGCTCCTCTCCTCAAATGTCCTACTCAAAAAATTTTGATAGAGAACACCTTGGAAGTATATAGTCTGTGACCTGAGCAATCTAGTCCTAATCTAGATTAGATCTTTTTAGTATATAATCAACTCTGACCAACTCTAAGCACTTTTGGTCCTGCTTAACAGACTAAAGAGAACAATTAGTCTATTTCCACAGCAGCTCCTATCTCTCAGGAACACATGGATAAGATATAACTCTAAAACAAACCTGCTAAATAATACAATGGGAAAATAGTGAGCAATAGAGTAGTTATTTCACAACATCCCTCCACCACTTCTCCTTTTCTGCACTCCTACAAAATGCTTACTCCGTTGCAATTGCCTACTCATTGGACTGCCTATCTTAAGTCTGTCTCCATATCAGTCCACCCTCCAAGCAGCTGCCAGAGTGATTTTCTTAATGCACAGGTCATATCACCCCACTGGGACTCAATAAACTCTGGTGGCTCCCTACTACTTCCATGATCAAATACAAAATCCCCTGTTTGGCTTTTAAAAACTTTCATGATTTGATCCCTTATCTTTTCTCACCTTCTTATATAGTACTTTACTCCCTCTCACATACTGACACTAACCTACTTGCTGTTCCTCAGACTTACCTTCTAGTTCTGAACTTTTTTACCAGCTGTTCTCATTCCTGGAATAGTCTCCCTCCTCATCTTTATAGCCTGGATTCCTTCAAGAATCATTCAAAGTACCACTTTTTTTTTTAAGAAATCTGTCTCAGGCTCGGGCCTCTTGGCCCCAAGGCAGAGAATCTGTCTGTTGCATCACTCAGCTACCCTACAGTAGAGACAGAGTGAAATGAGAGAGAAAATATAGTACATGGTAGTGGAGGGAGTTGTGATCAGCAATGGCAATGGTGGAAAAATATGGAAGTAATTTTTGTGATGGACTTATCATAAAGAATGTGATCCACCCGTGATAGAGCTGGTATTGCTGGAACACAGACTGAAGCACATTTATTATTATTATTTTTATTATTATTATTATTATTATTATTTGGGGGGTGCAGGGCAACTGGGGCTGGGTGGCCTGCCTGGGGCCACACAGCTGGGTGATTGCTGGGTGTCTGAGGCTGGATTTGGACCTGGGGGCTCCTGGCTCAAGGGCCAGTGCTCTGTCTGCCACCCAGCTGCCCCTACTATTATTATTACTATTTTATTTTATTTTGGTTATTTTTTTTTTTTTTTGGTTTTTGTAGGGCAATGGGGTTGGGGTGACTTGCTTGGGGTCACACAGCTGGGTGATTGTTGGGTGTCTGGGGCCAGATTTGGTCTCAGGTGCTCCTGGCTCCAGGGCTGGTGCTCCATCCACTGCACCACCTGCCCATACCTACAATTATTATTATTATTATTTAATTTTAATTTTTTTCTCTCCTCTTTATCACTCATGTGGGTCTATATTTTTTGGGGGGAGGGGGTATTATGTTTACTCTTAAACAAGAATATTTTAGTAATGTATAAAAAACTATTTGTACAAAATAAGAATAAATAAATAAATGGGGAAAAATTTTAAAAAAAAGAAATCTGTCTCAGTGCCTACTTATTCCTCTTCCTTCCTCTACCCCACCAGGTGCCTTCCCTCTGAAACTATCTTCCATTAACATTGCATAAATCTGGTAAGTATGTAGTTATCTTCATGTTATCTACCCATTGAAATGAGGGTGGGCACCATGTTTTTACTTTTCTTTGTATCCTCAGTGCATACATTGTACAGTGAATTGCTCATAATATGTGCCATAAATGTTTGTTTATATCCCAACACTGTAATTATCCAGGTTCATACAGCTCTGCTAGTGTCTCAACTATGACACATTTGATTCAATATCAACCTGCTGAAGCAAGGACATGCAATCACATAGAACACCAGAGTTTCTTTGTGTTAGTCCTTAATAATCAATAATGCTTATCTTATGCTGAAAGACAATTAGATGACTCAGTAGATAGAGTTAGGATAACTGAGTTTAAATCCAGCCTCACATTCTTGTCAACTTGGGGACCCTGGGCAAGTCATTTAACCTCCTTTGCCTTAATCCACTGGAAAAGGAAATGATAAATCACTTTTATTTCTTTGTCAAGACACCCCTATGAGCAGTGTGGTCCCTGGGATTATAAAGAATCAGACATAATTAAACAGCAAAATCTAAGACAGGGATGAATGTCAATTAATGAAACATTAATTCGTCCATCTTGGGGCATTTGAGATTCAATCCATCTCCTGTGTAATTTTGAATTTAGCACAAGCTTTTATATAAGGTTATGTCTGCCTTCTAAGAGCATCTAGGTATGCAACTCTGACAGAACTTTTTGACTACTTCTTCACGTTAGGTATGATTTGCAAATGATGAAAATAATTCAAACCTTTGACATCTGAAATAGGTAGAATAAACCATTCAACTTAATTATTTTTCTTCTCAACAGTGGGAAGGTGATACAGTGAGGAAAGAAATGAATTTTGGGGTTGGGTTCAAATAGGGCTAACTCCTTGTGTGACCTTAGTCAAATCATTTCTCTGGGTGCCATAAAATGAAAGGGGTCTTGTCTGGTTGATCTCTAAGATTTCTCCCATTTTTGAGATAGGCTGGTAAATGTTTAACAACCAACTTTTTTTTTAAGTTTTTGCAAGGCAATGGGGTTAAGTGGCTTTCCCAAGGACACACAGCTAGGTAATTATTAAGTGTCTGAGGCTGAATTTGAACTCAGGTACTCCTGACTCTAGGGCCAGTGCTCTATCCACTGCACCATCTAGCTGCCCCTAACAACCAGAAAAAAAGTAGATAGAATCCACTTTTAAGTTTAATATGCATCATCAAATTTCCTTCATCTCTTTTCTAAATCTAGACAATCCATAATCAAATAAACCAAGCCATGATTTGGACCATTGCCAATTTCCAAATGTAAATTCTCACACTGAAAATTTAGTCAATTCTTGCATGCCATTGGAGGAGGCACTAGAACACCAGTGCTTCTAGTTCTAAATAAATGATCTTATAGTCTGGATAAAACAGAGCTAGGAAAGAGCCCCATGAATATCTTTGCCCTGGGGTCACTTCCCAGTTTGGAATTAAGATTTTTCTGCACATTCTCCACTCTTGTCTCTCTGGGACCACTCCTAAATCTTCACATATTCCCTTGGGGAGAAGGAGTTCTATTAAACAGATTAGCCTTTCTGTCTCCACAAAATTACATTACAATTGATACCAGGGAAGGGACAGAGTAAAGAGCCTTTCCTGAAAACTCACAAATGCAATTGTCTGTTTCAGCTCTTGCTTAGAATAGAGCTGACCCATTAGTGTATAGAGAGTGCATTAGAATAAGAGGAAGTTCACACATTTCCATTCGAAATGGAAAACTAAGTTTAAAATATAGAATATTAGAGTTTAGGACAAAGTATATTCATGACCAAAGACTTCCAAATGTATTGTCTCCCCCGTTAGAATGTCAGCTCCTTGGGAGCTGTTCTATTTTTATTTCCAGTACAAAGAAAGCACTCAAGAGATGTGTATTCATTCATTCTGTTAGAATTACAACAAAAGAAATTGGGAAATAATGTAGTATAATGTCCAGGAAACCTGAGTTCAAATCCTTTCTTGAACACTTACCAGCTCTGTTTAATGGACAAATCATTCTCAGAACTTCAGTTTCTTCATTTGTAAATGGGAATAGCAAGATTTGCATTTCTTACTTCGTGAAGTTGTGAGTAAAGTTTTACAACAAGCTCCTTGAGAGCAAGGACTGCTTTTTGTCTTTCTTTGTTCAGAACTCAGCATAGTACAGGCACAAAGGTATTTTATATAGGCTAGGTAACTTGACTAACTGAAAGTGCTACCTAAATTGGTTATAATAGAATGTTAACACCAGAAAGGACTCTAGAGCAGAGATAGGCCCCTTGGTCTGGTACTGCCCCAACAACAGCAGGCAGGACTTGAAATTCAATAAATCTAGAAACTTTTCAAGGGTGAATTAATTAAATATTTGACCAAATATAGTAGATGAATGATGTTATAAATATTCAATTGGCCATCCCTGCTGTAGAGCATAGAATTATCAAAATTATAGGCAAACTTAGAAATTATTTACCATATTTCCCCATGTATAAGATGTATCTTAATTTTGGGGCCAGAAACATGGAAAAAATGTATTACATAAAGTTATTGAACTCAAGTTTTATTCATCATGAAATTCAAGGACCTTCTGCTCATAGCTTTAAGGCATCTTTGGGCAAGTCTGGTGCATGGGCACATGCTTAGTCCATTCCATTTCATGAACCTGAAGCACCAATTGTGTACTCCTTTGAAATGAGTAACTTCTTTTTCAACAATTCTTTTGGTTTCCAGCTGAATCATCTTTGTGGACACAGGGATTCCACTTGCCCTTTGCTCTTCAATCCATCTCTTCAGTTCTCTTTCTAAATCAGGTCATTTGGATGACTAGCCTCTCATGACCTTCTTCTGCTGTGGCATTTTCAGTAGGGTTTCTTCTTATGGCCAGTCTCAGATTGTTTTCTTAGTTGGAGGAGAACCAAACATGCTCAGCAACACGATTTCCATTCACTTTTGCTAATAGGATCACTTTTAACTTGAATTCAACACTTTACAGAAATCTTTTCTGAGCCATTTCTGGATAGAACACGGCAAAATGTAACCTAATATACT
The DNA here is from genome assembly GCF_037893015.1 of Macrotis lagotis. Classification (NCBI taxonomy): domain Eukaryota; kingdom Metazoa; phylum Chordata; class Mammalia; order Peramelemorphia; family Peramelidae; genus Macrotis; species Macrotis lagotis. The sequence continues at coordinate 331,468,882 of NC_133658.1, forward strand.
GGTAACAAATGTGAAACAATGAACACAAAGATAACAAGCAAGAAAAAGTGGGAAATGCAAGTAAAAAAATATACAACCACTGTATAAAAGGCTCCCAGTTTTTAGACCCCAATTGTTCAAAAAAAAAAGATGCATCTTATACATGGGGAAATACAGTAACATCATCCACAGATTTCCTGATAAGAAAACTGAGACCCAAAGAGGGGAAGTAGCTTACCCAAGCTCATGAAAAGAAGTACTAACCTTTTCTTCTTTGCCAGTATAGGGCTTCTCTTTTACCTCGTTGATTCTTTTTTGTTTGCTTGGTTGGTTGGGTTTTGGTTTTGTTGAGGCAATGGGGTTCAGTGGCTTGGCCAAGTTCACACAGCTAGTAAAAAATCACATGTCTGAGGTCCAATTTGAACTCAGGTCCTCCTGACTACAGGGCCAGTGCTCTATCCACTGTACTATCTAGCTGCCCCCTACCTCATTAATTCTTTAGGAGAAACTCACAGACCACATTTCTAGGTTCAGTCCAAGTCTGGGAACCTAGTAACAGCTCAATTAAATCCTTTCCAAAATTCAAGAGGAACAATATTCAGAGGAAGAGGGGGATTGTCAACCTTTGATAGCAGATGGATGGATTTGTATTCCTGAGGATTAGAGATTGGTTCTATGATTTTGTTGGTAAAAGGAGCTCTTGGCCAAAGAAACCCCTTTTACACATGTAGATCAATATCTTGAAGATTTATTTATTTTTGGTTTTAGCAAGGTAATGGGGTTAAGTGACTTGCTCAAGGTCACAGAGCAAGATATTTATTAAGTGTCTTCAGCTGCATTTGAACTCAGGTCCTCCTGACTTCAGTGCTGTTCCATTTAGCTGTCCCTTGGTGATTTAAAGAGATTAAATGACTTGTCCAAGATCAAACAGTCTTTGTCAGAATTAGGACTCTGGGTGGGTGTATGGGGTATTCAGGGAGGATTAGTACCTCTAATGTAAGGACATGCTGAACCTTTTCCAGGGCTGCTCATCTACCTTTGGCTCCAAAAAACCTAGCTTCACAGAGGTCACATTTTAGTAGAACCATCTCCACAGATGGGCTATTACAGGTTAAGGGTAACCAACAAGTCTAAATTCATCGCTGAGTTGGGGGGGTATCTAGACCAAGAATGGGAAGACTTCTCCCAGTAGAAGGGCAGATGAGAACAATTTATTCCAAAGTACCAGGAAGATGGATGAAACAGGAGCTGTAGAGTGCCTAAAACTTGATCAGGTATCTAAGATGCCAAAGTCATTCACTGCATCCTGGGCCCATTGTCATTTGTCTTACCTTTTGTCTTGCCATTGTATTTTGATGACTCTGGAAGAGAAAATGAAACTGAAGACTTCATGCACCTGCAGCCTCACTTAAATTCAATTCATCACCAGTGATGTCATTGGTCTTCCTCAAAAGTGATCCAAAGGATAGTGATTGATTCTCTTTCTACTTACCATGTTGCCTAAGGGAGGAGAGAAGAAGAGAAGGTGGTCTGTATGTAAGAGGACTGTTGGGATAATTGGTCAAAGTAATAATGAATTCTTATTATTCATGTTGTCTGGTGGAAATACAGGCCATCTTTCTATCCTCTGGGCGGTGAAAAGCTTATGGGAGCTTTATTTTTTATTTTTATTTGATTTTCTGAATTAGTATATATGAACTGAAGAGGCATAATATTTCCAAAAGAATTCTCATTTCAAATCCCAATTCCCAGCTCTTTAACTGTGCCATCATGGCCAAATCTCTCTTAGTTGTTTTGTGATCCTCTCTCCATCAGGCCAGTGGAAGAGCTGAAATTAGAAAGCCCACTAATGTTGGTTTATTTTGGACTACATTAAAAGAATTTTAAAACAGGAAGAGAACTCAAGGGTCATCTAGTTAGTGTAAGTATTCAGTTGTGTCTGACTCTTTGAGACCTCATCAGATGTTTTCTTGGCAAAGATACCAGAGTGACCTGTCATCTCCTTCTCCAACTCATTTTACAAAGGAAGCATTCAAGGTTAAATGACTTGCCCAGAATCCCTTGGCTAGAAAGTGTCTGAGGATGGATTTGAACATAGGTCTTCTTAACTCCAAGTCCAAGATCTAACTACTGTTCCACCTAGCTGCTGGGTAAACCCCTACTTCAGGCAAGAATCTCTCTATAGCATCCTTGAAAAGTCCTTATCCTATCCCCCAGCAAGGAGGAATTCACTACCTCCTGAAGCAGGACCCTAAGATAGTTTTAAGTGATAAGTTCTTCCCCGTTCTGATACTAAAACAGCTGCTTCTGAATCTTCCATCCATTGTTCCCAGGCCAGCCTTGTTTCTTTGCATCTTCTCACTGCAGACCTGATTGAGGTCTATTCACTAACTAGACCTTAGCCTGTCTCACTGTTTAGCCTCCCTCACTGGCTTTTCTGGAGTGTCCAGGGCTTTGGTTCAGCAGTAGCAACCAGTTAGTTCTCTTCCTTTGCCTGCTGGCTGGAAGCCCAGGAAATGATTCCTTCACACTCAGTCACTAGTTTCTCACACACACAAAAATCCTTCCCCCCCCCCCCCCCCAGCTAAATTGCAAAATGATGAAACAATGAAGAGTTAGGGCCAAATTTCCAACAAGCTTGCCATCAACCCACCCCCAGCATCTGCACGCATATCTGCATATAGCAGAGCAGCTGATCCCGGTTAATTTGACTAGAGGAGGTTTCTTGGTATACTACAAAGATTCATGTTCTTTTTGCAGGGGTGTGCTGGTAAACATTTAACAAATGGTTCTCAGATAGGAAATGCAAAGTAATATGCTTTATTAATATTTTCTCCATAAGAAAACTAAGCAATCACCAAAACAATGAACATTGATTTGTAATGTTTGACCTTTTCTGAGGTAAAATGCTCATTTTGAAATTTTAACAATCAGGTAACTGGTACAAACTGGCACCAGGACATTCCTGATTAGCAAATTTGGTTCTCACATGTTGTGTGACCTTGGGAGTTGTATTGGATAATTTTTAATTTAGCATCAATGTTCTTTATTCTTAGTGCCAACACTCTATATTCTAACATGCTACATTCTAAGGGTCCTTCCATCTCTAATATTCTAGGTTTAAAGCTCTTTCTTAGAATGTTTCATTATGTCCTTTTCCACACTAAAGACTTTATGGTGGAATTTTTTTTTTAGTTTTTTAAATTTCATAAATATTTTATTTGTTTATTTCCAACTACATACAATGGTAGTTTTTAACCAATCTTTTTTTTTGCAAGGTTTTGAGTTTTACAATTTTTCTCACTCCCTCCTTTCTTTCCCCTCTCCCCAAGACAGAAAGCAATCTGCTAGAGGCTTTACATTTATAACTACACTAAACCTAGATTGAAACTGAAAGGAATGAGAGCAGCTAAGTGACCCAAGGCATAGAGCACTGGCCCTGGAGTCAGAAGGACCTGAGTTCAAATCCAGCCTCAGACACTTAATAATTAACAGAGCTGTGTAAACTTGGGCAGGTCATTTAGCCTCATTACCTTATAAAAAACCAGGAAAAAAAAAGAAATTGAATGGAACATTTTATGTTTGTAGGTTCCTTTTAGTTTTATTTTCTGTGCTTGAAAATTCTATTTTCTGAGGTCTTTTCCAGTTTTGAATTCTATATTGTTATGCTATGATAATGAAATTTAGAGTGATGAAGATATTTTGTGATAAAATGAAAAAATATATAGATAATGGCACTGCTACCACCTACCACAAAGCATTGTTGTTAGAATCAAATGGATTTGTACAGTTTTATTGTCAGACATTCACCAATGTCCTTTATAGGCTACAGAGAACTGAATGGACATTACTTCATATGCTGCTAACAGTAATTGAGATAAGTAGCATAGAGATTTTACAAATAAGAACGCTAAGGTTTAGATGGGAGAATGATTTCCCCAAATTAGTAAACAAATGACTGAACTTGGAGTCAAATCTTGATCTCCATCGGGTTTTTTTGCACTATGGCAAAGATATTATTAAAGAAAAGGATGATTTATGTTTAACTCAGAAAATAGAGATAGAAATCATGTTACTTCTTGTAACTGTTCTGTTTTTCTGGAACCACTGGTATCCACCAAAAAAGAACCCCATCAATTTAGAGCAAATTAACAGAACAGTTTCTACCCTCCTGTCATGCCTACTTTAGTCATGCACTCCATGCTCTTTCCTAATGTGAATCTGCAAAATAAAAAGCAATAGAGAAATACAGTTTCATTGTTACTTGGTCTTCTAAGGCCAGGATAAATATTATTATCTGTCTTCTTCCAGTTCCCTTGGGAGACCATAGAACATTCTTCCCCTTAAAGTCAGCAACAGCAGCAGCTAAATCAGCAGATGTTCCCATAAACTGTGTACCCATTGAGATGGAAGCTCATGCTAAGTGCAAAGGAGGCAACCTCTGACCTCTGGTTCTTATAGGACCAAAACAAATATGTAGTTTGGTGGCTTTGAACGATTTATTTGCCTGTTCTGGGCAGATCTCTGAAATCCCTTCAAAGTTCTAACAGTATCGTATCCAGTTCCTCCCTGCTGTAACATTTTAAGGTATATTCTGCCATTATGTTAAAACCTTGAGACAATAAAATAAAGATGGGGGAAAGGAAGGGAAGAGAATAGAGGGATAGTCCACTTTAAATATAGGAAGGGCTTTCAAGTGTAAAAAAGTTTATAGTCTGCTTTGGTCCCTGAGGGTAGTAATAGGAGCTATCCATGCTGAGAGAGGCAGAATTAGGTTCCATTTAAGGAAATAGCTTCTTTATCAATTAAAGGTATTCAGATGAGAAATAGGATGCCTTTGGAAATTAGTTTTTACTTTAATTGAAAGGGTTCTAGTGAAGGCTGGTTGGCCATGTGTTAGGGATGTTACTGAGCGTATAGTTCATGTTAGAGACTCTGATTCTAAATCTGATTCTTAGATTATATTTAGTTTCCTTTGGAGTCTACACTATTATCTTCTGTGATCAGTGTTTTAGCTTCTAAGGTCACTTTCATCTCTAATGTTCTATGGTCAGTGTTCTCACCTTCTGTGTTCTAAATTCTCTTTCAGGTGTGCCATTTTATGTTGTAAGACTCTTTCTGTGATAACATTCCATGATGAGGTGAAATACACTGAGTACAGATTATGAGATTATTCCTTATATTTCATCTTTCCCTTTTTGTTCAGTTTTACAGGAATTCCCAGATTCATAGGGAAAACTGGGAAGTTATTTAGGTCCAAGTTATCATCTCTTTCAATTCTCTCACTTTATGAGTGGGGAACTTGAGGTCCAGGTGGCAAGTTAAATTTTCCCCCATTACACAGATAGCTAATAGTTAAGATCTCATGACTCTGGGTTTATGCTCTTTTATACCACAGCACTGGAGAAATGTCCTTTTTCTAATCTTGAACACTGCAGATAGATATTATCATGTGAGCTTCCCTTGAATTTTTAGGAGTTGGATAACTTAATGTCTCTGGATGTGATTGTCCCTATCTGGATGGAAAGAACTGAAGTATCTTCAAAATAAATGAATTGTAGACATGTGAAACTCTACTTATGAAGGAAGTGAAGCAGCAACCTCTGGCTTTCTCTTTTCCCTAATAATGCAAATAGCACACAAAGAATTCCCTCCAGCTCTTCTTTGACTGAAACCCCGCCTCTCTCTTAGGCTACCCCACTACACTCCCACACCCCCAGACATATGTTTTCCAAAGCCCAGGCTTATTCCAGATGCTGAAGTAGATCACAGCCAACTATTCTTTCGTTTTGTTTAAGGAAAGTTGGAATTTTTAGTTTCTGCAGTGAAAGGGGCAAACCCAGAGGTCAGAGATTGCTGAGGTGTAAAAATAAAATTCCCAAAGATGAGGCTAAATCAGTCTGTGTTGAGTATAAATGCATATTTGTGTATCTGTGCACACATTTACCTATGGATATGGGTGCGTGCGTGTGTGTGTGTGTGTGTGTGTGTGTGTGTGTGTGTCTGAGTTTAATTAGTTAAAATCCCTCTTATACATCTTCCTTCCATCATACCAAACATAAGAATCTGTTCTTCATTAGATTAAGACACTCCCAACGCCTTAGGACATATTCTACTTAGATTTTTAGAGTTGGGAGGGACCTCAGAGGTCTGTTAGATCAACCCCTATCTGAAATATAAATTCTCTCCCACACATTCCCCAAAGAATAATCATCCTTGGGGAACAGCTAGGTGGTGAAATGGATAGAGCACCAGCCCTGGACTCAGGAGGACCTGAGTTCAAATTTGACCTTAGACACTTAATAATTACCTTGGGCTAGGCACTTGACCCCATTGCCTTAAATAAATTTAAAAAAAGTTAAAAAAAAAGTAATCATCCACTTTCTGTAGACCTCTGCAATGAGAAGCTTAATATCCCTTAGGGAAATCTAGTCCTCTTGGGGGTGACTCTGATTGTTTAGAAGGTTGCCTTTATTTTAAACTGAAATTGCCCTGCCTGCAATTTCCATTCAGTTTGTGTTTCTGGGACAAAGCAAAATAAGTCTAAGCTTTCTTCTATATGGCAACCTTTCACTTTTGTATGCCACCCCACCCCCCACCCCCCAGTGAAAGCATCCCTAAAATGAAGGGCATCTCACCGAATTTTGGTCTGTTGAAAATAAATATGTGTTAACCTGCCCATTGCTTGTCCAGCTTAGGGATAAAAGTTAAACCCTGTCCTATTCAAACCAACGAGAGTTTTGGCTTTAAGAAAGAGTAAAACAGAATTAGGTTAACATTCACATTTATTGGGCCGGCTAGGTGGCATAGTGGATAGAGCACTGGCCTTGGAGTCAGGAGTACCTGAGTTCAAATCCAGCCTCAGACACTTAATAATTACCTAGCCTTGTGGCCTTGGGCAAGCCACTTAACCCCATTGCCTTGCAAAAACTAAAAAAAAAAAAAATTCACATTTATTGATATTTCTCTAAGTCACAGATTAAGTAAGCATACATGGTATGGTATAGTTAGAGAGTCAAAACCTCCTCCCACCAAATGGAGCCCTATGGTAGGTTTTAGATATTTTGAAGTTATCTCAAAGAAGGGTACATACAGCCCTCCAAATCTGTATGGAGTGGGGAATGGACAACTCAGGAAGAGGGCAGTTGGACTCAGGATATCAGCTATTCCAGTAAAAGGAGTGCCTTATCAATTGTCCTAAAGACCTTCAAAGAATTGGAAATAACTGTATAGGCTTTTTCTGTTTACAATCGAGAGAGCTTTCTCAAAGAATCTATTACAATGGCTAAATTGACTTGATTACAAGGAAATTTAGTAGCTATGTGAAATTTGATTTCACTTAAAGACCCAGAAAAATAATTCAAATATATAGATAGACAAATCTATCTATCTATCTATCTATCTATCTATCTATCTATCTATATCTATATATCTATATCTATATCATATATATATATATATATATATATATATATATATGAAAAGGGCAAAATTCACTGTTCACATCACTTAAGCCCTCTCTTCTCTAAGTGAAATACATTCATCTTTATATGAATGACATGGTTTGCAGAATCCTTAAGGTAGGAGAAATATTAGACAGAAAAAAAGTCTTTATAATTAATCTCTTCCCTCTGCACTGATCATGTATGTCACATTAACATTGACCCTCACCCCCAACTCCATCCCATTGTCCAAGGTATGAGATGAAGTCAATGAACTTTGGCAAGGATTCCAGAAAAGCACAAAACATGCTCCTATCAACAACACAATGGATCCTGCCTTAGCCTGAAAGAATTATCTTAGATCTACCACCTCTCATCTATATATCCCTAATTACTTTTCTCTACTGTCTGAGTTATTGCTACTATCAATATATATCTAAATTACTTCATCTTCCTACCTAGTCATTCGTCAGTTAAATTGTTAGTCTTCCTTTGGGAGAGCAGCATGCTCTGGGGTGGTGGTAGGGGTGATTCCCCCATACTTCTCATGTCCCTATATCTTTCCTTACTACTTATCCTCTCTCATGCCCCTATACCTTTTCTTACTGCTTACTTTCTCATGAATTTCTCCATCTCTCTCTTTCCCTTAGCTTCTGCTAATCACAACAATATTTATATAAAGCTTTTCTGGGCCAAACATTTCTTCTGGGTCAGAATTGCTCTTTTAAATGAATTTTTTTCATGTTTGCTTGAATCCCTGAAACCTTTAGCTGGATGTATTTTCTGACAACACCCTCCCCATCTTGACTGACTTCCTTTGGACATGGTACAGCTTTTTTTTTTACTCTAATAAACTGTTTTTCTTTTTTTATTATATAAATATTTTATTTGTTTACCAATTATATACAATAGTAGTTTTCTAACAATAATTTTTGTAAGGTTTTGAATTTTACAATTTTTCCCCACCCTCCCTTCCCTCCTCCCTGCCCCCCACAGAAGGTAATCTGATAATCTTTATGTTTCTATGTTATGCATTGATTAAAACCGAATGTGTTGAGAGAAAAAACACATCTTTGAGGAAGAAATAAAATATTAAAGATAGCAAAATTGTGTAGTACATAAGACAGCATTTTTAAAAATTGAAGGTAATAATCTTTGGTTTTTGTTTAAATTCCACAGTTCTTTCTCTGGAAACAGATGGTATTCTCTATCAGATACCCTAAAATTGTCCGATTATTGCATTTATGGAATGAGCAAGTCTGTTAAGATTGATCATCATCCCCATGTTGCTGTTAGGGTGTACAATGTTCTTCTGGTTCTGCTCATTTTGCTCAGCATCAATTCATGCAAGTCTTTCCAGGCTTCTCTGAAATCCCGTTCCTCCTTGGTTTCTAATAGAACAATAGTGTTCTATCACATACATATACCACAATTTGTTTAGCCATTCCCAATTGATGGACATCCCCTCGATTTCAACTTTGCTACCACAAACAGAGATGCTATGAAATGTTTCTTTACAAGTGATATTTTTATCCTTTTTCATGATCTCTTCAGAGTATAGACCTAGCAATGGTATTGCTGGATCAAAGGGTATGCACATTTTTATAATTCCAAATTGCTCTCTAGAAAGGTTGGATCAGTTCATGGCTCCACCAACAATGCATTAGTGCCCAGATTCTCACATCACTTCCAGCAATGATTGTTATCCCTTCTGGTCATATTGGTCAATCTGAGAGGTGTGAGGTGGTACTTCAGAGATGCTTTAATTTGCATTTCTCTAATCAATAATGATTTAAAGCAGTTTCATATTACTATAGATAGCTTTGATTTCTTCATCTGCAATTGCCCTTGCATATCCTTTGACCATTTATCAAATTGGGGAATGGCTTGTTTTTCTTTTAATAAATTTGATTCAGTTCTCCATATATTTTTGAAATAAGTCCTTCATCAGAAACACTAGTTGTAAAAAATTATTTTCCAATTTACTACATTTCTTTTGATCTTGGTTAGAGTTGTTTTGTTTGTGCAAAAGTTTTTAATTTAATGTAATAAAAATTATCCAGTTTGTTTATTATCTCTTCCTTTGTCATAAACTGTTCCCCTTTCTATAGATCTTACAGGAACAAAAAACCAATTCTTTGCTCTCCTAGTTTGCTTATAATATTGTCTTTTTTTTAATATCGTCTTTTATATCTAAATCCTGCACCCATTTTGATCTTATATTGGTATAGGGTATGAGATGTTGGTCTAATCCAAGTTTCTACCATACTATCTTCTAGTTTTCCCCAGCAGTTATCAAAGAGTGAGTTCTTATCCCAGAAGTTGGACTCTTTGGGTTTATCAAACAGCAGATTATTATAATAATAATTTCCTCCACTGATCCACCACTCTATTTCTTAGCTAGTATCAAACAATTTTGATGATTGATACTTTATAATATAATTTTAGATTTGGCAAGACTAAGTAGCCTTCTTTTGCATTTTTTTCATTAAATTCCTTGATATTCTTGACTTTTTTGTTACTCCATGAGAATAAAGTTTTAATTTTTTTCTACCTCTCTAGAGTAATTTTTTGGGAAGTTTGACTGGTATGGCACTAAATAAGTAGTTTAATGTAGGTAGACTTGTCCTTTTTACTATATTAGCTTGGTCTATCCATGAGCACTTGAAGTTTGCCTAGTTATTTAGATCTGATTTTATTAGTGGAAAAGTGTTTTATAGTGTTTTCATAGGCAGACTCCCAAGTATTTTATATTGTTTGAAGTAATTTTGATGGGATTTGTCTTTCCAACTCTTGCTGCTGTATCTAGCTAGTAATATGTAGAAAATGCTGAGGATTTACATGGGTTTATTTTATATCCTGCAACTATTCTAAAGTTGCTAATTGCTTCCAATAGTTTTTTAGATGATTTTTTTAGGGGTTTTCTAGGTATACCATAATTTCATCTGCAAGGAGTGAGAGTTTTATTTCTTCCTTACCAATTCTAACTCCTTCAATTTCTTTTTCTTCTCTTATTGTTGAAGTTAACAGGTCTAATACAATATTGAATAGTAGTGGTGATATTGGGTAGCCTTGTTTCACCCCTGATCTTATTGGGAAAGCCTTTAGCTTATCCCCATTGCATATAATGCTTATTGATGGTTTCAGATAGATACTGCTTATCATTCTAAGAAACAATTCATTTATTCCTATGTTCTCTAGTGTTTTCAGTAGGAATTGGTGCTATATTTTGTCAAAGGCTTTTTCAGCTACTATTGAGATAATCATATGATTTCTGTTAGGTTTGTTACTGATGTGGTCAATCATACTGACAGTTTCCCTAATAATGAACCAGTCCTGCATTTCTGGTATAAATCCTTCTTGGTCACAATGTAGTATTCTACTGATAACTTGCTGTAATAACTCTGCTAAGATTTTATTTAAGATTTTTGCATCCACATTCTATAGGGCAATTGGTCTAAAATTTCCTTTCTCTTTTTTGACTCTTCTTGGTTTAGATATCAGCACCATATTGTTGTTATAGAAAGAATTAGGCAGAGTTCCGCATTCACCTATTTTTCCAAAGAGTTTATATAGAATTGGAACCAATTGTTCTTTAAATGTTTGATAAGATTCAGTTGTGCATAGGTCCAACCCTGAAGATTTTTTCTTAGGGAGTTCATTGATGGTTTGTTGAATTTCTTTTTCTGAGATGGGGTAATTTAGATATTTAATTTCTTCTTCAATTAACCTGGGCAACTTATATTTTTTAAATATTTATCCATATCACTTAGATTATCAAATTTATTGGCATACAATTGGGCAAAATAGTTCTGAATTATTACTTTAATTTTCTCCTTATTGGTGGTGAGTTCACCTTCTTCATTTTTGATACTAATAAATTGGTTTTCTTATTTTTTAATCAAATTAACAAAAGTTTTATCTATTTTTATTGGTTTTTCATAAAACCATACCTTGGTTTTATTTATTAGTTTAATAGTTTCCTTGCTTTCAATTTTATTAATTTCTCCTTTAATTTTTAGAATTTCTAATTTGGTATTTAACTGGGGTTTTTAATTTGTTCTTTCTCTAATTTTTTTAGTTGCATGTTTAATTCATTTATTTCCTCATTCTCTATTTTATTCATGTAAGCATTTAGAGATATAATATATCCCTTAATAACTGCATTGGCTATATCACATAAGTTTTGCCATGTTGTCTCATTGTCATTGTCTAGGATGAAATCATTAATTTCATCTATAATTTGTTTTTTGATCCACTCATTCTTTAAAATGGCAGTGCAGTGAATAGAGCACTGGCCTTGGAGTCAAGAAGACCTGAGTTCAAATACAACCTCAGACACTTAATAATTACCTAGCTATATGACCTTTGGCAAGTCATTCACCTTGCCAAAAAAGGATGACAGGATTTGGTTTCCAGTTAGTTCTAGGTCTCCATGGTCCATTATTACCATGTGATTTTTATTTGCATTATGGTCTGAAACAGAAGTATTCACTATTTTGCCTTTCTGCATTTGGTAATGAGGTCCTGATGTCCTAGTACACAGTCCATTTTTGTGTAGGTGCCATGTACTGCAGAGCAAAAAGATATACTCCTTTCTATCCTCATTTAATTCTCACCAAACATCTCTCATGTCTAGATTTTCTAACATTCTGTTTTTCTTCTTAACTTCCTTCTTGATTATTTTATGACTACATTTATTTAATTCTGAAAGAGTGAGGTTGAGGTCTCCCACTAGGAGAGTTTTACTGCCTCTGTCTTCCCGTAACTCATTCAGCTTCTCTTCTAAGAATTTTGGTGTTAGACTGCTTGTTGCATACATATTTAATATTGAAATTGCTTCATTTTCTAAGGTACCTTTTAGGAGGATATGATTTTCTTTCTTATCTTTTTTTAATATTTAATATTTATTTATTCTCATTTTGTACAAATAATGTTTTTATACATTAATAAAATATTCTTGTTTAAGAGTAAACAAAATACCCCCTCCCCCAAAAGACATAGACTCGCTTGAGCGATAAAGGGGAGAGAAAAAAATTAAAATTAAAAAAATAATAGTAATAATTGTAGGTATGGCCAGGTAGCGCAATGGACAGAGCACCAGCCCTGGAGCCAGGAGCACCTGAGCCCATATCTGGCCCCATACACCCAACAATCACCCAGCCATATGACATACAAACCACCCCAACTCCACTGCCCTGCAAAAACCAAAAAAAGAAAAAAAAGAGACCCAAAATAAAATAAAATAGTAATAATAGTAGGGGTGGCTGGGTGGCAGACAGAGCATCGGCCCTTGAGCCAGGAGCACCTGGGTCCAAATCCAGCCTCAGACACCCAACGATCACCCTGCTATGCAGCCCCAGGCAGGTCACCCAGCCACATTTGCCCTGCAACCCCCCCCCCCCAAAATAATAATAATAATAATAATAAAAATGTGCTTCAGTCTTTGTTCCAACACTAACAACTCTGTCATGGGTGGATCATATTCTTTAGGATAAGTCCATCGCAAAAGTTGCTTCCATAGTTTTCCACCTTTGCCATTGCTGATTGAAACTCCCTCTTTTAGTATTTCTCCACTACCATGTACTATATCTTCTCTCTCCTTTCATTCTGACTCTGCTGTAGGGTAGCTGAGTGGAGCAGCAGACAGATCCCTGGCCCTGGGGCCAAGAGGCCCTGAGCCCCCATACCACCCCTTAGGCCCAGCATCCACCCTGCCCTATATGGTCCCGGACAGGCCATACAATCCCAGGCACTTGCAAGAAGTAAAAACGAAAATGTATTATATCTGACCACTCTCCCCCCATGGTCCATCCTCTCCTTCATCACGCACATCCCCCCCTTCCCCTGCTCCCCCCCACTTCTTACTCCAGATGCCTATACCCCATTGAGAAAAATATGCTGTTTCCTCTCCTAGCCACTTCTGATGAGATCAAAGATTCCCTCATTCCCCATTGCCTTCCCCCCTTCCATATCATTGTGATAGCTCATTGTAATAAAGAAAAATCTTATTATATGAAATATCTTGGCCTATTCCCCCTCTCCTTTTTCTTTCTCCCATTACATTTCTCTTTTTTCTATTGACTCCATTTTTACACCATATTTTATCTTCAAATTCAGCTTTCTCCTGTGCTTCATCTATAAAAGCTCCTTCTACATGCTCTATTAATTGAGAAGGTTCATATGAGTATTATCAGTGTCATTTTTCTATGCAGGAATACATGCAGTTCATCATCATTAAGTCCCTCATATTTTCCCCTTCTCCTCCAGTATCCATGCTTCATCTGAGTCCTGTATTTCAAGATCAAACCTTCTGTTCAGCTCTGGCCATTCCAACAGGAACATTTGAAATTCCCCTGGTTCATTGAAAGTCCATCTTTTTCCCTGGAAGAGGACATTCAGTTTTGCTGGGTAGTTGATTCTTGGTTTCATTCCAAGTTCTTTTGCCTTCTGGTATATTATATTCCAAGCCCTACAAGCTTTTAATGTAGTTGCTGCTAAGTCCTGTGAAATCCTGATTATAGCTTCATGATATTTGAATTGTGTCCTTCTGTCTGCTTGTAATATTTTCTCTTTGACTTGGGAGTTCTGGAACTTGGCTATAATATTCCTAGGGGTTGGTTTTTTGGGATCTCTTTCTCAGGGGGATCAGTGGATTCTCTCCATTTCTATTTTGCTCTCTGCTTCTAGGATATCAGGGCAATTTTCCTGTAGTAATTCTTTGAAAATGATGTCAAGGCTCTTTTCCTGATCATGACTTTCAGGTATTCCAATAATTTTTAAATTATCTTTTCTAAATCTGTTTTCCATATCAGTTGTTTTTTCAATGAGATGTTTCACATTTTCTTCTAATTTTTCATTTTTTTTTGGTTTTGAAGTAATGAATCTTGATTTCTCATAAATTCATCCATCTCCCTGAGTTCTATTCTTTGTCTGAAGGATTTGTTTTCCTCAGAGTTTTCTTATCTCTTTTTTCCATCTGCCCAATTTTGCTTTTTAAAGCATTCTTCTCCTCAATAACGTTTTGAACTGTTTTATCCATGTGACCTAAGCTGGTTTTTAGCATGCTATTTTCTTCAGCATTTTTTTGGATTTCCTTCACTAGGCTGCTGACTTCATGTTCATGTTTTTCCTGCATCTCTCTCATTTCTTTTCCCAGTTTTTCTTCTAACTCCCTCATTGGATTTTCAAACTCTTTTTTGAGCTCTGTCATAGCCTGAGCCCAATTTCTGCTTTTCTTGGAGTCTTTAGATGCAGGAGCTTGTGCTTCCTCATCTTCAAATTGAGTATATTGATCCTTCTTGGGATCATAGATAATGTATTGATCAATGGTGTTCCCTCTTTTTACTCTGTGTACTCATTTTCCCAGTCTGAGCCTGTTTTGGGGGTGCTTCCTGAGCTTTTGGGACACTCCCACAAGGATCTCACTGTGTGAGATTCTGTCCTCCCTCCTGGTCTGTGAATGACCACAAGAGCCCCCCTCTGCCACGGGGCTGAGGTGGGGGGGCCCTGCTGTTCTATGGGGGGGGCTAGATTGCGATCAGGATCTGAATATGTTCAGAGCCCCAGAGTCCTGTTCCAGGGGCATGACTCTGCAGTCTCTTTCTCTTCACTCCCCTCCCTAGGTTCAATGGGCTCATGCCCTGGGGCCTCCTGCTTACTGGCTCCATCTGCTTCTCTGTTTCTTGGATCTGGGCTGCCAAGCTGCTAGCTGTGTACCCTGAGGGCTGGGCTTCAAGTGCTCACTCTGGCAGAGGTCCCCTGCTGTTCCCCTAATTTGTGCCCAGTGCTCCCCGGACTGTAGCTCAGGAAACTCCCCTGCTGCTGTGAGCTGCGGCTCCCAGTGCCCTGGGGCTGCCTCCGGAAGGCTGAGGTTCTTTTGCTTTGGCAGGCCACCCCTCTGGCGGGGCCACCCCTCCAACCCTGAGGAGCAAAGCCTTTCTGCTCTTTCCCAGGTTACCTTGAATAGGAGGAGTGCCTCATTGGGTCTCCTCTATTTTCTCTAGAAAATTTAAAGTCCTTAGTTTTGAAGATTTATGAGAGAGCACCTAAGACAAGATCCACTCTTGTCGCCATCTTGGCTCCACCCCCTTTCTTATCTTTATTAATGAGATCTATTTTTTCAGCTGTTTTTCTGAGAGAAAGATTACTACCCCTGCCTTTTTTCATTTCTGCTGAATCATAATATATTCTGCTCCAACCTTTTACCTTTTCTCTGTATGAATCTCTCCACTTCAAAATGAGTTACCTGTAAGCAGCATATTGTAGGATTCTGGATTTTAATTCACTCTGCTATCCAATTATTTTTTTCTTTAAGTTTTTTTGCAAAGCAAACAGGGTTAAGTGACTTGCCCAAGGCCACACAGCTAGGTAATTATTAAGTGTCTGAGGATGGATTTAAACCCAGGTACTACTGACTCCAGGGCTGGTACTTTATCCACTTTATCCACTACGCCACCTAGCTCCACTTATTTTTTATGGAAGAGTTCATCCTATTCGCATTCAAAGTTATAATTACTAACTCTTTATTACCCTCCATGCTATCTTCTCTCAGTTTGTATTTTTGCCCTTTTCCCACCTTATCCCTATGTCTCAGTATTTTGCTTTTGAATACCACTTCCTTCAGTGTATTTGTCCCTTATATCCATACACTCTCCCCCTTGTTTCCCTTTTTACTTTGTTTCTTCTTCCTTCCCTTCCTTATGGCCATTCCTCTTTTCCTCCTCCCTCCCTCTTTCTCCTCTTAATACTTGAAAGGTAAGATAAATTTATAAACTTAACTCAATGTGCCTGTGTGTGTGTTAATCCTTCTTTGAATCAAATCTGATAAGAATAAGATTCAGGAGGTTCTCACCTCCTCCCTTCTTCCCCTCTATTGCAATGTCACCTTTTCATGTGATGTAACTTACCCCATTCAATTCCCTCCATTATCTCGTCTTTTTACTGTTACCCCCCTTTTAAGGAGAAATTTTAAATCATTCTATCAGAGTCACAGACAAGTCAGGAGTATCCATTTCTTCTGGCTAGGTTTATTCTCTCAAATAGAGTTACAATTCTCAAGAGTTATGATAATCTTTCTCCCAGGTGGGGATATAGCATTTTCATCTTATTGAATAACAGTTTTTGTCTTTTCCCCTTTTTACCTTTTCAAATATCTTTTGAGTCTCCTGTTTGAAGTTCAAATTTTCTGTTTAGTTCTGGTCTTTTCATCAGGAAGAGAAGGTTCAGGTTTGCCACATAGTGAATTCTTGGCTTGCTCTTCAGAATAACATATTCCAGGCCCCTCAATTCATTAATATTGATACAGCCAGTGCAAGCCTTACTATGGCTCCTTGGTATTTAAATTGTTTCTTCCTGGTTGCTTGCAAGATTTTCTCTTTTATCTGATAGTTCTGGCATTTGGTCACAATACTCCTTGTTGTTTTCATTTGGGGATCCCTTTCAGGTGGGGAATCAATGTATTCTTTCAACAACTATTTTTGCCCTCTGGTTCCATGAGACCAGGGCACATTCTCCTTCACTATACCCTGAAGTATGCAGTCTAGGCTTTTTTTTTTTCTCCTCAATGTTTTCAGGAAGCCCAATGATTCTTAAATTGTCTCTTCTGGATCTATTTTCCAGGCCAGTTGTTTTGATGAAGGGGTATTTTACATTTTCTTCTACTTTTTCATTTTTAAAATTTTGTTTAAGAGATACTTGTTGTCTCATGAAGTCATTAGTTTCCACAATCTCTTTTATAGAGAAGAATTTTGATCATTTACCTTTTGAAACTCCTTTTTCAATTGGTCAGCTCTATTTTTGAAGGTGTTTTCCATTTGTGCAGTTGTGGCTTTGAAAGAACTATTTTCTTTTTGCACTTGCCAATTGTATTTTTTAAAGATTTGCTTTCTTGTTACAAGATGTTAATTTTCTCTTGTGTTTCTTTTCCCAATTTTTCCATTTGATTTTTAAGCTCCTTCCTAATCTCTTCTAAGTCTTTCTGGGATAGAGACCAATCCATATTCTCCTCTGAAACTCTACTTCTAGGGTGGCTAGGTGGATAGTGTATAAAGCACCGGTTCTGGAATCAGGAGTACCTGGGTTCAAATCCGGTCTTAGACACTTAATAATTACCTAATGGTGTGGCCTTGGGCAAGCCACTTGACCCTGTTTGCCTTGAAAAAAGCTAAAAAAACAAAACAAAAACAAAACTCTACTTCTGAGTTAGGATCCTTGTTTCGAGGTAAGGTTCAATGGACCCTCCTTTATACTGGCCTTTCTTCATTTTCTAGTATCTTGCATTGAGGGAGGGGTGGTTCACAGATAGTTGGTATTGAGATCCGTAGTTTGCTCATTGGGTTAGTAACTCTAAGTGGACAGGCCAGTAGGAGATGCCAGACACTTTCTCTGGAGTGTCTGTGGTCTTGATTAGTGGCTCACTCCCTAGGCCTGGAGGGGTGGGTGGAGTGGGGGCAGCAGGATTTATGGAACAATGTGGGTTGGGTCCTCAGGCTGTATAGTTAATCTGCTTTGTTCTGGAAAGAGCCACATTCCTCCCACAGGAATGGGGGGTGCGGGTGGGGGAGGGGAGAGAGGACTCAACTGTAAACAAGGGTACTTCTGGCCCTGGTCTTCCAGACCAGCTGACCTGACCGGATCTATATCTAGTTGCTGTGCTGGAGTTCTCTTGCCTGATGAGCTGGTGCTCTCCCTCCTCCTGAGTACACAGTCAAAGCTTCCAACACTGTCTCAGCTTAATCCCTGGGTCTCAGCCGCTGGCCTGCACTGACACTCTGCTCCTGGCTCACCCACACTCCCCTGGTACAGACCTTGCTTCACAGTGTTCTTCTAGATTCTTCTCTGGGTTCTGTGGATCCAAATTCTGTTAAGAGACTTGGTTCATGTTAGTTCTGAGGGAAAGCCAGGAGAATTTAAGACAGTGCCTGGCTTCTTTCTTCCATCTAGACCAGAAGTTGACAATGTCCTTAAATTGAATGCAAATTCTACATTGGCCTGCCTAGAGGAGAGTAGAATGACTCTTATTAGTCAAAAACATTCCAGATTTGCAAGAAACTCTGGAGATTATCCAATTCAACTCTTCCATTGGAAGGAAGAAGAAGCTGAGGCCCACATGGGTGAAGTGAGTTGACATGTCAATAATGAATCAGTGGAGAGAGCCAGGAGTAGGGCCCAGATCAAATCAATACAATTTAATTTAAAGTACTTTTCAAAGTACAAATTCCTCCTGTATATGAAGTCACTGTGTAAGGCAGAGAGGATTCAAGACAAAGAAAAGAATGATACCTCTTCTCAAAAAACACATATACTCAAGTAAATATCTACCTGGTGTAGTTGATTCCGTGTTAGACTTGGAGTCCAGGTCTAAAACCAGCCTCAGACACTTGACCAGCTTTATGACCTGGGCAAGTCTCTTTGCTTCATCAGTTTCTTCATCTGTAAAAGGAGTATAGTAATAGCACTTACGTCATAAGGTTGTTGTAAGAATCAAATAATATATATTTTTAATCCTTAAAGTGCTCTATAAACATTAGTTATAATTAGCAAAAGTATATGCACTATATACATTAAATAATAATAACTGGAAGCAGTTTCTGTCCTATGCTTTTTCTCCTAACTCACAGCTGTCTCTCATCTCTTGTTCTGGACATCATACTTCTATTACTGCATTAGCCTTTTTGGCAGCCACATCTACCAAATTCTCTTAAGGCCTCCCTTTATTATTTAGATTAAAAGAATCAGACTTCTTAAAGAAATGGATAGAGAAGAAGCATGTGAACATTTCAGAAATTCTGCATGCATGCTGTTCCTGAGGACTGATATTTGAATGGAGAACAAAACAACAACCAAAAACAACTACAAACACAAAAAACTTGATTGTTGAACCCTTATAGGAAAAAAAAATACAACAAAGAAAATCAGCAAGGGGAAATTTGATAATTGTGATGATTCAGAGCTAATAACAAGTACTCTTATGTCTCTAGTTTCCAGTACTTCAAAAATGTCAGTTATTCCAATTGCTCTCATCTCCCCACTTGATAGAGAGAGAAACTGAAAAAAAGGAACAAGTTTGTGGTTAGTTCTTAAGAATGGTGAGAGATTCTTTATCTACTTGTTTCCTTCCCTGAACCAAGGATGACCCCACATCAAAATGGAACTCTGTCACAAAACATGCTAATTCTTTCCCTGAAAGATCTTTTGAACTTTACTCCACCCCTCCACGTCCAAAGCCACTGCCCATATCCTGACCACCTATCAAATGTCTGCAAATTTCCTCCTAGTGGTTTTCTCTACACTGCTCTCTCCTGACTAGAGTTCTGAACTGACTTCTCTAGTTCAGATGATTGATGATAAAGAATTCTAGTCACTTTCTGACAAAGTGGTGATAAACTAAATATGAACAATGAGACACAATTTTGGTTGTGGAACAATATTGGAATATGTGTGACTATGTATATCTATTACAAGAGTTTTACTTTTCTTTTTCAAAGGTGGGGAGTAAAAATAAAAATGCAACAAATTAAATTAAACAAATTTCATTTAAAATTAAAATACCATGGGGCGGCTAGGTGGCGTAGTGGATAAAGCACTGGCCTTGAAGTCAGGAATACCTGGGTTCAAATCTGGTCTCAGACACTTAATAATTACCTAGTTGTGTGGCCTTGGGCAAGCCACTTAACCCCATTTGCCTTGTAAAAACCTAAAAAAAAAAATAAATTAAATTAAAGTAACAAATGATAAAAAATGACTGAAAAAGGAGATGTTGGTCTGATTAGGCACATTTTGATAGTAAGGGATTGTTGAACATAAAAGAAAAATTCACTTTTTGGGAGATTTTAGAAGAAAATGGACATGAATTTTACAGTTTCAAAGGGTAGGTTGGTATCAGCATCAAATTGGTAGGGTATAAGCTATATTAGTAGAGGAAAAGTTGATTAATGAGTTCAAATATTCATTCATTTACCAAACTAAAGTACTGATAATCTTAATTTTTCAAAAAAAATTATACTATTTTCACAAAAACTCTTGGGATCTCACCTTCAGAACATGTTAAAACATAAATAGGGGTCAGAAAGTTGCTTTGAGGGACAACTAGGTGGCGCAGTGGATAGAGCACCAGCCCTGGAGACAGGAGTACCTGAGTTCAAATCTGACCTCATACATTTAATAATTCTAACTGTGTGACCTTGGACAAGCTACTTAATCCCACTGCCTTGCAAAAGAAAAAAAGTTGCTTTGAAATAAAGGACTTCCTTAAAGGAAAACCTGTTTACTATAGTATCATAACTCTAGTACTAGAAGCTATTTCAAATTTCTCCTTTTTAGCGACATTTTAAAGATGAAAAAATAGCAACAGGGAAATTGTGACTCCCCTTAGTATCACAGAGTAAGAGTCAGAGGGAAGATTTGAACCTAAGTTTTATAATTCTTCAGCTACTACTTTCTCTACTCTATTTCCCTCTCTTTGAAGAAGTACTGACAGAAATCCAGAAATGATTGTGCTTTGAGACTACTTAGGAGGTTCTGGACATGATCAAATGTTCCCTCCTCTCTCCATTCCTATTTTCTTCTTTCTTCTACTGTTCGTTTCAATTCCTTCCAAGCTTGACTCAAACCATCCAGATGTTTTCAGATTTTCAAGGGAAGAATAGAGGCATAGTGGAAGGAGGCAATAACAAGTGAGAAAGATATCTGTCATGTAGTAAGTGGTTTCAGAGTCAGAAGACTCAGGTTTAATTATTACTTTGTTACTTATTACCTGTTTAAAATCGTTTTTCTAAGCTGTGTCAACTTCCACATTGGAAGGTTGGACTGGAAAGATTTTTAAGTTCCCTCCTAGTTTTAAATCTTAAGATTTAAAGATTTAAGAGAAAATGAGTTGTCACACCATCCAACAGAATGTAGACCAATCACTGGTGCACTCTTATTGATAGCCCATGCCCTTCTGAGAATCAAGGCAACTGCCCCTATGAAACATTGTGAAACAGAGGAACAGCTTTCTAGATGGGGAATCAGCAGACCCAGTTTCTAAACCCAGCCTTAACATTAACTTGCTATGACTCTTTGGGCAAATTATTTGATATTCCTGAGTCCCTCTTTCTTTTTATAAGCTGAAATAAATGATCCCTTTTATATTTAAAAATCTATAAATCAGTGAATCTATTCTCAGTCAACAAGAGAAGGAACATATTGGGGATCCCATAAATTGAAGGGAAAGTTCTATGGGACAGAAGCTTTCGGAGAAAGATAGCCTGACATTCTAATGCTACCTCAGTGGCCAACTTGACTGAGCAACAACAGCAAAGCTACTTAGCCTCTGTTCCTGAAACTAAGGGGCAGAAATGCCCATCAACAGCAAGGATACTATGGAGACAGTCACTATACACTGAGAAGGAGAAACTGAAAGACACCCACAACTTCGTGGTGAGAAGGTTATTCTCACTCTGTCATTTTTGTAGGAAAGTGTTTTTAGATATCATTAATTTTAAAAGCAGTCATCTCCAGGGGAAGTTATGGAAGTCAAACCACCTACTTTTTTCTTCCACAGTGAATCATGTTAGAAAAACCAGGGGCAGCAGTGGGGAAAAGACTCTTACTTCTAGTACTTCAGTCAGTCAAATAATAAGCAATGATTTAGTTTCTCCTTTGTGTCAGATACTGTGTTAAGTCTAGGGCTACTAGACAAAGATAAAATAATCATCCACAATGAATTTACATTCTCATGCTTGCTATCACCACCTGAGACTTGGCTTGGTAGTAGAGGTGGTGGTGAAGAGGAGATGGGTATTCCCTTTTATCAATGACTTCAAAATTTGTTCCTTATGTTTCCCTTTCCTTCTGAATCATATAACTTAGAATGTCAGCACTTAAATGAACCTTAGAACATATAACTTTAGAGCATACTACAGTAGAACTAATAGGGAATTTAAAACATTGAATGTTAGGCAATAAAATATAGGATTTAGGTGTATAAGTAACCCCTCTCCTTATCTCATTGTACAGAGTTGGAAACTGAAATTGGGAAAAGGGAACTGACTTGACAACACCTGTACTAAAACCCAGGTCTTTAGATTCCCACTTCAATGTTCTTTTTAGAATATCACAATTTCCAATCCTATCCCAACTCTGATAAAAATAGAAAATTCTATCCAAGATCCAGATGTGCTTTTTAAATGTGTTTAGCATTGTATACAGCTTACCTCTCAGGATACTACTTTGATAAATTATGAGATTTCCTACATTTCCTCGTAAGTAATGAATCTTGACTCATTATTCATTTTCACAACTTCTGTTCCTCATGTTGGAACAAGATGGTGATACCACTATGAAAAATGGACTGCTAGAGAATTCTAGCTCTGTGTCAGCCATATTAGTTTTGGAATGCAATTTCTGAATGTTTCACAATTTAACTACCCTCCAAGATTTAATATTCTATATTTCAAAACTGTATATACCAATGTCTTTTCCAATCAACACACTCCTTATTTGCTATTCTCAATTTTAATATTCTTCTTAAAATTTTTTTATTTATTTAAGGCAATGGAATTAACTGACTTACTCAAGGTCACACAGCTAGGCAATTATTAAATGTCTCAGGCTGCATTTGAACTTGGGTCCTCCTGACTCCAGGGCCAGTGGTCTATCCACTGAGCCACCTAGTTGCCCCTAATACTCTTTTCTTTTCTTTAGTTTTTGCTAGTCAGTGGGGTTAAGGTGGCTTGCCCAAGGCCACACAGCTAGGTAATTACTTAGTATCTGAGGCCAGATTTGAACTCAGATACTTCTGACTCCAGGGCTGGTGCTCTATCCACTGTGCCACCTAACCACCCCGAGCCCCCAATATTCTTTTTGTGTTTTTTTTGTTTTGTTTTGTTTTTAGGTTTTTTTGGCAAGGCAATGGGGTTAAGTGGCTTGCTCAAGGCCACACAGCTAGGTAATTATTAAGTGTCTGAGGCCAGATTTGAACTCAGGTACTCCTGACTCCAGGGCTGGTGCTCTATCCACTGTGCCACCTAGCTGCCCCAGCCCCAAATATTCTTTTTTTTTTTAGGTTTTTACAAGGCAAATGGGGTTAAATGGCTTGCCCAAGGCCACACAGCTAGGTAATTATTAAGTGTCTGAGACCGGATTTGAACCCAGGTACTCCTGACTCCAAGGCCAGTGCTTTATCCACTACACCACCTAACTGCCCCCGAATATTCTTAATAGAATTAAAAATCGTTTTAAAACCTTGTGCATCTATAACAACATTCCAAAGCTTTTGATTGTTGAAAAGAGAGAGTGTATGGTTAAGATAGAAAAAATGGAGAAAGAGCCTGAGAGATGAACAAAGGAGAGAAAAGAAAAGAGAAAAAAGAAGAGTGAAGACATGAAAGTTCACAAAAGACTTGAGAGAAATGAGTGGAAAAGAAATGAAGGAGGAAAGAGAAAAGAGTCTGAGAATGAAAGAGAATAAAGAGAGAATCTAGGGAGAGGAAAGACAGAATATGGGAGATAGAGTATTGATTTGTTTAGTATCTCACCTTCAGAACATGTTAAAACATAAATAGGGGTCAGAGAAGGGGAAGAGGATGAGAGATACTATTGTTTAAAAAAAAGAATAAAGAAGTATCAATAAAAGAAAAAATCCCATGAGAGAGTATAAGGAACTAGCTGATGTGATATTAATATAGCTCCTTTAATCCTGCAGAGTGATTTTCCATTTTTTAGAAAGCAACCTTCCTTTTCTCTCACTCATTAAAAGAAAATGCAACCCAAAGATAACAACTACATATTTCCCCAGTGCTAATAAAGAGAAGTCAAAAGTTATTCTATTTCTGATTTATGAATACACATATAAACCTGTATACTCAAATACCCAATAGACAATACACACACACACACATACATACAGATGCTAACATATGCATATTCTCACTAAGATATACCTACACATACCAAAATACCCTTCCACATACAACTGCACATATTTCAGAGATGCTAATATACATAGACACTATGCCAGTTTCAGTCAGCAAAATTCTATTTTAGCTGTTAATCCATTAGTCAAGAACTGGTTTTAAGGCAAGGAAGGTGTCCTTACCCAACATTTAGTTGATTAGGGCTTTTAATTGGCAAAGAATGTGTATATTTTACTCAGAGTCACTTCTGGATCCCAGATTTCCAAGTGCACTGGGTGTCATCATGTTACAATATTTGTTTCTGATTAGGACTAGTTGTCTTCCACAAATTAGAGGAACATTTAACTATTCAGTCAGTCAGTCAATCTTTTAATAAGCACTCAGTATATAACAAGTCCTGTTCTAAGTACTGAAAATGCAAAAGAAATAAAAAACAGTTCCTGTATTCTAGTGGAGGAGACAACATGACAATAACCAGGTACATATTAGTTATATACAAAGTTGCAAATAATATTAAAAGAACAGGTACTTCTAATGAGAAATTCAAGATGGCCCTAGTGCTATATATCAGGATAACTGGGAAGATTATCAAAAAGTTGGGTAGAAGGGAGGAAGGTTTGAGGAAACGATCAGGAGTTCTATTTTGAGCATATGAGTTTGAGATTCCAGTGGAACACTAATTTGAGATGTCCAATAGACAGTTGATAATTCAAGAATGGAGCCTTGGAGACAGTCTGAGGCTAGTTAGAAAGACAGAGCAATGATTAAGCACCTGCTTTATACCATGCATGTAGACAGAACAATTGTTTCCAAATAGATGGTATTTGAACCCTTGAGAATTGAGGGACTCTCTTCATGAGCAAGCATAGTAGAAAAGAGAAGGAAAAAAATTTAAAAAAAAAGAAAAGAGAAGGTGGATAATATCAACAGAAAGTGGCTGTGACATGGATGAAGATTCAAAGGAGACTGAAAAAGAGGTAGGAAGAAAAACAGGAGAAAGCAATGTCACAAAGCATAGAGAGCAGAGAGTATCTAAAAGGAAAAAGTAATTAATTATGTCAAATACCACAGATATTAGGAAGAATGAGAATTGAAAAAAATCCATTAGATCTGGCAACGAGGAGATCATTGGAAAAGGCAGTTTTAATTGAATGATCAGATGAGGAGCCAAATTGCATAAGGATAAGGAGAGTGTAAGTGAAGTCAAACAATTAAGATTTTTTTTAAAGGAGTTTAATCAAAAGGGGAAGAGAGATATAGAATAGTTTTAATTAGTGGGGATAATCAGATCAACTAGATAACCTAGGAAAGAACTAACAAATGGAGGGGCTGAAGGTCATAGTGGAGGATGAAGAACAAGGTTAGGGGAAATATGGCATAGGGAAAGATGAAATAAAAATACATTGTGATGAGATAAAGAAACTTTAGAATTCATGAATGTGGAAGTGTAACACTTGTAAGTCACTGTAGGATCAGGACTATGAGCACCTCTGTATCTGAAGTGGGAAAGGGTAGGTTGTGAGAATTGAATAGGTTGAGGAACTTGGAATTTAGACTTTTTGAATAAGCATCAATATATATTTTGAAGTTTCCTAGAAGGAGGGCAAAAATTGTTGTGGAAAAAGAGATCAGGCATGCAACTCATTGAGGAAGGAAAAAGAATGTTCTGGTGATCAACAGATAAAAGCAATCAGAATCTTCATTAGATGCTATTTATATACATCATAAATCTCAAAGGAAGAGACATTGTTGGGTGATAATATTAAAGGGAGAGTCTGGAAGGAGAATTCTGATTCCCCAATCATGATCAACAAGTTGAAAGGTATGAAAGTATAGCTAGTACTAGAGAGGGAAGCAATATTATTAAGAGAGAACCAGATCTAAATCAGTGCTAGAAGATGGAAAGAGTGAAAAAGGAATGAAAGATGAAAGAAAGTTTGTTCATAGGACAGAGAACACAGTGGAAAGAAAGGAGAACTCCATAACAGAACATTAGGATGCAGTACGATTGCAGTGTTTGGTTTTAAGGGAATAGGTAGTTGTATATAGTTACAGGGCTTTTCATATTGAGAGAATCAGTGACATAGCAAAAGATAAGAGGGTAGGAGTATGCTATCCACTGAGGAATGCTATCCACTCCTGGAAGAGTATCAAGGTTTGGAAAGAGGTCTGTTGACGGGAGAAAATAGACTGCTCAGTTTACCTTCTCTGAGATCTAACCTCATGATAGGTAATTGTGTACAGGGAGGCCTCAGGAGGCCTGCTTCAAAGGAGGCAGGCATCTCACTTAAAATCTATGCTTTTAGTCAGAAATTAGGAGATGGCTGTGCAAGGTGGGTCCTTCAGAAGACTACTCTGGGGGCTAAAATAGAAACTGGGATTGGGTTGTAGGGTCTTCTGGAAGAGCTAGGTGATTGATGAACAGGATTCTCAATTTCAGAGCTCAGTTTAATGACTACTGACTTTGGGGAATATTCTCTAGATTCATTTCTGAAATCTTTTTTTAAAACTAAAATTTTTCTATTAAAATTTTCTTGTTTTTATTATAAATTAACAAATATCAAAAACATCTTAATATATGAGGAAGAACAGAAAAGAAGATTGTAAGTGAAACTATAAATTTCTGCTAGGTACATTTTTAAAGTGTTAATTAAATTGAACAAAGTATCCTGTTTGTCCTTGTCCTCTTTGGACCTTTTTATTTTCTTCTGACCACTTTTTAAAGTTTCATTCATTATCTTTTCTTCCCCCTCCTCCATCTCTAACAATATCAATAAGGTTATCTTCCATCTAATGTAAATTTGAAAATTTATTGTGTGTTTATTTACTATCTTCCTTATTAGAATGTAAGTTTATTGAGAGCAGGGATTGTTTTTAACCTGTCTTTAAATCCCTAGCACTTATACAGAACCTGGAACATAGTAAGCACTCAAGTTTGTTAATGAATTGATTGATTGATGTGTACTTAATGATCAGTTTTCTGAAGTCATCACTAGTCACTATATTGATCAGAGTTGTGTAGTCTTTCAAAATTGCTTTCTTTTGTATTATTGTATATAAACATCTAAATTTTTATTCTGGTTCCAGTTCCTTTACTGTACATCACATGCAAATCACATAAATCTTCACAGGTTTCTCTGGTCATATTCTTTATGGCTTACTAACATTCCATTATATTCATATACCACAGTTTGTTCAACTATTCTCCAACTGATATGTACCTATTTTGCTTCATTTCTTTGCCATAACCAAAAGTGCTATTATATATTACTATAATAAGATTGTTGTACTTATATATGTGTATACACACATATATATGTATTTATACATATATATATATATATATATATATATATATATATATATATATATCTTTTCCTTCTGTCTTTAGGGGTATATACCTTATGGTGCTATTCCTGGCTCAAAGAAAATGGTATATCATAATATAATTCTAAATTGTTTTGCAGAATAACTGCACCACCTGCAACAATTACCATTTTCCTCTTTAATCATCTTTACCAATCTGAAGGATATAAAACAAGATCACAGAGAACAGAGTTGGTTGTTTTTTTAAAATTTCCATTTCTCTTATTACTAGTGATTTGGAGCATATTTTAATTTAGTTGTTGATAATCTTTATTTCTCTATTTGAAAAGTGTCTACCTGTTCAGAAGATTTGACCACTTAGATGTCATTCTTAGGTATTTACATCAATTTCCTAAACATCTATTTCATTTTTATATCAGACTTTTATTTGAGAAATTTGCCACAAAGATTTTTCCCCTTCCAATGCTAATTGCATTGATTTTGCTCATTCAGGAAGCTTTTTGATTTTGTGTAATGAAATTTGTCCACTTTATTTTCCATGGGAAACCAGTCCTCTTTCTAACACAAAGTAACATAATGGTCTTGGTGAAGGTGTAGTGTTCCATAGAGTTTCCAGTACTAGGGGTCAACAAATTTACAACCTTGAACCAGTGGTCTTTCTAATTACAGTCTAAAGAATTTTGTTATCACACACAACAAAGAAAACAAAACAAAACATAAAAACAAGCAATAATAGGAAAGGGAAAGTCTTGGTTGCCTTTGGGAAACTGAGCAATGTTTTCATTGACCACATTTGTCTGAAACAAAAGACCATTCTTTTAAATAATATTTT
Organism: Macrotis lagotis; assembly: GCF_037893015.1. Classification (NCBI taxonomy): domain Eukaryota; kingdom Metazoa; phylum Chordata; class Mammalia; order Peramelemorphia; family Peramelidae; genus Macrotis; species Macrotis lagotis. Next base: position 331,497,360 of record NC_133658.1, read on the forward strand.
CCAGTGATACTGTATGACTATAGTGAGTCATAGAATACCACAGTGTCTTAATAATTAAAGTGAAGAAGTTAGGCCTAGGGCATGTGTGGCATGATTAGGCTGCACTACAATACTAATGAAGAATAATACAGGAGAAGTAGCACAAAGGAATGAATGGAAAGGGAAATGGATTGGCCACACAATGAGAGTGAAGAGGAACATTATTGGCTTCATTGGTATCAATCAACTGTTAAGAAATCTATAGGAAGGTCCTCAACACTTTGGATGTAAACAATCATTTCACAGGATGAGAATCATAGAATTTAAGAATTCATAGAGACTAAAGCACTCACTTAATCTAACACAAACATGACAAGAATCCTCATATTAAATTATCCAACAATTGATCATGAAACCTCTCCTAGAAGATCTCACCACTTCTCAGGCAGTGAGAAGTGCCTTCCATCCATTTTTGAACAGTTTTAATTGTTCAAAATTTTCTCATGACACAAAAGCATAAAATGATCTTTTTGCAAATTCCATCCATTACTCTTAATTCTTTCTTTGGAGTCTAAATGCAGCAAATCTACTCAGTCTTCGACATGCCTATCCCTCAAATATTTGAACAGTTATTTCCTCCCTAAATCTTCTCTAGGATAAACACCTCTAGATCCTTTAATTGATCCCCATATCATAAGAACTCAAGCCTTTTGCCACACTGGTTACCTTCCCCTTGATACTTTCCTCCTTATTGTTATCCTCCTTAAACCCTGGCACCTAGAATTGAACACCATTCTCCAGAAGAAGTTTGAAGAGGGAAGAGCATAGTAGAATTTTATTAATCCATATTACTTGAATCTATGTCTCTCTTAATGCAGCCCAAGATTCATACTAAATTTGTTGACTGCCACATCACAATCAGTTTGGTTTTTTTTAACTCTTTTTTCTAGGCTTTTTTTGCAAGGCAATGGAGTTAAGTGGCTTACCCAAGGCCACACAGCTAGGTAATTAAGTGTCTGAGACTGGATTTGAACCCAGGTACTCCTGACTCCAGGGTCAGTGCTCTATCCACTGCGCACCTAGCCACCCCTTGTTTGTTTTTTTAATTGAGATTTTTTCCCACACTTTATCCTAAGTGAATTTTGTCATATTCATTTTAGCCCAATGCTCTCTATCCCATTGGAATACAATCCTTTTGGCTCCTGACTCTGTCATTCATCATGTTAGCTATCTCTTCTAGCATTTTTATCATCTACAGAATTGATAACCTTTTTATTTATACCTTTATTCAAGCCATTGATAAAAACAGTACAGGGACAAGCACAGATCCCTTGAGGCTCCTTTACTGACATTTTGGCATTCAACAATCAACTGGTACTTTTTTTTATTTAGTATTTCATTTTTTCCAAGTACATGTAAAAACAATTTGTTGAAGATTGTCTTTAAAATTGAGTTCCAAATTCTCTTCTTCTCTCCCTATCCTGCTCATTGGGAAGGTAAGCAATTTGATAGAGGTTATATATGTGTGGCCATATAAAGCATATTTCCAATTACTCATGTTTTAAAACATATGTGTATTATATATATATACACACATATATGTGTGTGTGTGTGTGTGTGTGTGTGTGTGTGTGTGTGTGTGTGTGTGTGTATAGAAGCCAATATAAAAACCCAAGAAAAATAAAGTTTAAAAAACTTTGTTTAGATCTGTATTCGTACTCCATTAGTTTTTTCTCTGGGGATGGATAGCATTTTCCATCATAAGTCCTTAAAAAGATGTCATTGTAATGAGAGTAGGTAAATCATTCACAATTGATAATCTTACGATAATGCTGTTATTGTGGACAGTGTTCTCTTGGTTCTTACTCATTGTACTTTGTGGTAGTCCATATAAGTTTTTCCAGGTTTTTCTGAGAGCACCTAACTCCTCATTTCTTATAGCATATTCATATTCAGTCACAAATCATGTACCATAACTTGTTCAGATCCCCTCAATTTCCAATTCTTTGCTACCAAAAAAAGGAACAGTTACTCTTTTTTTTCTTTTGGGTTTTTTTTAGTTTTTTTTTTTTTTTTTGCAAGGCACTGGGGTTAAGTGGCTTGCCCAAGGCCACACAGCTAGGTAATTACAAGGCTGTTGCACTATTCCCTGTGTCACCTAGCTGCTCCCAGCTACTCTTAATGTGACAATCCCAGCAATTATTATGTCATCTAATTGCAATAACCTTCAGTTTTTTCTCACCATCTTCTCCAAGATACTTTCAGATATTTTATCAAAAACTTTTAAAAATTTAAGTTATAAAATATTGAAAATATCCCTCTCATCTAGTAGTTGGTGGTACTATTTTTTTTTTAAAAAAGGAAAATAAATTAATCTGGAAAGACCTCTTCTTGATGAAGTTTTTGTGATGTTTTTTGTAATAGGATCAATATCTACCAGTGTCCTCTTCACCCCAAACAGGGATTACTTTCCCCTAAAAGATAACAAAGCTCTCCCCAGGAACTGATTGGCCTTTGACTCTCTTGAAGAAACTTCCTGCATACAAAGGTATACAAAGACAATCCCCTCCTCAATATGGAGTTTAGACCTCTCCAACTTGGTAGATTTCTGAAGATCATATGAATCATCCCTCTCTGCTCTATTGATCTGAATTCACTTTCACATAGAGGTAAGAATGGCAGCATCTACAGGAATTATGTGCAATTATATCTCCTTACTATGTTAGGGCTAAGTAAACCTCTTTTTTGTTAACTGCTCAATAGTTTTCAAGTGTTTCATTTGGATTCCCATATTAAACCTGAATTATCAGAGTGCCTGTAACAGACCCACTCCTAACACTTTTTGTTTATTTATAACCTTCATTTTTGAACAGTTTGAGTTTTCTCCCTCCCTCTTAACTCTCTCCCACCCATTGAGAAGGGAAGTAATATGATATTAATTATACATGTAAAATCATGCAAAATATATTTCCATAATAGGCATGTTAGGGAAAAAAGTAAGAAAAATGAAGTGAAAAAAGTCTGATTCAGTCTTTTATTTAGAGTTCATCACTTCTCTATCTGAAGGTGGATAGTAATTTTTTGTTGTTGTTGAATCAGAGTTAAGTGACTTACGGAGGATCACACAGATATTGTCAAAGTGTTGAAATCCAGATCTGATCTCAGGTCATCCTGACTCCAGGGCCAGTATTCTATCCACTCCACAATCTATATTTTACTTCATGTCAATCTTAATATTTTTAATCATCACCTCCATTTCTTAATTTTCAACTATTTTTTATCATGTACTCAATTTTTTTTGGCTAAATTTCCATATAGTTCTTTTTTCTTTGAAAATTAAAATATTTTCCCTTCTCTAGTCTTGTGGTATCTCATTCATTTTCCTTGATCTTGCAAATATCACTGACAGGGACTCTAACCTAATAGTTCTTTCAGTATTTAGAGACAGCATTAATTTTTGCCAGGTTATTTGAATTTAAGAAATGCAACTTAATGCTCTCAAAATGACCTTACTTATCTTGGATATCAATTTCTTATTAGTGATTTTTTGTTCTGTTATTTCCAAGGCAAAGTTCATTCTCCTCAGAGAAAGTAGGAACAAAAAAAAAATGTAAAAAGCTCTATCTTCTCTTGTTATCATTTATCATCATCCCATCTATCCCAAGGAAAGGAAAGGCTCAATCCTTTCTTTGATTCTGCTTTTCCTTCTTATATAATATGCCCCTGAACCCATTTTATTGTTCTTAATTTTCTCCAATACCCTCAATTCATTCAAAGTTTAATATCTTCAAATTATTTTAACATGATGCACTATACTCTCCTATTCTGTTGTTTAACCTTTCCCCATCTATTGTTCATGACCCTAATTTGGTTTATGAATCTATTGCACATCCTCATTGGTTTCTTCAGATAAATACCCAGGTCCCCCTTTTTTTCCCCTCATTGGAATTGTTTCCTTTGGGTTTTTAGAATTTTATTTTTTAGTATCTCCTATCCTGTCTGGGTTGACTTTCCCTGACAGTAATAATAGTTGTTGTTATTCAGTCAGGGATGTCAGGTGTATGAGCTCAGCCCTTTGCAATCAGAAATGAGGTTCAATTCTGCTTCACTTGTTGCCCTCTCACCAGACATCCCTGCAATCAGTTGTGTCCAACTCATTGTGACCCCATTTGGGATTTTCTTGGCAGTGATACTGAAGTAGCATGCCATTTCCTTTTCCAACTCATTTAACAGATAAGGTAACTGAGACAAGCAGGATAAAATGACTTCCCCAGGATCACACAGGTAGGAAAGTGTCTGAATCTGGATTTGAACTCAGGTCTTCCTGACTCCAGGCCTAGAGTTCTATCCATTGGGCCAACTAGCTTCCCCAATAATATTAGCCAGTGTTTATATGGCACTTTAATGTTTGCAAAGTACTTTATACCCCCCCACATGCACACAGGCATGCATGTGCATGCACTCATGCATGTGAGTATGTATGTATATGTGTGTGTGTGTGTGTGTGTGTGTGTGTGTGTGTGAGAGAGAGAGAGAGAGAGAGAGAGAGAGAGAGATGATACTTATAACAATGTTGTGAGGGAGTTGCTATTATTATCATTTCATTTTACACATGAGAAGATTGGCTGATTTGCCTACAGACACAAAGCTATTAAGTTTCTGAAGCAGCATTTCTAAAATATATAGAAATCTGAATCCAATTTATAAGAATACAATTCATTCCCCAATTGATAAATGGTCAAAGGATGTGAATAGGCAGTTTTTAAATGAAGAAATTAAAGTTATCCATAATCATGTCATTATTAATTAGAGAAATGCAGATCAAGAGAACTCTGAGATACCACCTCACAGGGTTCAGAATAACTAATATGACAGAAAAGAAAAATGATAAATGTTGGAGGGGACACTAAGGTACTGCTGATGAACTAATCCAAACATTCTGGAGAACAATTAGGAACGATGTTCAAAGAGCAATAAGACTGCATACCCTTTGATCCAACAATACCAGTACTAGTTCTAAATCCTAAAGTGATCACAAAAAAAAGGAAAAAGACCCAAGTATATAAGAATATCTGTAGCAGCTCTTCTTATGGTGGCAAAGGTATATGAAAACAACAAAATATTATTGCTCTACAAGAAATGATGAACAGGCAGATTTCAGAAAAACCTGGAAGGTCTTGTATGAACTGATGCTGAGTGAAGTGAACAGAACCAGGAGAACCTTGTATCCCTTAACAGCAACACTATATGACAATCAACAATGATAGACTTAGCTCTTTTCAGTAATACAGTAATCAAAGACAATTCTAAAAAAAAGTTGCATTGGAAAATGCCATTCACATCCACAGAAAGAACTGTGGAGTCTGAGTGTAGATGAAGACATACTCTTTTCACCTTTTAAACATTTGTTTTTTACTTTTTCCTTCTCATGGTTTTTCCCTTTTTGTTCTGAAAGATGGAAATATATGTAACACGATTGTACAGGTATAACCTATATCACATTACCTGCTATACTAGGGTGGGGAGGGAGGGAGAAAAATTTACAAAGGTGAATGCTGAAAATTTTTTTTATATGTAATTGGAAAAATAATTAATCCTAAGAGATTTTTTAAAAGTTTCTGAAGTAGAATCTGAACTCAACTCTTACAGTTTCCAAGTCTAGCATTCTAACCATAATTCCACTTAAACAGGATCATAGGATCCTGAACTGAACTCTTTGCTATCCGATTTTCTAAAATCCTAAGAATGCATCTTAGACTATGACTGGATGTCCTCTCCTCTTTCAAAAACTCTACAAGACATTGATCAATTCCCCAAAGTTCTTAAAATTTCTATCTCCAGATAGATCCAGAATAAAAATTTCCTTCTTGGTTCTTTCACTTTTGGAAGGACGAAAGTTCCCTGTTTCCAAAATGTTATGTTTTATGAACATTAAGTTTCCATCAACTCTAAAAAACACTTTCTATGTTATTTAAGATCATCAATGAAATGAAGGAGATGCACTAGTTTAGAGACAGTGCTGCAAAGTGCCATAGATTGGATTTTTGGTCTAGATTCAAATACTGACTCCTAAATCAACATCAATTATAGCTGGCATTTACATAGCATTTTGAAGATTTTCAGTGCATTTTCTATGTCTTATTTGATCATGCCAACAACTCAGAGTAGTAGGTGCTATTATTATTATTCTCATTTTATTGAGAAGAGAAAACTGACAGACAGAAGTTAAATGACTTTCCTAGGATCACACAGCTACTAAATAGGTCTTTCTGACTCTGGGACAAGTACTCTATCCACTAGGCCAGTTAGCTATATGACTTGGTGGTAATGATAACCTCACTGAATTGTGGTTTGCTTACCTTTAAAATGGAAATAGTATTACTGCCTGCTATAAAGAATTGCTGTTATGAAAGCATTTTGTAGACTTTATGGATTAATCCAATTTCCACCAATTTCCACCAATTCTAAATAGTCTGTTTTAAGCTTCTTTCTAGCTCTAACATGCTACATTCTTCATTCCAGCCCTGCCATTCTTTTTTGAAATACCTTTCTTTGTTAGCAGGGAGACTATCCAGCCACTGCCTGCTGACTCTGTTGGTTGACTCAGTATGCCTTATTTAATTGTACTGCACACAATTGCTCACATTCAACTGTCAAGAAGGATGACTCTATTTTGAAAGGGGAAAAAAATTCCATTTTCCCTGAGGTATGGCTCTAAGCTGCCTAGAACCACTGTTTTCCATGGAAACTTAATCTGGACAGATAGGTAGTCTGGATAGGCCAAAACAATATGCAGGAATCCATTTAGTTTAAAGTCTGTTACAAAAATTTTCTCTGAAGATTACTTAGATTTTTGTTGATGGAGAACTTAAGACCATTATTGTACCTCATGGGACAAACTTAATTCCAAACACCATTCAGGGAGTCAAAAGAGTGCCCTACTTTGACCCTCTTTACTTAGTATTTTACTTCAGTCAAATTCAATATTCTCCCTAGTGACGTGAACAAAAGGTGGTAAGAGGCAGCTTGGTATAACAACATGTATATGGCATCTTCAAGTTTACAAAACATTTTAAAAGTATCAACTCATTTTATGTTCACAACTCTGGCACATAGATGTTCATTTTACTGATAAGGAAACTGAGGCTAAGAGAAGTAAAATGGCCTCACATAGCCCTGATGTTCCTTTCAACAGCTTTCATCTTAAAGTTTCTTTTTCTTAGAAGACCTAAGTGCTAAAATCTATATTCTGTTCTTAAAATTCTATAATCCCTTGTCTTGTTCCTATATTAGAGAGGCAACATGGTATATTACAAAGAGTAATAGACTTTGAGTAAGAGGTAGGTTCAATTTATCTCCAACATTTTCTTTCTTTATGCCGTTGAGTCATCGTGACTCAGTTTTCTAATCTATTAAATGTGGATGATATGTCTGTAATGTTTCCCTCACAGCAGCAAAGAATTGGAAAATGAGGGCATGCCCATCAATTAGGGGACGACTGGGGGTGGCTAGGTGGTGTAGTGGATAGAGCACCGGCCCTGGAGTCAGGAGTACCTGAGTTCAAATTCAGCCTCAGACACTTAATAATTACCTAGCTTTGTGGTCTTGGGCAAGCTACTTAACCCCATTGCCTTGGAAAAAACCTAAAAGAAATTAGGGGATGACTGAACAAATGATAACTTATGAATATGATGAAGTACTATTATTCAATAAGAAATCACAAAATCCTGACTTCAAGAAAGCCTAGTTGTTGTTTTTTTTAAATAGCGATACTAAGTGAAGTAAGCAGAACTAAGGGAACGTGGAACACATTAACAACAAAATTCTGTGATAATCAGCCATGATGGAATCAGATCAAGTATAATTTTAAAATACTTGTGACGGAAAATGCCATCCACATCCAGAGGAAAAAACTATCAAGTCTGAATGCAGACTAAAGCTTACTATTTTCACTTTTTAAAACTTGTTTTATTTTTTCTCATTTTTTCCTTTTAGTTCTGATTATTCTTTCACATCACGACTAATATGAAAATAGTGTTAAACATGATTGTACATGTGTGATCCACATCAGATTACTTGTCATGAGGAGGGATGAAAGAAGGGAGAAAATTAGAAAAATGTGGAATTGAAAAGTTTGCAAAAAGATGAATGTTGAAAACTCTCTTTGTGTGGAACTGAAAAAAAATAAAACAAAATAAAAACTTGCTCTATGCTTTTTTTCTTTTTCTCATAGTTTTTTTTCCCTTTAGTTCAAATTCTTCTTTCACAGCAAGACTTATATGGAACTATGCTAAACATGATTGGACAATTATAACCTATATCAGATTACTTGCTGTTATGGAAGGGGGTGGGGAAGAAAGGAAGGTAGAAAAATGTGGAATTGAAAAGCCTACAAAAGGTTGATTATTGAAAACTATCTTTGCATGTAATTGAAAAAATAAAATATCAAGCTATATTGAGAAGTTTATTCAGGAATAAAGAAGTCATAATACCATAATATCTTTGCCTGGGTTAAACTTCATCAAAAAAAATTTTCTTCTTTTTTAAAAAAATGTCAAAAACACACAAAAAGAGTGTGCTGTGAGGGTCAAATGAGAGAATGTAAGTAAAACACTAAACAAGCTGTAAAGTGCTATAATATATAAATATCATCTATTATTTTTGTGAATTTAATTATCAAAAAATTTCAAGATAGAGAGGAAAAATAGGGGAGATCATATAAGAAACTGAACAACTGCTTTTGTCCAGTTGTTTTCAGTCTCTTTGTGACCCCATTTGGGGTTTTCTTGGCAAAGAATGATTTGCCATTTTCTTCTCTAGCTCTTTTTTACAGATGAGAAACTGAGGTAAACAAGGTTAAGTGACTTGTCCAGAGTCACACAGCTAGGAAGTGTCTGAACTCTTGATTCTAAAACTAGTACTCTACTTCGTTACCTAATTTGCTCCTAATTCTACATGGGAGGGTTTACATTAAAGCCCCTGTGTGGTGTTTAGAAGTTATTTGTACTATAAGGCAGAGCTAAGCACTGGGCTTACAAATATCTCATTTGATCTTCAGAGGTATTATTTTCACCATTTTACAGTTGAACACATTGAGGCAAAGGTTAAGTGACTTGCCAATTGTCCAATAGCTAATGAATGTCTGACACTTGATTTGAACTCAGGTCTTCCTGGGTCCAGGCCCAGTATTCTATTCACTGTACCACCAGCCCCTGTACCACCAGCCCCCAAGAACTTGGTAAAAAAGCTATTATTAATATTAGGATGGGCAGTTGTACTATCCACATGGTATTGAAAATATTCTACTCATTGGGATTAGAACATTGAAAGGTGAGTACCTTCACATTCAGGCTGTTGGAGCCCTTTCACTAGGCAGGTCTTAGTTTCTGATTCTTGCAGAATCAAATAAGATGCCAGTTTGTGCCTGTCTCTGTACAATCAGTTTCTGATGGGTAGAAATTTAAGGCAACCCACAATCCTGTTATTGCTGGCTGAATGACTTTCTGAAACTTGTGGAGCTATCTCATCTTTCTCTTGGCAACACTAGACTTGTCTTTTCATTGAAAGTTAACTCTTTGTTGACATAGTTCATCCTTGTGAAAAGTCCTTATTGAGGAAATGTTGATGAGCTGACTGAGAAAAATCTCTAATTATAAGCCTTGGACAGTTATTAATCAGGGGAGAATGGAATGGAAGTGGAGTATTGGAAAGGGGGAAGCCTGAGCAGATTTCCCCAAATAACAAAATTATATAACTGAATGTGACAATCACTGAAAAATTAGAATATACATGGTAAGAAGTGAATAAAAATAAAATAAAATAAAAAGGAGACCCAGTTACTTTATGGACCCTGTACAAAGAAAGGGGAAGGAAATAATCATCAATGTAGATCTTACTTTAAGCAAAACACTGTGCAGATTTTATCTCATTTGAACCTAACAACAACTGAGGAAACTGCGTGATGGGAGGGTCACACAACTAGAAAGTATCTGAGACCAGATTTGAACTAAGGTCTTCCTGACCCTTCTCCAGGGCTCTAGCATCTTTACCATCTAATTGCCAATTCAGATTGTAAAGTCAGTAGATCCACTGTGGGATACAGCAATCATGCAAGCCAATGCAATATCAGGCCATATTAAGTCTAGTGATCAGGAATAAAGAGGTAATGATTCATCTTTACCTGGGTCAGACCGCATCTTAAATTTCATGTTCAGTTCTGGACATCACATTTTAGAGAAGACATTGAGGAATGAGAAATTGTCCACAGAAAGCCAACCAGAATAGTGAAGGAACTTGAAAGGTATAATAGAGTGCTGGGTCTGAAGTCAGGAAGACCTGAGTTCAAATTCAGTACCAGATACTTACTAGCTCTGTGACCCTGAGCAAGTCAGTTTGCCTTGTTTGCCTCAGTTTCTCAGCTGTAAAAATGGGAATAATAATAGCACCTACCTCATATGGTTATTGTGATATTGAAAGGAGACAAGATTAGTAAAATTGCATAGTACAAAAATGACAAAAAGGAAAATGATCAATGTTGGAGGGCATGTAGGAATACTGTGATACTAGTGTATTGTTAGTAGAGTTGTGAATTGATTCAACCATTGTGGAGAATAATTTGAACTATGCTCAAAGGGCAATAAAACTGCATATCCTTTGATCCAGCAATATCACCATTAGGTCTATATCTCAAAGAGATCATAAAAAAGGGGAAAAGACCCATATGTACAAAAATATTTATAGCAACTCTTTTTGAGGAATCAAAGGATTGGAAATTTGTGGGCATCAATTGAGTATGGTTGAATTATGGTATGGTGTGGTTGGTTGGTTCTTACCCTTTGTTATCCAAGAAAACCAAAATGAAATAGCTATGTTTTAGATAAATTACAGTGTCCAACAGTGGATGATCAGACCAATGAGAACTCGGAATGCTCTACCATAGAGTGGGTATAAATAGCATGTGAACACCTGGGATGGGTATTCTAAACTTATGGATGTCATGTTCCTTTGAACTGCTTCAATTCTGCCTTCCTCATAGAATGCAGCACCCTCAATGTAGAGAGCACACCATACTCGGCAGTCATGTGTTAGTGTCTCCCATGCTGTACAATCAATTCTTAAGTTCTCTGAGACCTGCAGGGTATTTTGGTATCACTTCTTCTGACTCCCTTGTGAGTATTTCCCTGTGTGAGTTCTCCAAAAAATAGGGGTTTTTTAGTATATAAATGTGATGGAATATTAAGAAATCACGAGTGGCCTGACTTCAAAAAAACCTGGAAAGACTTGCATGAATTGATGCTGAGCAACAAGAGCACAAGCAGAAGGACATTGTAGATAGTAACAGCAACATTGTGAGATGATCAAGACTTATTATGGAAAATGTCATCCACATCCAGAAAAAACAATGAATGCAGAGCAAAGTACACTATTTTTCACATGAAACACTTGTTTTATGTCTTTTTTCTTTTTCTCATGATTTTCCCTTCTTTAGTTCTGATTCTTCTTTCACAATATGACTAATATGGAAATATGTTAAACATGATTATATATACATAACCTAGATCAGAATACTTGCTGTCATGGGGAGGGGGAGGGAAGGGTGGGAAGAAAGAATAAATGGAGGGGCAGCTAGGTGGCGTAGTGGATAAAGCACCGGCCTTGGAGTACCTAGGTTCAAATCTGATCTCAGACACTTGATAATTACCTAGCTTTGTGGCCTTGGGCAAGCCATTTAACCCCATTTGCCTTGCTAAAAAAAAAAACCCTAAAAAAAAAGAATAAATGGAACTCAAAGTCTTGAAAAAAGATGAATATTGAAAACCATCTTTGCATATAATGGAAAAATAAAATGAAATAACATAACATTCAAAAAATTGCTTAGTGCAGTGCTTGACACATGTAATGCTCTATGTAAATGTTTATTTCTTTCCCTTTCCCACTCCTCTTTTCCCCTTTCATACCAAATGAAGAATAGTAAAAGAAACTAGGGAAGTTTAATAGGAGGAAATTTAACGGAGATGTATTAGTTTTCTTCAGGTATTTGAAAGATTGTCAAATGGAAGAGAGATTAGACTTGACCTCTTGGTCCCAAAGGGCAGACTTAGAAGCAAAGGTTATTTAGAAATAAATTTAGATTTGATGTGAAGAAATACTGTCTAACAATTAGAATTATCCAAACAGAATAGGACTGCCTCAAGAAGTAGTGGGTTAGGGGCAGCTAGGTGGTGCAGTGGAAAAAGCACCAGCCCTGGAGTCAGGAGTACCTGGGTTCAAATCCGGTCTCAGACATTTAATAATTACCTAGCTGTGTGGCCTTGGGCAAGCCACTTAACCCTAGCTGTGTGGCCTTGGGCAAGCCACTTAACCCTATTTGCCTTGCAAAAACCTAAAAAAAAAAGTAGTGGTCTGCAAAGGGCTATAAAACTTTGCATATCCTTTGATCCAGTAAAACTACTACTGGGTCAGTGACCCAAAGAAATTTTTTTTAATGAAAATAACTTATTTGTATAAAAATATTAAAAGCAATTCTTTTTATTGTGCCTAAGAATTGGAAATTGGTGGGGTAACTAGGTGTTGTAATGGATAGAACAGTGACCCTGGAGAAGACCTGACCTGAGTCAAATCCAGATTCACACCCTTAATAATTGCCTAGCTGTGTGACTTTGGACAAGTCACTTAATCCCATTGTCTTAAAAAAATAATTTTAAAAATGTTTTGTATATTCTCAAACAATATTTCTAAAAAAAATTGACAATTGGGAAGATGTACACAAATTGGGAAATCACTGAACAAGTTGTAGTATATGATTATAATGGAAATTTATTGTTCCATAGGAAATGATATGTAGGATAATTTCAGAAAAACCTGAAGACTTACACGAATAGCTACAGAGTGAAGTGAGCAAAATCAGAATACTGTACACAGTAATAGCTCTATAGTAAAATGAACAAATGAGAATGATTTAAGGTTTTCTCAGCATCAGGATAATCCAAGACAATTCCAAAGGATTCATGATGAAATAAACTATCCACCAACAGAGAAGGAACTGATGTCATCTGAATTCAGATCCAAGCATGCCATTTTTCACTTTCTTTTTCTTTGAGTTTTATTATACAAAATGGAAATGTTTTACAGGATTGCACATCCAGAATCTATCTCAGCTTTCTTACTATCTCAGAGAGAGAGGGGAAAAAGAGAAAGGAAGGGAAGAATTAGGAACTCAAACAAAACCCCACAATGAATATTTATTTTTACATGTAATTGGGGGGAAATAGAATATTCTTTTAAAAAAAGTAGTGGGTTTTTATTGGAGTTCTTCATGCAAATCTAACCTTGTTGGCAAGATTCATACAGAGGATTCTCATTTTAGTATAGGTTGAAACTAAATGATGTCTAAGATAAATTCAAACTCTAAGAGTTTGAAATTATACATCAATGATACTGATAGATAATCTTACCAGTGGAAGTATACACAAATATAAACACAAAGAAAGCACAGGAGGAGAGAAAAAAGGGAACATATATTCATATGCATATGTACCTGCATATTCATATTAAGATCTATAAATGAATCAGCCTTTTACAGAATTACTTGTTTGTTCCTTAGTCATTGCTTCTTCTCTAACCACTAGGTCTAGGATGATGATGAATTCTTTTTTTCTTTTTTCTTTTGATGATGATGAATTCTTCAGCTCCCTCCTCATTTTCTTCTCCCCTTCATCCTGAGAGTTGGGGGAGGGGGTGGACATTCTTCAGTCTTTTAAGATGAATTATCCCTAAAAGTGATAAGGATTCCCCAAACCTTCTGTATAGCCTCTCCCATACCCCTGAATAGCTTTTAAAAAATAACCAAACTTCTATAATTTGAATTAGTCATTTCATAGAATCTACTGTAAAACAAACAAAAATCTCATAGCTTAGAATACAAAGTAAAGTATGATCAAAAAGTTTAAGGGAGTCAAAGCAGTACACTATTGTAGACCAGGTCTGATTCGGGATACTCTGGTGTTCTGGGTTAGGAAATGAGATGAAATAGGATTCTTGCAGACCAGACAGATAGCAAAAACTGGTCTACTTAGCAATAACAGAAAGAATATTCAGGAAGCAAACAAGTAGTGATTCAGATGGACACAGCTTCTCTGCCTTTCTATAGCTTCTAGTCATCCTCCTGAGAGAGGAACTCCTAACTGCACATTTGCTAATTTTTTACTTAAACTATCAGGAAGCTGTGTCTGGGATTAGGGATTTAGTGTCCTGGGCTAATTAAGATACAGGAATAATTCCTTTTTAGTTTTTTGCAAGGCAAATGGGGTTAAGTGGTTTGCCCAAGACCACATAGCTAGGAGCTAGGTAATTATTAAGTGTCTGAGACCAGATTTGAACCCAGGTACTGCTGACTCCAGGGCTGGTGCTTTTTCCACTGTACCACCTAGCCACCCCTGGAATAATTCTAATACCGTTTAAGAAAAACAAAGAAAAAACTAGTCTCATCTGTAAGAGTAGGAACTTGGATTGTACCACTTACCCCAAAAGAAATAGATTAGTCCTCTGAAGTTCCCTCTGTTTCTTACATTCTATATTTTATGAACATTCTTTAAGTTCCTATCCACTAAGCCACCTAACTACCCCTAGTTTAATATATAGATAGATAGATAGATAAATAGATAGATAGATGATAGATAGACATGTATAAACATATGAAATCTAACATGATAGTTATAAAATGGCTTTTTGTCACCTCCATATTTTTCTTCTATTAGTTTTTTAAAATGCTTTTTTGATACTTTCTTCCCTTCTCTGTCACAGCCCATTTACATTCTTTCCTTCTCTGTCTTGTATATATATATATATGTGTATATATATATATATATGTGTATATATATATATATTTGAGTAAAATAAATCAACACACTGACCATGCCTGAGAAGAATGGTTTTCTAATTGTTCCTCTAATCCATCATCTCTCTTCCAACAGTGTGTGTGGGATATGTATATGTGTGTGGGGGGGGTGGCTATGTGTTTGGGGGTTGGGGTGGGTGTGTAAGTGAAGGATATGGGGGAGAGAGGTCTTTTGAAGTCTCATTAGAATGTGTTTTTGTCAGAACTGAGGGCTTTCAAAGTTGTGCCCTCTCACATTATTATAGTGGTATTATTCTCCTGATTCTGCTCATTTCACTCTGCATCAGTTCACACAAATCTTTCCATATTTCTTTGAATCTATTGTATTCATCATTTTTAGCAAAATATACCATTAAGTGCATAACAATCCATTAAGCTGTTTTCCAATTGATGGATAACCCCTCTAGTTTCTAGTTCTGCTTTAAATGAAGGCACTGATATTTATTGGTTAATTGTATGCTCTAATATATAATTTTCTATGATTCTTTTCAACTCCACCATTCTATACTTATAAGACCTCCTTATAAGGTAGTTGGTAACTCAACCCTTCAGATCACTAAAAGATCAGCATGTACTACAGGGATGAGGTTATAGCTGTGGAGATGCCCCATTGAACTAGCATTCTGTCATTTTTAAAAGTTGGAAAGAGACTTTTAAAACTTTGTGGAATGCAAGAAGGGTCATTTTATTAATATTACTTGCTTATGTACAATAAAACTTTATTTCAGGCTACTGAATTCTTGTCTTTATGACACTGAAAATGAAAAAAAAAAACCAAAGTATCCCAAATGCAATTTTTTTAAAAATTGGCTAATCCCCTCTTTTTCTGTCTTTTAATTTGCCATATGTAAATACCAGAAGCAGAATTTAATATCATTAAAAACAAAGGATTTCCAGGTGTTTGACCAAATAAAAAGATAGGGTGATTCCCCCCCCCCCCTTAAAAATGATGGTTTTAGCAGTCTTTTCCTGGGTTCAGTAAAAGGAAGATAACCTGAAGGGCTCTGGGAGAGCCAGATCAGGTTAGATTCCTTACCACTTATGAATTTACCTTTCCCTGATTATTGCTAAGGAAAAAAGGGAAGAAAATTTTGATTATGATTCAAGAAAAAGAAAATAATTTTTTTCCTGTTTTCTTTGAAGGAATAGCTGGTAACAGTGAATTTTGACCAAAAGAACTATATTCAAATTCTTCCTTAGTTACTTTCCTCCTGTGTGATCTTGGAGCTCTAATGTCTAAATCAGTTTCTTCATCTGGTCATATAAGGAAGTTAGAGTAGTTGATCTCCTCCAGCCTTGAATTCTAGAATATGCAAATCATCAAACACTTAACATCACGTGACTCCCCTCTTTTAGAATTTTCAACTTCTCTTTTCCTATCCTCTAGAAATTCAAACACTGGCATTTAAGGGCAAGGAGAGGGTCAATCATTACTTGTTTTCCCCTTAGAGACATCTCATTTCTTTTGACTTCTCAACACACCAGAATTGCCTTGAGGGACACCCTCAAAAGAATCATTTTGTATTTATTCTTACATATATTCTGTATTTATTTGTCTGTGATCCTAGTAGCATAAGCTCCTTGAGGGAATTACTCTCACTTTTCTATTTATATCTCCAGATCTTAGCACATAGTATTTATATATATATATATATATATATATATGTACATATATATGTATGTACATATATATATATATATATATATATATATATATATATATAATAAATTTTTGGCTGACTGGTCTAATCTCTTTGTGGTCCTCTAAATACATTTTGTTAGCTCCTCCCTTCCTCCCTTTCTTCCTTCCTTCCCTCTCATACTTGTGGGTATATTGTATAAAAGTCATAATATTTCCTGGTGCTTACAAGTCCAAATCACTCTAGCTTTTCTAGGATGGCTCTCAGACTACACCCTCTTGGTCACTTTTCAGCCCTGATTGGTTCAAGGTGAATGCATATAGCAATATTTTTTTTTTTGTCAGAAACCCTGAGGGTCTACCCTCCTGGATTGATTTTTTTTCTTCTTTTGAACTCTAAAAAGAAATTCTTCCTTCTTTTTTTTCTTTCCTGCCTTATTTTGGAGTGGTCATTCCTGGTCTCTTTTCCTCTTCTCTCTCTAACTTAACCTAAATCACTGGATGGGCATTGTTGTCTCAGCCGAATTGTGACCTGGAAACAGTTTAGCTCTGCAAGGCCAGTGTCTCTCACTGCTTAGGGGACCATCTTCCTGATCTGTATCTGGTCACTGAACCCAGATGGTTCTGGAGGAGAAAGTGAGGCTGGTGACCATCCATCTTGTTATCACCTTCCTGATGTCACAGTCTTCTTTGACAATGAAGGACAAACATCATTTAATCAACTTCTCCCTCTACATAGAGAATTATGGATCTCCAAATATAAAATGGAGCAAAGAGCTTGAAGGGACCTTAGGACATAGATAGATTAAGGCAAGTAGGTGGTACAGTGAATGGAGCACTGGACTTTCAATAAGGAAGACCTGAGTTCAAATATGATCTGAGACATTTAATACTTTGGACAAGCCACTCTGTTTGCTTCGATTTCCTCAACTGCAAAATGGGGATAATCATAGAATTTGACTCCAAGAGATATTGTAAGGCTCAAATGAGATAGTATTTATAAAGAGCCTGGATAATAGAAAAAATATATATCATTAATTAGGAAGTTAGACTACGTAATAATATTAGACCTGGAAGGAATATTTGAATGGAGAATGTTAGAACATCAAATTCTAGAACTGAAAAAGACATTTAAGTTCCCAGGATCATAGATTTTGACCTGAAGTGACCATAAATATCACTGAGTAAATTCTTCTTGAGAACGAATTTGAAACATAGAGTAGTGACACACAACTAGGAAGATGCAGAAAAAGTATTTGTGCCTAGTTGGACTGACTCCAAGTACAAGATTTTTTTTAATCACCTTATGTTGCTCTCAAATCCAAATAGATATTATAAGAGAAGAAACTGAGCCTTTCCCCATTCATAAAGTAGGTTTGGAGGTTTTAACTACTAGATAATGAAATCATCTTGTATCTTCTTTATGTTGGCATTCTGCTTTATATTTTAACCGTTTGAGACTTAAGGTGCTTTTCATCCCTGTCTTTCTGTGGCCTAAAATCCCTTCCGGGTCTAAGAGTAAGGACAAGTTTAGCCTAATCCCAGGCACGATGAGGAACCATCCATCAACCGGTGCTTTACTGAGAAGACAATGCAACTAGAATTTGGTTGATTTCCTCCTTCCGGGGGAAACAAGTGGTGAAATAGATGGGCTTTTCCTGTGGTAATGTGCTACGAATCCGCTTCTTTCTGAATCTGGCACTTGGTGGGACCAGCACCAAACCCAACAATTATCCCACGACCCTCTCCCCATCAAGGGTGGTACTTAGCTCCTCCCCCAACCCCCGGTTGCCCCGTTGTCTCTCCATATCTGCAGTGGCAGAGTTTAGGCAGGACAGGGTTGCCCTGATGAGGTCTTTTATTTTATTTTTTTGCTAGCTTCAGGGTTTTTTCCGCTTGAGTGAAAATTTTTTTAAAGGGGGGGGGGATGTAGCTCGCAGCTGTCTGCCTAGGGTTGGGCTGGCAAAAGCAATGAGAAACATTAGCAGGGCGGAGAGAGGAGAGTTCTGGGTTCTGGGGGTAGCAGTCCCAACCCGGCATGTGCAGAGGAAGAAGAGAAAAACACATTCACTCTAACACACACACACACACACACACACACACACACAGACACACAGACACACAGACACAGAAACACAGACACAGACACAGACACACAAACACAGACACACACACACACACACACACACACACACACACACACACAGACAAACACAAAAACACAGACACACACCCAGCCCTATTTGTAAGGGAGGAGGAGATAACCGGAGTAATGCATAGGCAGGAGAGGAAACCGTGGCCCGCACCGAGCGGAGGAGGTGGAGGAGGAGGTGGAGGAGGAGGAGGAGGAAGAGGAGGAGGAGGAGGAGGAGGAAGAGGAGGAGGAGGAGAAGAAGGAGGGGGAGGCGGCAGCAGCCGCTGCCCCTCCAAGGATCTAGTCCACCGGCTCTGCTCCCGCACCAGCCTCATGGCTGAAGTTCTGTTCCGGCAGGTGGGTCCTAGCGACCGGCTCGTTGTCTCCTCCCTTCCCCTTCTCTAGGCAGCTTTTTTGCTGGTTACCCCGCATCTCTCCCCCGCCCCCACCCTGAGCCCCTAAGTTGCCTCCAGTTCTAGAAGGGATTCCAGAAGGGCGCAGGACCCCGCTTTCAGTAACGAGGGTGTTACAGTGTACGGGAGCTGGGGGCGAGGGGCGGAGGGGCGCAGGGTACAGCCTCGCCCTATCGGGGCAGTTTCTGGAGGAGGGGGCGGAGGGGAAGGGGGGGGAGACTGCGAACAAACCCTAAGGGAATCGTAAGGATTGTTACGATTTCCTTTGGCACCAGGAGACCATCCTGTGTCTTGCAGAAGCGGAAAGAAAGGGGATGCAAAGAATAATAGAAAGGAGACGTAGGGAAGTGTCTCTAAAACTGAGTCTCTCTCTCTCTCTCTCTCTCTCTCTCTCTCTCTCTCTCTCTCTCTCTCTCTCTGTCTCTGTCTCTGTCTCTCTCAAAACTTAGAGAATGTTAAAATTTTAATGTAATCAAAAGGAAAATTTGGGAACACAGAGCATGGGCTACAGCTTGAAGGGACCTTAAAACCACCCAGACATTTTGTATGGAGACACAGACGTTCCCCATTCCCTGAGGTCATGTAGCTGATTCAGTTAGGACTCGAACCCAAATCTCCCGGCTCCCTAGCCTGTGCTCTTACTTTCTACCACGCGCCTGGGGAAGTTCCGAAAGTTTCACTTTGGTAGTTAATAGTTCCTGCTCAGCAGAACTTGCCAGAGATCGAAGGGGACAACTCTCTAAAGAGAGCTGTCAAGCCTTCTCTTCCTCGCCCCTTCCCCACAAACTCCAGTTCCCACTCTCTCATGCATATGGCAGAAAAATAGAAAAAGTAAACCGATGGCAAAACGCTTGAAAGATTGTCCAAGAAATATTAAAAGGGGCACACACATATCCCCCCAAAACCCCTAAAATGAATGGGATGGGATTGAGAGAGGGAGGAGGAGAAAGCCCAGAGGTTGAATTCAGAGTGCAACCATCAGTCCTTTCCTTCATCTGTGGCCCTCCATAGTCCTAAGAGTTGCCAAAATCTAAATTCTAAACTTTACCCATCTTCACCAGAGTCCTTAAGATGATCCCTACAGCTCCATTTGTATGTTAACCAAGTACATCCTGAGAGACGTGTAAAGGGAGCTTCAAATCTGGCTAAAATTTGTATTTGTCAACCGACCCTCTTTTACCCCCCCCTTACTTTTCCTCAAGATGGAATTTTGTTTGGCACCTTCCTCTGAACTTTGAACCTTCTTCATAGATAGTAGATGTGAAATAAATGTTTGCTGTCTGTTGTATGAATCTTGAATGCTGTACTGTCATTTGAAGTGATTTGTTGGTGGTAATATTTAATTTTTAAAAATTGTTACAAGGGAAGGCTCATTAAATGCTTCAGAAGCATTTCCTGAAATGAGCAGGATATAAAAGCAGCAGACATCAATATATCTTTAAACATATATATTGAATCAAAGTGCAAATGAATCTTGACCCTCAATTTCCTCATTTGTAAAACGAGTTTATAGAACTAAATAAAATCCAAGTTCCCTTTCAGTACTAAAATCCTATAAATATTTGGGGTGTCATTTTTAAACTTTGTCTCTCCAGCACCCTGCACACATTAAGGATCTTATACATAGGAGAAGCTTTAATAAAATGGACTGAATTTAATGGAACTGAGTGAGATATTAAGGAATAAGCTTAGATTTTCCAATTTCTCTCCCTCCCCCACTTTCACAGGTGGAATGCAAGCCATAGAGTGTAAGAAAGTAGTAGGAAAGATAAAAGGAAACATGGATTTTTTTTAGGTGTCTTCTATGTGCTAAATCATGTTCTGTGTACTGTGCTAAGCACTTTGGAAATATTATCTCTTTTGATTCTCACAAGAACTTTTGGGAGGTAGGTGTTATTTCCACAGTTGTAGAAACTGAGGCAGACACAGGTTAAGTAACTTGCTCAAGGTCACAGCTAGTAAGTCCTTGAAAAATATGTGAATCCTAGACAACACCTCAAAAGTGCAATCCCTTTTTGAGAATTATACACATGGTATATTGCTGACACTCCTTATTATCCCATCCTTCCTCTCTCTCTCTCTCTCTCTCTCTCTCTCTCTCTCTCTCTCTCTCAGGTTTTTACAAGGCAATAGGGTTAAGTGGCTTGCTTAGGCCACACAGCTAGTTAATTATTAAGTATTTGAGGCTGGATTTGAACGCAGGTACTCCTGACTCCAGGGCCAGTGCTCTATCCACTGAGCCACCTAGCCGACTCCATCCTCCCTTCTCTTAATTCCACCCCCAATTTTGAAACTTCACCTTGACACAAACACTTAACCTGTCACAAAATAAATTTGCTATAGGCAAAAGAGAATAGAACTTTTTTGGCATGTAAAATACATATCTTTGTAGAATTGTAATGTTGAAAGTGAAAAGAGACCTTAAAACTAAGAGACCTGAGAATGTAGATTTATTAGAATAGAACACTGAAAATGGAAAGGGGATTTTAGAGATTACCTAGTCCATTAAAAGAAATGGGGTAGGGATTGTCACATAAAAGAAAATACTGCTTGAGTCAGAATTAGGTGTTGTGGAAGTCAGGATACTTGGGTGCTTGTCCTGGTCCCACCATTAACTGACTAAATGACCTTGACAAGTCATTTCAATTTCTCTGAACTCAGTTTCCTCTTGGAAAATAATGGGCTAGACATCCTAAAATTTTGAAATATTATTGATAGGATGCCAGTCAGAAGTTTAGCTTAATCCCATTTCCCTATGACTTTGTACTCCAAGAGCAACATTAAAAGATAAACAGCAAATTCTTCCTTGACTCAAAACTGGCAAAAACCATTCACCCACTCACTGTAGCATTAGATGACTAGATTAGCTTTTAGACTCCTTGATTATAAAAATTATTAAACCCTGAAGTGGTTAATACAGGCTGGAGACTTGAGAGACACTTTTGATCTAAAGAAGGAAATCTTAAACACAAGTAAAAGTCTTTGCAGTCAGATGAAGAGAAGGCTGGGTGATAAACTGGTTATATAAGGAAATTACATTACAAATATTTATAATTTGTTACATTTTACCTAGAATTCTCTGCATATGTAAAAGGACATTTGATTCTAAAAGGAAATTTTGAAAGATGCAACAGTTAACTAATTGTTGGAGAAATCTTTAATATGGCATAACTGAGAGATAGTGAGTTGAGATCTGAAGTGGATTTGAGGAGACCTTTTATTTTCCCTTTCTGGACCTCAGAGTTTCTATTTGTCTGCTGGAGATAAAAACCATGTTTCCCTCTTACTAAACTGTGGTGAGAAAAATAGTGAGGTGATGGGTAAGAAAGTACTTCAAGAAAAAGACCTAACCTTGTATGAAGAAGTCTGGGTTCTTGCCATGGTCCTGTCCTTTGATAGTTGCATTAGTTTAGACAAGTTACTTCTTTTTATTTTTAATTTTCTTCAATAGCAGAAACAAGTTACTTCTTTTTGAAATGTAGTTTCCTCTATAAAATGAAAAGGTTCCTCCCAGATCTGAGATTTTTGCTTCTATGTTCTAACATTCTGTGTTCTAGAGACCCTTCCACACTAATATTCTATATTGTAAAGGTTTCTGCCAGCTTTGACTTTTTTTTGTTCTAAGCCTCTTTCCTTCTATGTTCTCATGATCTTATGTTGGAAAGTTCTGTCCAGTTCTGGCATTGTAGGTCCCAAGACTCCTAATTCTAATATTCTCTGTTCCAAGATCCCTTTCAGTTATGATATTCTATGTGCTAAGGTTCTTCCAAGCAGTATGTTCCATGATCTGTATAAGTGAATATTATTGTTATATATTCATGGAAAATGAATATTTCTTCTACTTAGTGCTAAATAATGCTCCCCCTGCCGCTCCCCCAAAAGTTTTAAAAGGCAGGAATTAATGTCAGTGTAATTGCATTTCAAAACAGAGTTTGGATTCAAGTACAAATGAAAAATTTAAAACTAAATAATCAACTAACCCTCAGAAGTATATCCCTAGGGTTAGAGAAGGATTTGGTACATAAAAACTCGGACTTAGTTTGCCCTTGACCAAAAAATATGTCTGAAGGCCAGGGAAGGTCATGCCTGAACTGAAGGCAAGAAATACTGAACTGTCACTTATGCAAAAGGAAGATGGCCTAGTACATGGCTAGCACAAGCATTAGGAGTAAGCAAAGGAGAAAGATTAACACCCCCCCCCTCCAAATAACAATCTAACTATTGTTAAAGCTTCCTTCCTTTGGATTTTGAAAGCTATCTCATCTTCCAGAGCTTCTTATTAAAATGACTAGGCCCTTCAGAGAAAAGAAAAAAAAAAAACCCAGAGCTTTTATTAATGTTATATACAGTATAATATAGTAGAAAGACTTCTGAACTAAGAGATTTGGCTGCCCCATTTATTAGTTTTGGAAATTCTCAGTTTCCCTATCTGTAAGATGGTGGCAATAATTCTTGAACTCCTTACCTCACAGGGATATTGTAAAGAAAAATACTTTTTGAGTCTTAAAGCAACATAGAATGTGTGAAATTATTGGTTATCATAGACTATTAAAGTCATAAGGATCTAGAGCTGGGAAAGAGCTGAAAGGTCATCTAATCTAATCCCCTTATTTTACAGAAGAAGAAGCAAGGCCCTGAGAGGTCAGATGAATTGCCCAGGGTCACATAATTGGTGGAATCTGAAATGGATTTGAATTCATGTCTTCTTGGCTTTTGGTCCAACATTCTATCCATGCTGCTTCTCAATATAAATTGTCAGAGCATGGAATGTTCTAGCATGAGGGCTCTGAGAACAGAATATTAGGACAGAAAACAAAGAATGTTAGAACTACAGGGAACTGAGATAATTTACTTGTTTTACAGAAACTGAGACTGGAAACCCAGAGATAGTATGATTATTGAGAAAATGATGAATTTAGAATCAAAGGAATTTTTCATATCCCATTTCTGTCACTTACTATTACTTGTAAAATGAGTTGAGCTGATGGGGTGGATAGATGGCTTTGGAAATTACTTCCAGATTTAAATCTCTTAAATTACTTATATTACGTAGTGACCATTTCAGGGACAGTTGCAAGAATAGGGCCCTTTGAGTACTAAAGAGTTGAATTCATGAGTCTGGTTTTTTTGTGGTCTTTGATCTTAACTTTTTTGATTTTATCTATGGACCCTTGCTTGTGGAGGCATTCTTGCCAATCCTTATCATTGTTAACAACAGATTTGTTCCACCAGAATTCCTTTCTTTGCTAATAATGATAAAGATCCCACAAGATATTGGCTTAACCTATTACCATCAACAAAACTTAGTTCAGCCCCACTGGCTCATTACAGTCTTCGAATTTTGCCTGTTTTTCAAAATTGGAGAGACAGTGTGAAAGTGGAAAGAACAAGGGGTCTAAAGTCAGTAAGAGTCAAATATACATCAACTGTGTGACAATGGATACGAGAAGACAGTTTTCAAAAGAAGAAATTCAAAGGAAGAAATCAAAAATCATAAAAAAATACTCCAGACTTCTGGCTAATAGTCAGAAGACCTGAATTTGCATCCTTTGTGCATGTGACTTGGGGAAAGACTTTTAAACTCTCTGATCCTCAGTTTTCTCCTTTGAATATTGAAGGGGCTAAATTATATAAAATAAATTAGATCCCTCCTAATGAAACCAACAAGCATCTATTAAGTGCCTACTATTCTCCAAGCATTATGTTAAGTAAGCATCTGGGATACAAGGAAAAGCAGAAAAAATCCCTGCCTTCAAGAAGTTTGAAATCTGATGGAAGAGAGAAAATAAGCATTTAGGACTCTAGTATGTGGTATTATGCAAAATACTTGCAAATCCATTTGATTATCACAACCACCTTGGGAAGTAGGTGCTATCACTATCTTAGAGATTTTAAAGATGAGGAAACTAAGGGAGACAGAAGTTCCTGGGATCATACTAGAAAGATTCTGGGACTGAATTTGAACTCAGATCTTCTTGACTTCTGGCCCAGGACTCTATTCACTGTTCTTCCTGGCTGTTTGCTTCTGACATGGTGCAGTCACAACATGCAAATAAGTATGTATAGACAATTTATATACAGAATAAATTGAAGAGAATGACAGAAGGCAAAACACTTTAAAAAAATTTAGATCTTAGAGCCTAAGGAATGATTAAGAGAACTAGATTGGGTGGATTAAGAAGGGCTGGTTCAGTATGGGAGAGAAGAGGACTGAAAGGGAAAGGAGGATAGCAAAACTAAACTTTAATTTCTTCACAATTTTGCTCATGGCTTGTTTTAAGTGCAGTCAGACTTTAGTGACTGTATATAAATATTTGTTTTAGAGAATTGATCTGTACATAACATTAAAAAAAAGAAACAAACAAATAAAAAAAAAAGACCATTCCTAAGGTGAGATACCTTTTGGTAGGCTAAAAAGAGCAAACTGTCAGATTTTATGATTATTTCAAGAGGAAACTGAATACCATTTTCTTTGTTCTTGCTGAGGTACAAACCAGTAGTGATGTTGCTGTATCAAAGGGTACACACAATTTTATAGCCCATTGGGCATAGGTCTAAATTGCTCTCCAGAATGATTAGATTATTTTAGAACTATGCCCAAAGAACTATAAAATAGTGACTAGCAATACCGCTAATATAGGTGAAAGAACCTATATATACAAAAATATTTATAGTAGTTCTTTTTTGTGGTGGTAAAGTATGGAAATTGAAGAAATGATCATCAATTGGGAAATGGCTAGACAAATGGTAGAATATGATTGTCGTGGAGTACTATTGTGCTGTAACAAATGATGAAAAGGATGTTTTCAGAAAAACCTGAGAAGATTACATGAATACAAAGTGAAATAAGCAGAATCAGGAAAACATTGTACCTGTCTACAACAGTAATATAATACAATAATCAACCATGAATGAATTATTCTCAGCAATACAATGCTCCAAGATAATTCCAAGGAATTTATGATGAAAAATACTATCCACTCCAGAGAAAGAAATGGAGTCAATACATATTTAAATATACCTTTTTAAAACTTTCTTTATTATGCTTGGCTTTTTAATCTGCATTTCCTTTTAGAACATCTCTACCTTGGAAATGTTTTGCATGACTGCTATATGGATAATCCATATCAAATATCTTGTTTTCTTTTTTCTTTTTTTTTTTTTGCAAGGCATTGGGGTTAAGTGGCTTGCCCAAGGCCACACAACTAGGTAATTATTAAGTGTCTGAGGCTGGATTTGAACTCAGGTACTCCTGACTCCAGGGCCAGTGCTCTATCCACTATGCCATCTAGCTGCCCAAAATATCTTGCTCTCTTTTTTTTTTATTTTTTATTTTTTATTTTTTATTTTTTTATATCTTGCTTTCTTAAGGAGGAGGGAGCAAGAGGGAGAATTTAGAACTCAAAATATAAAAATATTTTGCTGGTTTATAACTAAGAAAAAAATTAAATATATAAAAATGAACATCATGTGGCAGTTATATTGAAATTTTATGGAGGGCAGTGATATAAATGATACCAATTCAATGCATGAGACTCCTTTCTGTGCCTCATTTTTCTTGTTTATAAGATGAAGCAGGTAGATGATCTCTAAGGTCCCTTTAGTTCTAACATTCTCAGAAACTGGAGATAGAAGGGATCAAGAAGAGACCATCTAATCCAACACGAAACTAAGTAGGATTCCCCTTTTCAGCATATCTGAGACATAGTCATTAAGCTTTTTTTTGGAAGATATCAGATAAAAGGAACCAGCTAGGGTGCCACTAGACTTGGAATCAGGGGGACCTAAGGTTGAATTCTATCTCAGACAATAGCTACATAATCTTGGGTAAATCATCCAACCATATATGTCCTAGTTTCTTAATATGAAAAATTTAAATAATAATCCCATGGGATTATTGGGAGGATCAAATGAGGTAATATGTGTATGCTTTGTCTAACTTTAAAGAATTATGAAAATTCTATTTTTTTTATAGCTTACTATCTCTATTGCAACCTACTAAATTTTTGGATGACTCTAATATTTAGGAATTTCCCCCTATCATCAAACTTCTTTACAATTTCCTCCCTTTGTTTTCTTATTCTACTTAGAAAAAAATCTAATCGTTTTACTATGTAGCAGATCTTTGAATACGTGAAGATAGTTATATCTCCTTTCTTTTCTTCAGGCTAAATATTCTCATGTCCTTCAAGGAATCTTCATATATCATGAGTTGAAGAACCTTCATCCTCCTAGTTATTTTCTTTCTTTCTTTTTTGGGCAAGGTTTTGAGTTTTACAATTTTTCTCCCTCAACCCCCCTCCCCCTGACAGAAAGCAATTTGATATAAGATCTATATTTATAACCATGCTAAGCGCAGATCAATATTGAACATGTTGTGAAAGAAGAATGAGATCCAAATGGAGGAAAGAAAATGTTAGAGGAAAAAAATGCTTTAATACAGAAGACAATTTTTTTTCTTTGCAAGGCAGTGGGGTTAAGTGATTTGCTCAAGATCACATGTATTGTCTGTGGCTGGATTTCAACTCAGGTCCTCCTGATTTCAGAGCCACGCTCCATAAGATATGAAAATAAATTCCATGGTTTCTTCTCTGGATATGGAGGGTATTTTCTATCACAAGTCTTTTAAAATTGTCTTTGATTATTGTACAGTTGAAATGAACAAATCCATCATGGTTGATTATCACCCCATGTTGTTGTTAATTTGTATAATGTTCTTTTGGGTTGTGTTCATTTCAATTAGCATCAATTCATGTAAGTCTTTTCAGGCTTTTCTGACATCCCATTTCTCATGATTTCTCATAGAACAATAGTGTTTCCTCACATACATATATCATAATTTTTTTTAGCTAGTCTTCAAATGATGGGCATCCCCTCAATTTTTAATTCTTTGCCACTACAAAAAAAGAACTGCTATGAATATTTTGATTTTTTTACCCTTTTTCATGATCTCTTCAGGATACAGACCGAGTAATGGTATTTCTGGATCAAAGGGTATGCACAAAGGGTATGCCCTTTGGGCATAGTTCCAAATTGTTCTCAAGAAAGACTAGGTCTGTTCAAAATTCCACCATCCAAGCATTAGTGTCCCAGTTTTCCTATATCTTCTCCAATATTGATCATTTTACTTTCTAGTCCAATCAGAGAGGTGTGAGGTGATACCTCAGAGATATTTTAATTTGCATTCATCTAATCAATAATGATTTAGAGAAACTTTTAATTTTTTTAATATTTTTATTTATTTAAGGCAATGGGGTTAAGTGATTTGCCAAGGTCACACAACTAAGCAATTATTAAATGCCCGAGGCTGGATTTGAACTCAGGTCCTCCTGACTCCAGGACTGGTGCTGTATCCACAGTGCCACCTAGCTACCTCTAGAGCAACTTTTCATATGACTACAGATAACTTTCATTTCTTTGTCTGAGAATTAACTTTCCATATCCTTTGTCCATTTATCAATTGGGAATGACTTGGGTTTTTTTAAAATAAATTTGACTCAGTTCTCTGTAAATTTTAGAAATGAGTCTTTTGTTAGAAACACTAGTTGAAAAAATTGTCCCCCAACTTACTACATTCCTTTAATGTTAGTTGCAGTAGTTTGGTTTGGGAAAAACTTTTTAAATTTAATATAATTTAATATAATCAAAATTATCCATTTCATTTTTTATAATGTTCTCTATCTTTTCTTGATTGTAAACTGCTTCCCTTTTCATAGATCTGACAGATAAACTATTTGTTGGTCTCCTAATTGGCTTATAATATTGCCTTTTATGCCTAAAATTTACACCCATTTTGAACTTATCTTGGTATAGGATGTGAGATGTTGGTCTTTGTCTACTTTCTGCCATACTGTTTTCCAGTTTTCCCAGAAGTTTTTATTCAGAGAGTGAGTTTTTATCCCAGAAACTGGAATCTTTGGGTTTATCAAAAGTAGTTCACTATAGTCATCCCAGTTACTTTCTTCTGGATTCTTTCCAGTATGTCAGTATCTTTTCTGAAGTGTGGAGTCTAGAACTGAACCATAAACTAGCTTTGGTCTGGCCAGGGTATACAGTATAAGTGTATATAAATATCCAGAATTTTAATCTGCTCCCTGGTCCTGCACATTCCCTCTTACTAAGAATGCACTAGCTTTTTTTGGTTGCCCTATCTCAGTATCAATTCCTCTTCAACTTGCAGGCCCTGAAAATCCTCATGTTTTCACCTTTTTGCTTCTTGCTCTTGTGAAGTTCATTCATGCATTCATTCATTCATTTATTATTTTTTTGTTTATGTTAATATGTTTTTGAACAAAGTAGGACTAACATTTACTCCTGTTGAAATTTCATTTTGTTAGAATCAGGGCTGTCAGAGTGTTTTTGAATCCTGACTGTCTCGCAGCTCACTGATAATCCATACCTAGCTGTCTCAGCTTTGCATCATCTGCACATTTGACAAACATTCTGTGTATATCTTTATCCAAGTCGTGTAGAAAAATGTTCAGCAGCCCAGAGCCAAGTGCAAGTCCCTGAGGTATTCCACTAACTCTTAGCATTCTACATCCTAAAGTCCCTGCTCTTATGCTTTGTTCCAACATCTCTTTCACCTACTAAAGCTTGATGTTTCAAGGTACCTTTCATATCTCATATTTTAGGATGTACTAACTAGAAAGTCTACTTTTCAGGTGCTAATGTTAAAGAAGGTCTGTTTGCTTGGGTGAAACTTTAACTAAGGATGCAATGGAGTAACTGGATAAAATATGTTCTTGTAGTCTGTTACCCACTTGGTGTGGAGGCTTGGCAAAAGGAACAACTTGATGAAGTGACTAAATTCCTGTTGAAGGCCCTGTCACCCACTTGGTTTCGAAATTTTGCAAAAGTAGTCACACTTCTCCCAGTCTCTCTCATTCCCCCAAATGCAAATAATTTCTCAAGCATGCATGCCTATCTGTTCAGAGGTGAAACATTTCCTGAGCTGAGGAGACTATCTTAATACCCTTCAGTGTTTTGTGATTTCTGGTCTTTGACATCAGCAAATGTTTTCTGCCTTTGAAAAATAATTGGTATCTTTCATTTTAATTTAATTTCTCTCTCTCTCTCTCTCTCTCTCTCTCTCTCTCTCTCTCTCTCTCTCTCTCTCTCTCCTTTCCTCAACCAGAGAACTACCATGTTTTCAACCAAAAAAAAGAGAAAAAAAAGAAAAATTTGCTGAAATGCTTACCCCTAATCCAAATAATACATCCTTGTTCCACATGGTCCCTTATCTTTATGAAGGAGGGAGGTAGGTTTAACAAAGAATTTGGAAAGATACAGGTGACTTGTTTGGTCTAAGAAAGGTAGATAGTAAGAGAAGGAAGGATAATAGAAAAAAAATTAGGCAAAGATTTGAACCTGGGTTAAATAAAAACCAAAAAAAAATTGAGAGGAACAAGTGTGTGGTTAAAATGTCATCCTTATCTTATATATCTGATGTGTTGCTCAAATGTTATCAGGGAAATAAATTCTATCTAGCAAACCTCCTTTCCCCATATACTAAATAATGGGACATTTTTCCATGTATAGGGTTAAATGGTCAGAAATTCAACATTTGCAAGTATATTTAACATAGACTTAAAAATGAATTCCCTAGTATTTATATACACACATTCACACATATATACATGTCCACATGCATGTACACATGAACAGACATATATATTCCCTGATGTATGTATACATACACATATATATGTCTAGTCTATATATCTTTCTTGACTGGATCTATGATTTCATCAGTAAAGGTAGCTCCAGGTGAGAAATTTCCTTTACTGGTTCAGATAACAAGTCTTAAAATAATTACCTGAGGGGCAGCTAGGTGGTGCAGTGGATAGAGCACTGGCCCTGGAGTCAGGAGTACCTGAGTTCAAATCCAGCCTCAGACACTTAATAATTAATTACCTAGCTGTGCGGCCTTGGGCAAGCCACTTAACCCCATTGCCTTGCAAAAACCTAAAAAAAAAAATTTACCTGAGTCAGTTGAAAGGCTAAATGATGTCCAGAGTTGCAGATTTAGAGATCTTTTACCAGTGTTTTCTCAAGAGGAAATGGCAAACCACTCTAGTATCTTTGTCAAGAAAACGCCAGTGAGGGGGCGGCTAGGTGGCGCAGTAGATAGAGCACTGGTCTTGGAGTCAGGAGTACCTGGGTTCAAATGTGACCCCAGACACTTAATAAATGTGGCCTTGGGCAAGCCACTTAACCCCATTGCCTTGAAAAATCTAAAAAAAAAAAAAAAAACCCAGTGGGGTCACAAAGAATCAAACTGAAAAAACTGAAGATTAACAGTAAGAAATTGTGGGGCAGCTAGGTGGCACATTGTTTAGAGAGGCACATCTAGACTCAAGAAGACAGTAGTTCATATCTGGCCTCAGATACTTAATAGCTGTGTTACCCTGGACAAGTCACTTAACCCTGTTTGCCTCAGTTTCTTCATCTATAAAATAAGCTGGAGAAAGAAATGGCAAATCATTCCATTATCTTTGTCAAAAAACAAAACAAAGCAAAACAAAATGGGATCATGAAGAATAAGACAAGACTGAAATGACTGAACATTTATATTTATGAATATATTTATATATGTGTGTGTATTTATGTATATATTTATTAATTTCTTCACTAAATATTTATAAAATTCCCATTTTGTATAAAACACCATGATCATGGTGGGGGCAGGGGTAGATGAGCAATTCAACTCACCAAAATAGACTAGTAATTCATCTGTAATATATAGGTTTAGAGAGTTACTTTGGACATTAAGAAATTATGGTCACATAATTGAATGTGTGAGAGGCAAGATGTACCCAAATCTTTTTGTTGCCAAGGCTGACTCCTCTATTCACTAAATCATATTGATACTAAGTATAAATAAAGTTAAGTGTCTTCCTTCATGTTATGGTGATTCTAGTTAATAGGGTAATAAACCATATAGATATTCTAATATACAACATTAAATAAATTTCAAGAGATGCAAAATGTTGGATGAGCTGGAGGTGGAAAGAAAAGTCACTTCCAATTGAATTTAGGGAAGACTTCTTGGAGGAGGTAGCATTTGAGGTAGACTTTAAAGGGCTGTCAGGAATTCAAGGGCAAAGAAGGGAAAAGGAGAACGGAAGAACAGAATTCCAGATATAGGTAATAGAATAACAGCATGGAAGCAGAAAAGCACAGGTCATGTTTGGAGAACAGAATGTCTTTCAGTTTATCTAGAATATAGATTTTTGGAAGCTGTTAAAGGGAGTGGGGAACCACCAAATATTTTTTAAAAGGACGGTCATCATCAAACATATGTATATAATATATATATATATATGAAATTTTTTTTATAATTTTGAGGGATGTCTTTTTTCACACCACATTTACTCCCTTTTATTTTCATTTACAGCATTAATGAGCATCTACTTTGTTTACAATTCTTTGCTACTACAAAGAGTGCTGTTATGGGAATTTGGCTGTATTGGGGATCTTTATATCTTTGACTTTCTTGTGGTTTATACTTATCAGTAGGATCTTTGGTTCCAAGAGTCCATACCTTTTTAAAAATTAGTTGATTGATCAATACGGTTTTTTTTGCAAGGCAATGGGGTTAAGTGGCTTGTCCAAGGACACACAGCTAGGTAATTATTTAGTGTCTGAGGCGGGATTTGAACTCAGGTACTCCTGACTCCAGGGCCGGTGCTCTATCCATTGCGCCACCTAACTGCCCCAATACAGTTTTTTTTAGGAATTTTTATTTTGAACTTAATCAACAAACTTTTAAAGATATAAATAACAGAGAAGATGATTATATCCGAAATTGTAAACTTCTTTTGGATACAGTGTGTAATATATGTATATATATATACTTATATATACGATAATTCGAAAGTTTTAGTGTTGCTTAGTGTGGCTTAAGAACTATATTAAGACTCTTTGGGACAATTGATTTGTGTGTGTGTGTGTGTGTGTGTGTGTGTGTGTGTGTGTGTGTGTGTACTTTAATAAGCTAGTAATATAACATCTGGATTTTCCATAATGATTTTTGTTAACACATAACTCCAAATTGCTTTCCAGAATAGTTGAACCAATTCACAGGTCCACCAACTGAGTATTTTGTATTCCTGTTTTTCCATAGTCTCTTCAATATTGACTTTCTGTCTTTTGTTATCTTTGACAGTTTGTTGGGTATGAGGTGCAACAGCTGGATTATTTTGTATTCTTAATTTTACTATTATTTATCTTATTAATATTATTATTCTTTGAATTTTTCTTATTCTCTTATTATTAATCTACCACATGGTTCATAGTTTGCAATTATTCTTCTGAATATTTTTTGCCCATATTTTTTGATCATTGACTTATTGGAGACAATTGTTCTTGGTTTTATGTACCTTGTGTAATGTATGTCTTGGTT